>NW_016690235.1:2756358-2969423 GCF_001604755.1 Lepidothrix coronata | reverse complement strand
CCACCAAACCCACCCCCCCCCCAAAAAAAAAAAAAACCAAAAAAAAAACAAAACCTAAACAAAAGCTAAACCCAGGCAAATATATGAGGAGATGTATAAGGACATCAAAAAGGAAAATAAGAAACAAAGCAGAGGTATAAACAGAGGATTTGGTATTTTGGTGAAAGAGAAACAAATCAGATCAACATATTGGATGTGGGAAATGGCTCCCTTAGGAACATTAAATGTGTGAGGAATTATGTCTGATACAGTTGCACAGCATGGGCAGCATCAGCAATAACTTTAAAACAGTTACTTGGCACTTAGCTAAGACAATGATAGCAGGAAAGTGAAAAGACGAGAAAGATTGATTACCATTCTTGTAGATCACTGCATCTTCCTCTTTTGATGCCATTCTGATGAAGGAAATATTCACGTGCTCTCCTTTATTTGCTGTAACAGTTAATGCCACTGGGTAGAATGAGGCTGAAAACAGAACAGAGGCATGTGGTAAATAGCAGTTATTGTCACTTTCTTGTCCCTGGCCTGAAAGCTGAGAATGGTTTGCAGCATGACCCTGACCCAGGTTTTGACATCTAAATTTCTTTAGAGCATAAACTGATTCTTTACCAGCAGCAGCCTCAATCTATGTTTGGCAAAGACAGAGGAACTGCCTATATCCTGAAACAACAGATTGCCACTAGAACCTGGGGCATGAAAACATAATGGACTTTTGGCTGAATAACTGGAAATACTTCATAACTAGGAGCTCTAACTGGCTGTAAAACACTTTCCCAAGTTTCTTGATCCCTTGAGACATTTTTAAAGCAGACTGGATAAAGTACTGGAAATTGTATTGTAGGGAACATGCTGTCATTGGCAAAAAAATACCTAGAGTGACTCAGTTCTTTTCTATTTAAGTTTTATGATGTGGGACTGTCAAAATAGTTCAGGAGACCACAATCATGCAGGGTCTGGAGAAGATGCATAGATAGAATAGGTTTGCGCTTGTTCACCATGCTCTCTGAAAATACAGAGTGTTGGCTTGCACTAAGAACCAAATGAAAAAAAATAATATAGACAGGCACAGTGGTACTTTTAAAATAATATAGACAGTGGTACTTTTACCAAAATATTCTCAGCTGAAAATGTGACTAAATTAAAATAAAAATTCTATGTGAGGGACTGTCTAGATCAGTGATATTTTTCAAATTTCCAGTCGAAAATTGAAATTCATTTTCCTGCTTAAACAGAAAGCTTATTCTACACATTTGTTTATAGTTCTTGATTAAACAAAAAAAGAAAGCAATAGATAGAAGGATTTTCGCAACATTCCTGACTTTTCCTTATCATTACTAGTGGAAAAATATTCTCAGAAGATAATTGGAAAAGGGACAGAAAAATCTCAAGAAACAGCCTTTTTAAAACCGTGAAATAGTGATTTTAATTACCATATTACTTTGAAACAAGTTAGAAGTTAAGGATGCTTCCTTTCATTTACTTTGAAAATTCCAAAGGAAAGTTGTGAAGTGTTTTGAGGACAAATTCAGGTTTTCAGTCCATTTTTAGCTCTGAGTGTTTATGCCATACTGCTGTTGATATGTTATATGGGGAAAAAACTCTTCTTAGGCGAAGTTGACTTCCAAACTTTTCAGCTCTTTACCTGAGTGAGAATTGTTGCACCTTTGTGCTTCCCCTTTTAGAGCACTCAGGAGAGTGAGGCATTGATTTGCACCTGTCCCTTTGCTCTTTCTGTTTCTGAAGCTGTTTAGCCTTAAGAGTTCCTCCTGTGCAAGTTCCTCTCAGATAGGTCAATCTGTTTTTCCTTCTGCTGCCACCTGCCTCCCTAACAAGGTGAGTGGCACCTTTCCAACAGGAAGACCCCCCTGAGCTTCAGCTGGAAGAAGAGCATTCATATTCATAGTCAGCTCTGCGTTTGCACAGGTTCCATTTCTGTTAAAGTTGCATTTATTTCACAACAAATAATTTGTTTAAGGAACACATATACAAGTAAGTATGAACTGTTAGACAATTTATTCATCACAAATTGCCTTTTATCTATAATCATGCCTCCTTTTTTTGGTTAATTTTTACCAAGCTGTTGATAAAGTATTCTTTGATTCACAACAACGGAAATGCAGAAAGCAAATTTGGACTCTGTGGCCAAAATTTGGTGGCAAAGAAATACACAGAGGTAGGATCAGAAAGCACAGAAAAAAATTGTGAACTAACTTTCTGTCATATGTTATATACAATAGAGCTGTAAAAAATGAGCAGGTAAATCAAGGTTTGTATGAGGCTGAACTCATGTTAGCACCTCCATGATACTATTTTGTAAAATCTGAGGAGCTAAAGAAGGATAATATTCTTGAAATATTTGAGAAAAGAACAATTTATTATTCCCATTTCAGAATGGAATTTTAATTAAAAATCAAAATGTTTGTGTTATGTGATGTAAAATTAAAGAAAGAAAATCCGAACAAGAATGAAAACATTTTTATCAGCCCAAGCCAGCTTCTCTTCTAGAATATTATTTCCTTGAAATTTTTGACATTTTAATGTTTTATTTATGATTAGAAATAAGACAACTATTGAAAACTCACAATTCTTTGCAGAATGGAATTTCCATCCCCTGAGCAGTTCTACTGTTTATGCTCTGAGCCTCTGCCACATGTTTTCATTCCTTTGTAAATGATATACAATTGATTTCAGCAGGACTCTTCCTGCTTGATATTAAGTACATGCATAAGAATCTATTGAGAATTTGTCATTTTACCTAGACACTGGTATCTGCACTTATATCTTAAAGAAATAGAGAATTCTAATAGAAAATAATGAAATAAGATCTCATAAGAAACAGGCAAACAAAAACTTCAAGCAATCCCAACTTACTGTCAGCTCCCAAGTTAGAAGTTATTTATTAATAACAAATGCATAGTGAAAATCATTAGCTACATAAGAAAAAAAAAATTCAACAGCTTTCACAAAAATAAATTACTGGTTACAAATGATCCTAAGGGATTTAGTTGCAGTGTTTTTTGGACCAAATTTAGTGAGGCAATACCAATTGTTTTAACAAGATATTACACTTTTGTATTCCTATTTTTTTTTTTCTTTGCATTTGGTTAGGCTTAACAAAAACACTTTTTCTTCAGGGTATTGTTGCAGTGGAAAGAAACGCACACTCCCTGTTGGGCTGAGTTCCAACATATTTTTAGATTGTGACTTGTATTACACGATCTCACATCTCGAGTGTGCCAATGCCTTATAGAGACATAACGAACTGAGCTGCAGGACAAGTGCCATAATGCTCTGTTGCTAGCGTTTCCATTATTGTCTCTTTTCCCACTCTATGTCTGAGTTTCTGTGGGGAAAATACAATCATACGCATGAAAATAAACATTTATTTTGTAGAGAAATTGCATAAATTATATTTGACTAGATGGACAACAGGCTATTCTCTGTAGTGTTCTATTCTATATATATGTACTGTAGGCAGTATAAGCACCACTCCCCATGAAAAGATAAAGCATAAACTTTTCCTTCTCATTGCGTGTATGAATATTATGGTATCCATAATGATTGAGCATAAAGAATTCAGGAGAATAGACTTGTTACTTTCAGAATAGCAGATGTGTAGAATAAATCAGGAAAATGAACCTGTTTACACCAAAAATCCTCACTTTGTCTTCATACCTTATAATATGCATATAATCAGGCAGATGGCAGTTTCCACTAATTCAGTGGGGCTAACCAAATGATTAACACTTAGTGAGTGTTTCAGCAACTTCTTGCCCTGAGGATGCAAAACAGTGGCTGGATTTTCAGAAGT
Organism: Lepidothrix coronata; assembly: GCF_001604755.1. NCBI lineage: Eukaryota > Metazoa > Chordata > Aves > Passeriformes > Pipridae > Lepidothrix > Lepidothrix coronata. Next base: position 2,965,612 of record NW_016690235.1, on the reverse strand, counting down.
GCTCCTTCTTCCCGTGATTTTTTTGTGTCCCTAATGGGAAACTGCAAATTTCAACTCTTGCTCAATTTTTGCTGTTGAAAAACGCATTCTGCCTTTAAAAATTATACAGACAACAACAGTAAAGTGGAAAGAGGTCTGTTTTCCAGTTACCAATGCTTTGCCAAACTTCACAATCCTTCCTTGACTTCTTCTTCCTCTTTCTGTGCACTTTAATAGCTTTGAGGATTTCTGATGCACCTCTTCCTCACCCATCTAATCTGATTAGATTATACATCTTCACTGAGGATTTGCTAGTTCAAATTTTGTTAGTGAAAGCTTTTGCAGAGAAAACCTGAGAAATAGATTCAAACCCAGAAATGAACCAAAGAAACCTACCAACTGCTGGTGTGAATGTTACTTCTAGTTAGAACAACTTCTGCCACATAAGAAGCTTTCAAAGTTTGATTACTTAAAAGTCTCTACTCCTAGGTCCACAGATACCAAGTGCAAAGAACTGATTGATTCAGAAGACATTCTTCCACCCATGCATGTTTTTCTACAACAGAATAGCCAGAAATGTGCTTAGCTCACTGGCAGTCTGCCACAGGCAAGGTCACATATTGACTTTCCATGGACTGTTATCTTATCTCCTCCTCACTGCAGCCTCCTTTGAAACAATGGAGTTGTCAGTCTGCATCTGCAGAGCTTTCTTGGTGACCAATCCAAAGCCTTCAAAAACCACATTTGGTCAGAGAAAACATAAGCCAAAGAAAAATGTACCTTTCTTCCAACATACCCCTATTCAAAGAAATAAATAGAAGCTAGCTGCAGCTCTGAAAAATCAAAGTACCTCCTTTTATAAATTTACTATCTAATTCCAGGAGATATCAACAACAAAAACTGGTCTTACTAAAACCTTACAAAGAAAGGTTAAAAGTGTAAAGTCACCTGACTAACCAGCTGCCATGGCACAAAACATTAGCAGCACAGTAAAATCTACAACAGTCACGGTTTTGAGAACTTGATGTGCTGCAGAAAATTACCCAAAATTTCTTTTACTTTTCTGTAGTTTATGGTGATCTCTGCTTAGAACCTTGTCCCAGATGTCTTATGAGGTCCCGAAGCAAGAGAAATTTTGCACATTAAAAAATTGTAATTTACAGGTAGTGTGCTGGACCTAGGAAATTCCACCTTTTCATCTGACTATCTCCCTTGCCATATTTGCTTTTTCTCCCATACATAGCCTTAAAACTGAAATCAAGTGAATAGTGAAATCTGTAGTGGGTTTTTGTGAATAACCCTCTTAGATTTTGTAAAACTTCTCTGGAGTTTCTTTTCAGTGTTGAAATGGATCCTTTTTTTTTTTTTGTTTCACAGTGACACAGAATGTGCAGATCCAGTGTTGCTGACCTTAGGCAAAGCAATTATTTTCTAGGCTCAGGTTACCTATTTATTTAGAAAAATAGAATAGTGATGTTTAGCTATCTGCATTTCAGACCTATCAAGATTTTAAAATGGAAGCTCGCTTAGGAATCAAGGGTCCGGGATGTGAAAAACCCACTGCAGGAATTGCCATATGTTATTCCAGGGGGTCAGTGAGGCCAATACTTACCTTATTTGCTGACTGATTTTGTGTTCCTGGCAGTAGCCAGATACAGGCAGAATACCTGTCGTGTCTGACTAACTTCCACAAGGAAGTGACTAGCACCTAGTATCAACCAGTTATCTGACCACCATACAGTACCTTGCAGTGGCATCTTCATGGTGTGTATCCTCGTCACCTCATCCTTGAGTTTCCCTTCACAGTAATATGCTCCGATAGTTTCCCTGGCCTGTTCCCTCTTCCACACCACTGTTTTGGCTGCTGCTCTCTTTGAATCTTCATTAACTTCCAGTGGTTCCCGGTGCTGGTTTGTCACATCCTCCTGGTCTCGGTCGATTGTGATAGACTCACGGGAACGCCATTTGGAATTGATACATATCAGTGATGTCTCGGAGTTGCCCACCAGAGGGAAGGAATTGATCAGTATGAGGTCCAGTGCTGCTTCCACTTTACCTAATGAAAAAAAGCATCAAACAAACAAAAAAAAAAATTTACTGTGGACTTCAAGTATGTGGATGATCAAAGCGCCAGGTAAACTGTTTCACCCTGTACTCAAGGTTTCTCTGTCTGGTGCCATGCATAGCTCTTGAGCAAAACAAGAACATAGATGAACTATTCTGCTACACTGGCATTAGCATTTACTTTTTATGACACAAACAGACGGAGTTTGTTCTTCTCAGAAAAGGCAGTAAGTCTCGCAAATATGTAGAATTTTTTCCAAGAGCTGTTGCAGAAGCCCAAAGAAAACCATGGGTTGCAGGAACAGATAGATCTGTGTTTAGTTAGACACGCACATAAATACATAAATACCTCAATGCCTTGCTGGTAACAGGGGCAGCAGATGATAAGGTTGTCAGTTTAATAGTGTTTCTTTTATGTCTTTTACATGGGTTTAATATGTATGAATTGATGTAAAGCAGTTATGTCTTTCAGTTATAGGAGCTGATAATACTTGGAGCATGTAGTGGTTTTTTTCAGCTGTTTTATGAATTTGAACTAATGATTTCATAGTCAATCACATGGTAACCATTTGAAGCCCTAACAGACAGTGGGAAGAACCATGGCACAAAGCAACTTTCTCAAAAAGAAAGAGCAAGTCAGCAACACCAGTTAAGTGAGGTTAGGTTTAAATCACTCTAAATTACTGCCTTTGATTTATAGAACTTCCAGAAATACATGGAGATGGAAGACCTTTGAAAATGATAGATACAAGCCTAATCAAAACAGCCACTGGTAGAGTGCTACAGTTTTAGTTGTTTAAATGCAAATAGCTGGAGGGAAATACAGTTCTTCTATAATGAACAATTGGCAAATAATAGGCGTTTCCCTTTATTTTTGAAATTCAGGGTAAGGAGAAGGGAAACAGTGACATTTTTTCCAGCTGAAACAGGAAGAATAATTGATTTCTTTTATTCATCACATCTATTTTCCTGCTTTGGATACAAGTGTATTTTGTATTTACACAGAGAGACCTAATATGTAATGCCACTCAGCTTCCAAATGTTTCTCTGATGGGAAGGAAGGGGTATAGTCTTAGATAAGGGAGGTCAAAAGGTCTTAGTGCTGACTGCAGTCTTTGCGTGTGTCTCTGCAGTGCTCTGGGCCAAGGGAGGAGGTCCTCCTCTGCTTTCAATGCAAGCAACCACTCTGGGGACTGAAGTATCTTGACAGCACATTGACACTCACCACACCCAACCAGTCTTCCACAGCCACCACCCTTTCATGTGCCAGCCCAGATAGCTTGCAGTTACATAATGGAGAAAGGAAACCTTCTGGAAAGGATGCAATGGCCATTAAAGTAAATACTACATAAAGGTGTAGGTCAGCAAAGTCAGTTTGTCCTGCTGCACATTCCAAACCTAAATCCTTTGAATGAAGTTAAAGAGATATGTGATAGAAATTAGGCCAGACTCATCAATTTTATAGGGCATTTATCTCAAGGTGCTTAGTTTTACATGGGGAACACTTGTGCTCTTACTATGGGTCTGATGCATCAGCTGAAGGCAGATACAGTTCATCAATCACCAGCACTGAGAGCACCTTCAATTTATATCAGCAAGGATCACATGCCATGTAGACATATTTTTAAAGCCATAAATTGCAAGATCCTGATTTCTGCAAACTTTCATGAAACTCAGAACCAAATTTGCATCCAAATTCCATGACTTGATATAATTATCTGTGTTGAGGTCAGGCAGAGTGTTAGAGATCAGAACTGGAATATTTTGATGTTTCTGCCTAGTGTCCACAGGTCACAGAGTGCCTTTCCAATTTGTCTTTCTGATACAGAGGTATGGACCCAAGGGGCCGGGGACCTTCAGAGGATATCTGCTCATCCAGGGCTCACGTTCCATTTTCTATAGCATTTTTCTGTTCCTCTGGCTTCCAACAAAGATTGAAAGGTAAAAATTACACCTTTTTCTTCCCCTGCGTCTCAACCTTTTAATACATTGAGAAAAAGCAGCAGGAGAAGTCTGAATTTTGAGGACTAGCTTTCATGTTGCCTTCGATCCATATGCAAGATGAAGTGAAGCAATATCCAATCAGATTCAAGAACACCTCTTTCCTTGTAGTAATACAAATCGTGTAAAAAAGTTGTAGAGTAACCAAAAGTTAGACTCACTGCTTATCTATAATTTTGATTCTGAATTAATCAAAATCTAGCCAGTGGTGAATGGCTAGTGTTCTGATTCTCTGTCTAAATATAGGGGTTTTTTGTTATATTAAACAGTGTAGGGTAACCCAGCCATCTGACTGAGGCGGAAGGAACACAGACAGAGTTTCATGTCTTCCCAGAGAAGCACTAGAAGGCTTTTCTGCCTCCAAAGTGAATTTATATCTATGCATAAGTATGGAACCATGTGCCATGCATGGTTTTGCAGCTAAAGCTTCACAGCTGGAATACATTAAAATAAAAGCTAAAATATATCCAAATTATATTTTGCACTAAGAAAAGCTATGTTTTATGTGTAATTTGGGAAAAAAAAAAACAAACAAATAAACCAACCAAACAAAAAACCAACAGCACCCTAGCAGACTAAGGCCTTGGAGTTGATAGGAAGGCTTTATGGTAATGCAACTTAAACTAACCCAACAGTGCCTGCTAAAAAGGAATTTGCCTAGTCTGTCAAAAGTTAGGCAAATTGTGTCCTTGATGTTAATGAAGACTTTGAGTATATAAGGACCACATAAGGACAACAGGATTTAGCTCTCTGAGAAAAGCATGAAAAATACAGACAGGAAACACACTGCCTCTTAGCAGGGGCAATCCTCTGTGCTGCCTTGAAAAAGTTCTTTGACTCCTGCCCTGGTCCTTGAAGAACTGACCTTATCAGGAAGTCAATTTGCTGTGTGTGCAAATGGATTTTGAGAAGAGAAAGCACTTGCAAAAGGCCCAAGCTGTAAATGGGAGATACCACACAAGGAAGACTCATTGCCCTGTATTTATGACACTCACTCATAGTGGTGCAGTGCTTTGAGCTTTTCCGGCACAGAGAAAATGGCATTCTCTAAAACAGTAAGTTTAAATAACAGCACTATAGCCAAGACAGCAAAATAAATGGAGGGAAACAAGTCCCTCTTAGCCCATTCTTAGTTACAAGATTGTCCTCTCTCTTTCTGTGAGATACTCAGCTGTATCTTTCATAACTTCTCTAGTACAAATTTCTGCACTCACAGCTCAGAAAGCCAATCCTACCCTGGACTGCATCAAAAGAAGCATAGCCAGCAGGTCAAGGGTGATTATTCTGCCCCTCAGCTTTTGTGAGACTTCACCTGGAGTGCTGCATCCAGCTCTGGGGTTGCCAGCATGAAATGGACATGGACCTGTAGAAGCATGTCCAGAGTGGGACCACCAAGACGATGGAGGGCTGGAGCACTTCTCCCGTGAGGAAAGGCTGAGCTGGTTCGTATTGTTCACCCTAGAGAAGACTCCAGGGAGAATCTTGTAGCAGCCTTCCAGTTCCTAAAGGGGGTACAAGATAGCTAGAGAGGGCTTTTTGTCAAGGCCATGTCAAGACACAATTCTACTCGAAGAGCAAGAAAGTTTCTGATAAAGATTAAAATATTGCTTCTCTGTATCAGAATTGGTGCCAGACACTAGAGTTTGTGAGAAAATGGGGCAATTTTCAGCTGACATAGTTTTATGCCAGAGATGAGTACCCACAGCAACTCTTAACGAGAAAAGTGTTATGATTTGTTCTTTCATCTCAGAGAGTCCCTGCCCATATACTTCCAGACTTACACTGTTAACCCTTGTCTTGTCCCCATGAAAACATGGGAATATTCTAGGTGTTTTCTACATAATGTGATGGCTTTGCAAAGTTGCCTGTTATTTGGAAAAATGTTCAACACTGGAATGCTTAACACTTCTCTACCATAGCAAGCAGCCAGAGTGGTTAGGTCCATCACAAGATAACCATACTCCACTGCCCTTCAAAAAACACATAAGATGGACATAGGTCGTATTTGCAAGGTGTCTTGAGAATGCAAAGTTCTGAGTAAAAGTTTTAGGTGTTAGTATCAAGTAGAAGTGGAAACAAAGAAATTGTTTAGACATTACACATCTAATTATGTATTTATTTTCCTTATATTTGTAGAGCTTTATTCTTAATTGCTTGAAGTGACTCTAAGATGGAAGTCTTTCGCTTGGCATTAGGCGTGTATCAGAGGAAAAAGAAGACCTGTTGTAAGAGGCAAGCAGAAAGACTGATACTTTTAATGTACTAAATACTTAAGAGAGAAGGAGAGGGCAGAAAATTCTAGTAAATTCCATCCCATTTTTCATGAATGAGGCAAAGAAAATAAAAGGTGATATAATAGGTAATGTTTTGGTAGTTTGATTGGGTTTTTTTTAACGGTATTGCTTGTAACACAAATTACTTCTGCTCTTAAGTATCTGGGAATATGAATGTAAAATATATAGATACTATACTAACAGGGAAAAAATAGAATCTGCACTTAGTTTTGGTGTTATGCTGGAAGGGAAACAGTCAGTTGCACAGGACACTCACTGTAAGATTTAAAACTCATTTAGAGACCGGTAAAAACATATGTCCCAAATTGTAAAGACATTGACCCCTTTCCCTTCAAGTTTCTTAAACAACACCAAACACTCCCTCTGCTTGAAAGAAAAAGGTTTTGATTTAGAACAAACCTAACTTGCTAAATAGCCTACCTCTCAGTATTTCCAATAAAACTATTTTTTTGTCCATATAAAGAATCTCACTGTTTGTATCTTACATGATGATGCTACCGAGCAGCTGTGGGATGGTTCACAGTTCAAATATGAAGACCTCTTGCCTTTAGGAATAGAGCACTATTGTGGAGGGAGGGTATTGTGAAACTATTAAAAGATGAAAAATTAGTGAGAGAAAATCACTTTTCCACTTAGCAGCAGTTGGAAGACTGGAGCACAAGTGTGAAAAATAAAATAGTTTGTCAAAGCCACTAGGGCTGCCTCTCTGGGAATCTGCTTATCCGCCTTTCTGTACACCTGGAGCAGCTGAAGGAAATGCAACTGCCTTGTTGTTCTCTCTACATGTCAGTTGTTTCATAACCAATCAAAGCAATCTTTTAAGATGAAAAAGCTAGAAAAGAAACACTGCTGCAGCTTGGCTGGGGGTTTCCTAGGGATGGTGCCTAAATGTATGTGTGTAATAACCAAATAACCAATATGTAGAAAGATACTTTCTCGTGATTTGTGCTTAGACTTGGTTGACCACAAGCAAGTAAAATGCAAAACAACCTATCAGCAGAAATGGCTTGTTGAACAACCAGCCTGCAATATGGTAGATAATACTGAAAAAGAATGAGGAATGTGGAAAAGCTTGAGTAGAATGAGTCTGTAGTTCAGGTGCATCTGGTTGGATTTGAAGCCAGGCAAATACGGGTACTATCATCTAGAAAGTATTTGCACACCAAAATACATATGTCCATAGCAAGGCTGGTCCTTGTAAGTTGCCTTATGAAGCTACTATTTATACTACAGATGTGTACTGTTTGTTGTATGTGGGCATGTGCCAAGCTGGAGTAAGCAAAATAACACAGGTAAACCATTAGTCTTCATAGGATATATCAGTGCATACAACGTGCACAAGGTTAGCTGTCTGGAAGTGTGTGTGAGTGTTGACTTCTGGAAGGACATACTCTGATGCACTTCTGCCTTTACAGTAGCGTACCCTTCCTTTGCCACTTACTGATTTTTCTGAGTGAAGCAGTGGCAGATGTTTCTGGTGCTGAGCACACTTTGTGACTAAGGAGTCTAAAGTCCCTGACCAGTGGCAGGTCTTTGATGCATAGCCAGGAAATAACACAAGGGAAAGCATCAGCACAATCAAAAGTGCAGTTCGAACTGCACTGTCAAGGGAGACTTGTTGCTCTCTGAAGGAGAAATCAACCAAGACACTTCATTAGACAGGCTGGCAGTGCAAAAAGTAAATAAATACCAGGCAAACAAAATACCAGCCTTGAAGAAAGAAGTTTACATTTCTGGATACAGAAATGCTATTTCTGAATCTGTCTTTTTAAAATCCTTTCAGAACTTAGTAAATACCTAATATCTTTATACCCTAAAGAGTTTATAATTTCCTAGTGATGAATTACAAAAAGAATTTTAATAGATTTTTTTCTTCTTTATTATATGACCCTTGTTTAACAGCTGGAGAACAGTTATCAAAACTGTGTCCTAAAAAACAATCAGCATTTTAAACTCTTCGTAGGAAAGTCTCTAGTTCAGACATGGTGGTTCTTTGCTCTATATCTCCACTGAAACTTCAGTGAAACAGCATCCTAAATATTATCTACTGGCACACGGTAGAGACTGTCTTTGGAGTTCTTCATTGCAGTTTCTGTAAGATTTTCAAGATTTTTCAAATAGGTCTTGCATCTGACACAAGTAGTAGGTGCATTCATTTTTGGTTCACTTCTCCTATGCCTACCCAACACCCTTCATAACACGATAACTTCTTGGTCTTCCACAGAAAGCTGAACAGGGGTTTTGTGTGTTTAAGAGATGAGTCTAGACCAAGCAGGCTCAAGTCTTTGTGATCTTAAACTAAATATCTTGGATATTAAATCTAGATCAGGGTTCCAGCCTAGGTAATTCTCATTGTGAGCTCATGAAGGCCTAACAGTATCTCTGTCCCCTGCCCTAAAGCCAGCTGCTCAGTGGCAATCAGTCTCTCTGACTTTTATGTTCCCTTCTGTACACTAAAGCCTTCCAGATAAAAATCTTGTGGGTATCAGACAATCTCTGCAAAACACTACAACTTCATTTTTCCCTTGAAACGAACATTCAGCAAAAAAATTAATCCATCCAACCATCTTAATTATGACCAAATACCAAACCAATATATGTGTATATATAGAGAGAGACAGAGAGAGAGATGAAAATTTTATCTAAAACAATTGCACATGTTAACACTTATGAAAGTAGTGTGATTTCATTTCACCCTTTGAGATTTGATTCCTCTGGGTCTGACGTAATGCCTTTTAACTCCTGACTATTCCCAGCTGTTGAAATGACCTTTGGGAACAGCAGCTTTCTGAGAGCAACTCTACCTCTCACTAGGTCTGAGCCAGGCGCAGTATGGCAGGCAGAGGCAATTGCTGGGTCTCACAGATCAAATACACTTCAGGAACAAAGAATGAAATTAGGTTTAAATTTCTCTTGTAATTCACATTAGTAGTTTGATAATTTAGGTGTCAGAAAGGTTGTGCATCAGTGTAATGTCCAGTCATGTTATGAATACCAGATATTAAAACGTCCTAGTCATACTTATGAAATACCTGAGATTAAAAGGTCAAGGGCAGTTTGCCTCCATTGCTTTGGCTGTGGGAAGCTCAAAACCCCAGTCCTGCAGCTGTAGGACAGACTGTTTGAAGTTCAGGTGCCATTTTGGTCTGACAACAGCCCATTCGAAGATGCCCACACAGGCCTAATCCCTTTATTATGGGAAGAATGATATTCATGTTCACTGTCACAGGCATGCATTAGCTAGAGGTTAATACAGGTTTTCTTTTGGTCAAGCTTCACAAGAGGAAAAAAAGTTTTGAACCAGAATTGTTACAATTTTCCAGTCCAACTGAAAATTTTGACTTGTCATTTTTAAAAGCCTACAGCATTATAAAGGTGCTTGTATGTCTGGTAATGTCTATTAAAAGCTTTTCAATTTTCTACATGTGAAAATGAGTCACATAATATTGGTAAAAATTTGGGATTTTTTTCACAACACCTACTGATCCCAAAGAAAATAAAACCAACAACAGGGTGATAAAGAGCTACCACTGAATGCCACTGCACTGACTTACTCTACTGTTACCTTTTCTTAAAAGGCTAATATAATCTTTTAAGTCTTTTACCATATATGGTTCCAATGCTAAATCAGAAGACTATTGGTAGGGCAAAGCTATAGCACAGAAGATTCTGTCTGTCTTGGAGAACGGAGACGTTTGGCGATATATTTGTCTTCTGCCAGAATTATTCAAAGAAATGTTCTTGAAACTGACAGTAATTATTGCCAGTTTTCACAAATTCTTTACTGCTGGTGGTCATCTTGCTAAAATAAGGCTCACACATGAACATTTCTGAGAGCTAACTGTGAGAAGCTCCAAACAGATTTCCAGATGATCTGAGGGTGTTAAAGGCATGTCTGAGGTGAAAGACAAGTAAGTTGTTACACTCCTTTCTTGCTTCCAGGGGAATAAGTGAGTCTGCAGCTCTTCTTTGGTCAGAACTTAACTTAGCCATGACCTTGGTGTTTGAACCCATACTTCAGGAGAGATGTAGGATCATTTTGCTGCTCCAAAATGCTGACTGGAGTGTAATCAACCAAAAGAAAAAACATGTGGCGATACTAAGTCTAGTTTGAAGAATCCCAACAGGATTAAATTTAACCCCTTGTCAGTTTAATTGAACATTGGCTATAGCATATACAGTGCAAAAGTGAGCATTTGTGTATATTTTGAACACCACCTTCCAAATTGGATCGTTAGCTCTAGCTGCAAATGGAGTACTGCTATTAAAAATAAAAGACACTAAATCAAAGGCCATTTCTCGTAATGAGAGCCGAGGCAGTGCTTTTCACCTTGGAAAAGGGTGGAGTGGATTTTGTGCCTACCCAGCAACACACCCAGAGAAGCTCACAATCATCAGGGATAAGGTTAAGCCAGTTCACTGTCTGTGCTGAGTGTAAAGCCTCCCCTGCTCAGGGAATGTCATTCCTGCTTTCCTGAACTCCGCCTGCAGTATCTAGAGGAAAACGGGTTTGCATTGTCTTCCACTGCTCGCCCCAGGAAACATGATATCATTCTCAAACAAAAGCGGGAAAGCTGACAGATCTATTGAGATGGGTGTGACTACAGCACACACCTCGATGGTCAGCCCTTGTGGAAAATGCAGTGACTGGCAACTCTTCGGTGCTGAGCTGTCTGTGCTCTCCACGTTTTTGGAGCTAATCCTTGCAGATGGCTTTTGTTTCTCCTGTACCTGTGACTTAAAGAACGATGTTTGCTTCCTCTGTCAATTAGGTACGTGTCACCACGCAGAGAAACAGGAGAGACAAGGAAAAAAAGTTGGAGTAACTGGACTTTCTTTTCTTCTCCATCCATAATGCTTACAGCACCAGATATCTCCTAAAAGTGTAGAGCTGGAAGTGATCAGAGGGCTAAATAGGTTGAATCGATGCACAGTTAAACAATCAAGGAACTGAAGCCACAAAAGAGGGATTGGTAAAAAATATGCAGCCTATTACAGCAATTGCTAGATAAGAATATTTCCAAACATGATCTCAACAGATTACAAAACCTTTTTTTTGTCTGCATTAATCCCTAGCCTTTTATAGATGACAAAAGTAACATCTCAGACTCATACTTTTACTGTTAACAGCTGCTAATCAAGAAGGTCTGGGAAGTGTAAAGCAAATGAAAAGCAAGTTGCATGGCAATGAGGAATTCTGCCTTTTCTTGGTACTTTCTTGTTTTCATTGCAGCTCAATTTGAAGTTTTACAGCACATTATATTTTTACTGTGAGATGGAATGGAACAACCTATGCATATCTCAATTAAATGGTTAGGAGTGTGTTAAGAGTCTAAGGTTGCCATGAGTTGTGTTCTGCTTTTTTACAGAAAGATCGCTACAGAAAAAACTGTCTAGAAAATCAAAATGAGGATTTTAAAAGCAATACTCTAATGCTGAGAAGCTACAAGTTTGATGGCAAGAGTGCAGCCTTCCTCAGGACTCTGCATGCGATAGGTTCTGCAAAGTATCTCTAACACGAATGTTACAAATACTGTAAACTAAATTTGCATTAGTATAATCTTCGTGTTTCTGCAGATATCTTTTATGACTGACTTCTGACTTGCTGAACTCATGATGTTTGCTGATAATATTGAATCACTGTTTAATTGTGTTTGAAGTGTTTTTAATTGATCTTGTATAATGTGCATTTTTTTTTCCTCTTTCATCCACTGACTTTCATCTAAATTCCAGTTGTGGAATCTTATCAGATACTGGAACACCTAGACACATCAATAGCACGGCTAGTTCGTAAAGTCAGTCACAGAAAAAGGTGACATTTAATCTGTATTTAGAACAGATTTCTTAGGGAAAGACACCAATGATTTCAAAGTTATGAGCTGTATGAAAATGTTAATACCTTTAGACAGAAAAGAAACCTTGTTGCAACATGAGTATGTGTCAACAAATGATTTCAACAGTTAAAAGCATAGCACTGTATTCTACATGTAGCTAAATCATCCCCAATAGCTTGGCCACAGTCCTGCCCTCACTCACAGTGAAGGCTCTGCACAGAGAGAAGTGGACTCACTGAAACAAGCATGAGCACTTAAATCAGTGAAGTGCTAGAGTAAAGGATAGAGAGTCATGCGTTTCACCTGCACACTGTGTAAGAAACAAAAAAGACATGACAGATCCACTACAGCTGTTAAAGCCAAGGCTTACCTGAAATCAACAGGCTGAATCCATAGAGAACTAGGTGTGCTAGAGGGTCCATGCTTTCCAAAATATATCCATCCAGTTCTTGCAGTCGCTCATGGAGTATCCTTTTCTCGGGGTAGACCTTTACCAGTTCCTCCTGTGCTGCATGGTACACTGTTTACAAGTCACAGGCAAGAAATCAGAGCACTGGCGCAGGCTGGAACAGTCTCATTGCCGTCTGAGTACAGGGAGTTTAAGTTCCTTTTTCCTGTTTCCTTTGTAGATTAGGATGGGAAAGGCAGGATCTTAAAGGCATTTTTGTATCAGCAGGACTGCAAGGCAGTGCAAATCCCATCCATCCAGCAATACATCAAAACAATTATCTGGAGCTGCTGGAGAAGCGGGGGACTGCTGTTGGTCACAGTCAGCAGAATAGGAACAATGATGGAATCCTCCAGTAGGCGGGAGAGTGCGAGAAAAAGGTCCTCCACCTAGGTCCAGTAGGTGTAAAGTGTTACTATTCCCTTCTCAAAGTCTGCTAACTTCTCAGGATGCTATCATCTTTTCCCCTATTTATTTAATCCGTGTGTAAGCTGCTGGCTGCAATGCATTTCTGCACACAATAAGGAAAATATGAAGTAAACAGTAACAAAACAGCCAGCTGAATCCAGTATAGACCAAAGCCATCCAATCCAGCAAACTGCTCTGTTAGTTCATGTGTTTTACTGGAAAAAATTTTCCTTTACATTTGACAATTGGAAACAGACTGAAAACTTGTTGCAATAATAAATCACACACAGAGCAATTATTACTACAGTGGGATTAAAATGCCCACATCACTTAGGGAGGTCTCAGAAGCTAAAACAAAACATAAGGAAAAAAAATACAAAGAAAAACACACAAAAAATTAAATAAATGGAAAGGCAGCACTCAGATATATAATCAGAATTGGAAATAAAGAGTAACCTTATTTAGCCCTTGACTAACCATGATCCGTGACAATATAGCATTTGAAAGCCAAGTAGTTCTGCCAAGATGCTAACACGCAGAATTACTTACATGGAAGTATAGAAAAGGGAATGTTCAGCATAACCTTGGAAATGGGGTATGGCTCGATCCTACTTTGATTTAATATATTTTTAGACTTTGATTATAGTGTGGATTTCACAAAGGAAGTCCCTTACACCCAAGATCTTTTGCCATGTGGACAGAATGGTGTCACACATCTACCACAGGAGATGTCAAGGCAGTAACCCAGAGTTCTTCCTTATGAGTTCCTTATGTGTGCCACTCCATTCTCCATTCTCCATGTAACCAAAAGCCAAACCAAGCAGGAACTTAGACTGAAAATACCCTCTGTTTGCAAAAACACAGTATGAGGTCCAAACACTAATAAAACTCGTTTTGATGCTTAAAGGAGGCAGAATATAAGATATTTCTCTGGTCTGATTTCAGACTAAAATACACATATGTATTTTGTCCACCTTAGATTTCGGAGAACACCTACTCCTCTTCTACTCTTAGACATGAATCAGCAGTGATTACTCATGCTCCAATTGCAACTTAACCTTTGTAAACCTGCTGGTATTGGTCCCTCTAATATCAGAATACTTAGTGCATTACCAGATACTAAGTATTATCATGTTTTCTATCTAACGGATAACTCTGTTTTATTGTTCATTTAATTTAAGTTAGCCTATCCTTGCATTTTTTTTAACGTCTTTCAATTTGCTGAGGGATGGAGAGCAGGAGAGGGTAAGGGAAGAAAATGTTAAACAACTTCAGTCAAGGCTGTGGTTCTCCAGATTGCTTTGTAGGATTAGGGGTGTTTTTAAACTTCTCATTTAAATCTCACTTCCCTGGGTGTAAAGAGGTCAATGAGGAGAAATGTATCATGTCTCCATTTGAAATGCATCTAAATGCAAAGCAATGCATACAGGCTGCTGCTGATACTGATGTTCCAGTTTGCATAATGGGCCAGGTCAGCTGTTCACTCTTTTTTGAAGAACCAGCTTGTGCCTACTGATCATTTCATCTGCCATGACAACAAGGTAGGTGTTTATCTCAAGGATAGAGTGGACAGCGTAAATATGCAACACTCCAAAAATACAGGAAGGTTCCAAAGACCTTCTGAAGCCAGAGGGGAGGAAATATATACTTAAGTCCTAATTTGCTTGGGGTATCAGCATCAGCCATCTCATGGGTTTTTTTTGTGCTTCATTACAAAATTTCATTTTCGAAGAAACAAAGAATAGCATCTATAATTCAGCAAACATTGAAGTACTTGTTTATGTGCAATATGTGTTTAAACTTAGGTCTGTTTCTCTTTGGAAGTCTTTTAAGTGTCACAGTTTGATTATTGCTCCCACTGATGTCAAAATTTATCACATGATAATCTTCTGCTAGACTGTAGAATGTAAAGTATTTCAGTATTCTGGTTTATTCTCTCTCAAAATTAAGTGCTGACAGCCCTACCTTCCATACTTTCATCATTATATTTCATGTGATTAGAATGTAAGCCTTTCCTAAAGTAGGTCATATCAATTTTCCATCCTGTGAACTAAAAGCTGATCACCCCTCTAATTAGTGAGCTGTTAATGAGCTGAAGAACTGCAAATAGCCGTTGGCAAAACCAGATTGACAGTAAAAGAAACTGGGCTAAAAGTGAGGATGGCACACAGAGTAAAATATGGTACTGAATTACTCTAACTTTTGTTCCATGTGGGGCTGTTGACTACCAGGCTGGCCAGTGAGCATGCCCATGGCACGTGCTTGGAGGCAAGGGGGGTGTGTGTAGCTGTATTTGGGCCCCATGGGTCACACCCTTGTCTTTCTAGAGGTACTTGGAAAGACTCTGAAAGATGATTTCTAAAGAAATCATCAGGAACATCAGTTTTTGTGGGGGTTAACTGCTGATTTAAACATACCAAAATTCACATCTAACTTAACACCCATCACAAGGGCATGCATGAGTTTTTTAAATTAGTTGCAGCAGGGAAACAAATTGTCTTTCAACATGGAAATATAACCCTAGCGTTAAACATGGTTTTTCATAACTCTGTTTGCTGAAGGCTAATTTTATGATATGTCAAGTGCCCTGAACTCCTGACACCAGGCTTTCCTCTTTAGATAAGCAGCTCACTTGTCTCAAGGACAATCCATTCATCCATGCTGTACTGCATGGAAATATGTGAGGAGGAAAAAGAAACAATGCCACTCTGCACTTCTTTAATCAGGTAGATGTGTTAGCAGAAGTCACATATCCTCTTGCAGTGTCTGGTTGTATTATGTTTTTTGGAACCAAGCCATTGCTTTGGCCTTGACATGATGTTAGTATGTGTTCGTAGGAGGCAGTGAAGGAACTTCAGGAATTATTACTCGCCACAATCAGCTAATGTGAAACAGAGGCTCACAAATGGTGGAGTTTAAGCTTCTTTTCTTGAACAGGTCCTGTTCTCCTCTGCAACACAGCCTATGCCACTGAGGCCAGTCAGCTGCTGCCTTCCTGTCTTCCTTGATAGTGAAATGAAAGGGAATTTATTGCAATGGATTTAAGCACAGGATCTGACAGGATCATCAGGTTTCTATCAAGGGGAAAGTTCATCTGGTAAAACAAAACAGGAGTACTTTAGGGCCTCAGTATCAGTAAAGTCATTACAAAGGACATCAGGCTGACTGTCTAATGTCTATGCTCTGAAAACTTTCACTTTGTGAGTCAGTTGACTTTTTTTGTAAAAGGCTTTGTATTGATTTTAGAGTGGCCTGCCTGTTGTCAGCAGGACAAAAAAATTGTTTCTCTGTTTTACTACTACTTTTCTACCTAATTTTTTACAATATATTTTGAAGAACAAATGAGTATTTATGCTTAATGGCAACAATTGTAAATCCAAATATCTTTAGAATATTAATATTGAATCACCTCAAATGATGCACAGCAATAAAAATATGACTGCCTAAAATAAAAGGGCATTAAGGAGGCAAATTTTGTACTTGTGCGATTTGGAGAAATAAAGAGACATTTCATAAGCCTCTTAATGAATGTGAAGTTTGAAGTTCTGACTATTGCTTCCAAGGACCAGGAAATGGGTCATGCTAATTAACACTCAGGGGTAGTGTTTTCAACCATTAAGGTTACAAAAATTCATTCTTAATACTCTGTTTCCAGGACCCACTATCCTCTACTGAAGTAATCTCACACTGTTGGTATGATTTAATGGTAATTTTTATTTGATGACTGCATCATTTAACTTTGACTTTAAACTGAATTCAACAAGTACAGCTTAGTGGTAAATTTGCTGTCTACCTTTCTCTGCTTCCAAATTTGGGATTGGAAATCTTGAAGAAATCTTAGAAATCTCAAAATCCGAAGGCTTCATTTGGAATTTTGTCTTGTGTAACTGTTTAGGTGACTGATGCTACTGATAATCATTATTCTACTATAATCATTATTTTCTTTTTCTTCCTAATTTTCAGACATGCTCAGTCCCCCTCACACCACTTGAAGCAGTATTTATGGGCAAACTTGTGTTGTATGTTGGAGACAGAGGTCTTGCACCTTACTCATCCTTTGCTGAACAGCAGAAATCTTGGGTCTGATACAAAGATACCGGTGCTCAGTGAATCAAACTCAGTCACTTTAAATGAATGTAGCTTTCAAGGAATTAGGTTTACAAGAGGAAACAAGGGCAGATAATTTTACATTTCTGACTCTATTTTGTTTAAATGCGGGATGTTTCCTCCATTTCACACATTTGGCATATTGTCCAGATATTCCTCCTTCCTGAAGGAGGAACCAGCAAGTATACAGAGAGCAAGTCAGGCCAACAAACATTTCTTCCTCTGCTCCGAAATTGTCAATCCCAATAAATGATTGATTAAAGCTGGGATTTGAATTCAGATCATCTCTGTACATATGAATGCTTAAAGGCTTCCTTCCTCCTTACTGAAGAGGAAAAAGGTGACAATTACTTTGTTTGGGAATAATCCAGTTCCCCTTCTGAGTGACTGACCTGCATTTCCACAGCCTTGGTCTGGCTGGAGTTATCACATACCATATATATGTATTATTTGGTGTTCAGTTGGTATTCACCATTGTGCACATGTTCAAGTGAACTCCAGTTTATGATTGCTTTCACAATCTGAGGGTTTTTCACTCCAGGCAATTGCTACATCCACCCCATCCAGACGACTTACTGCCATGAGAGCCATGTTTCCAAGGAGTTCACTCAGAGCAGATACTTTGAGGAGAAATAGATTAAATGCTTACTTCATAACTATTCTTCAAACTAAGATATTCTTAAGGCTAGTGCCTCCTCATAAGGTCTGCATTATGCCCTGTATTTTTGTTTTACACTTGCAGCAGAAAAACAGAAGTGTAAGAGCTTACAACCACTTCACCTCGGAAATATGTCCCTCTGATTCTGAAACAGCACCTACCAGCACCAAGAGCCATTGACTGTCTTAAGGTGGAAGGAACTGTAAAAGAATTTCAGTGTTCTGCCTGTCTAGAATTGCTCACAGGAATGTTGCATGTTGTCTTCTAAGCTCACTAAGAGAAATTAAAAAATAAACTAATTTTGAAAGAAAAGTAAGCTTTTTTGATCACCATGAAAAGTAATGAAGGCAAGATGAAGCAGGAATGCCAACAAGACAGGGAATAACAGGCTTGTGAGTTTGATCTCAATCCCTGAGAAAGGGGTGGAGCAACCTACGCTGGATATCATTTCCAGACACATGAATGAAGGGAAGGTGATCGGGAGCAAAGATCACAGATTTATGAAGCAGAAATTATGCTTAATCAAGCTGACAGACTTCCACGCTGAGGTAACTAAATCAATGAGCAAGAAGAGAGGTGTGGATGTTGTTTACCTCAACATTAGCAAGGCGCTGGACAAGGTTCTCCATTAAATCCTCACAGATAAGCTGACAAAGTTCAGGTTAAGTAGGCAGGCTTGGGGCTCACTATGTGATCAGTGGCCTGAAGTCCTGCTGGAGGCCAGTCAGTAGTGGAATACCCTAGGCACAGATACGGGGGCCGATACTGTTTAACCTTTTCACTAATGACCTGGATGATGGGTGCATGCTCAGGGAGTTTGCAGATGACATAAAGCTGAGAGGAGTGGCTCATGCACCAGATGGGTGCCCTGCTGTTCAGAGGGACTTAAACAGGTGAAGAAATGGGCAGCCAGGAATGTCATGAAGTTCCACAAAACACATGCACAGTCCCGTCCCTGTGGAGGAACAATCCAGGCATGCATACACACTGTGGGCTGAGTGGCTGGAAAAGGTTTTGCTGAGAAGGACCTTGGGGCCATTCCAGGCGTACACCACACTGACCAAGAGCCAAAGATACACAGCAAAAAAGGCCAGCAGTATGCTGGGGTGGGTTAGCAAGAGCATTGCCAGGCAGGCTGAGGGAGTGATCCTTACCCCTACTTAGCCCTGGTGAGAGATGTGAGCAGAAAAGGTATTAAACATCTCCACTTCACAGATGTTGCCAGTTAATTAAAGTCCTCCCAGTCTGAAGTCACACTATAAAATGGATGAAAGACTGCCTGGGTAGGGAGACCTGTGTTACTTAGTGTCTTGATGTACACACATGACCTTTGGTGAAAAAACATTGTGTGTCTGGTACTACTTAAATTGTATTTAAAAACAAGAAGAAAAAAAGAGTTAAAGAAAAGGTTATTTTCACTGAGACTTTGGTCTGGGTGACATGGGTACAATTTACTCAGTTTACTATGGGGAAGGAGTTATTAATCTCCCAGAGAGAGATAAACACTTGCTGCGTAGTTCACAGCTTAGAATCCATACAGCTCTTTTCAGCCATGGGTACTATGTCCACGATTTAGGACCGTAAGGATGAACTGTTATAAAAAGAAATGAGTGATGAGATTCTCAAATGGAAACAGGTAATCTGAAGATCCTTCAATAGAATACAGAAAAGAACAGCATGCTGGAGAAAAGGTTTTTATGACAGGTATCTCCTGTGGAACAGAACTAAACCCTGTAAACTTTACCATGCTGTCATACAGAATCACTACCAAGGAATAAAACCTTCCTCTGCCCTGAGCAAAAGCAAATTCAAAGCAGTCTGTTTACTCAGTCTGCAGCTTTTTTCCATTGTTCATTACAATATGTTATTCTAGCACAAGTGGAATTCAGGAGGCGATCTCTCTGGCTGATGGTTGGATTGGTGAGAATATTAGACTTCAACTTTATCTCAGCAAATAATGGGCTCTCTCTGGAATAGCTGAAACTCTGACAGGAAGGAAGAGACATTAGTGGGAATTTCCCCTAGATAACAGTCCTTGGTTTATAGAAATCCTGTTCCATTATCTCTAGATGTTATACAGACATAAATATATAGAGCAACAGCATCTACAGTGCTGAATTTGCAAACACAGTGCTCTCTGCAAGAATCTTCAATCTTTTTATTTTATGTATTTCTTTATACTCAAAATGCCAATCACAGATTTGGAGAAATCTAGTGACAAAAATACAGAACTATTTTAATGGACTTGGCACACTGGATAATTATTTCAGAAATCCAGTTGTATGAAGTGAAGTGCATAGTCTACCTCTTTTCCAGAAAACTTTTCTGAGAGAGCAGAACGACTATAAATCCAGATCCCACTGCTTTTTAGTACATTTTGTTTTGTTCCTGTCTAGCTAAGATTCCTATCTGTAGTCAACTGTGCTCTTTTCTCTTTAACCAGGACTAGCTTACAACATACCAGGTAAAGGAAATTATCAATAGGCAGTTTAGAAATACAGACATGTAGAATGTGAGGGAAAGATACAAATGGAAATTTTGTTTTCTGAAATTTCTGTATCATAAACCACATTGTTATTTTCTGTATCAGTCCTGGTTTTGCTCTGTGTTGAAACTCTTTCTGTGTATATTTGTCAGAGGTTGCATATGGCACTGCAGCTTGAAAAAGGAGGAAAAAAATCCTTGCAGAAAATACAAGTAATTTTCCCTTTTATTTACTTTACTGGTGAATATTACAGCAGTAAAATGCTCCAGAAAATCAGTATTAGCTACAGTTCACTACTTTTTTATCATAGTTCTCTCTTTATAATTACATTTTAAAAAATAAGGAAGTTCATTAGGAAATGAAAATTTGCTGGCATTTACTTTTATTGTAAGATTTTTACACTACGAAGCAATTCTGACTTTAAAAGATGCTTGTCATCCTTAGATGTTTTCCTTACTTGATATAAATTGCTATCTAAATAAAGATGGTACGATGATGTTACAGTTAGAAATTAAACGTGTAAAGGAGACTGAAATTTCACATTTGAGATGCAATTTAGCAATGGGCTTCAGTAACTCTTTGGGCAGTATTTCCTTTTTGTTTATACAAGTTTCTAAAATTCAGAAGTTTATTTCTAAAAATTTTAAACAGTGCAAAAGGAGGGATACTATTAAAACCTGTAACTTCTAAAAACCTTGAAAAATACTTTTAAGGATATCTGTCACCATAGTGGTGAGTGAATGAGCTCAGTAGTCCAGCTTTCCATGCCGGCTGTGCACATCTCTCATTGTTGATCCATTGGGGCAGGAAGGAAATGCCTGGGTTCAGTTCTTGGTGTTCTGTAAAGCTTCTATGAGAGCCTTGTTGTATTCTCTGACCAGCTTTCTCACGTTCTTCATTATTGGCTGGTAGTCACTCTCCTGGCTTTTTGTTGCTATGACTGATTAAAAGAATTAAGGAAACAAACTGCCAGTATAAATATGAGCACAATTAGAGATCACAAGGGAACCACAATACAGGACATTTGCTTCTGTGAAAACCCTCAAGTGTTGCAAATAATGGAAAAAACTCCACTTGGGTCTAAAAGATTTACACTAATTTACTAGGGCTAGCTGCCATCTCATGCCAAGGACTGTAGGAAAAAAAAAAATAAGATTACATGCCTCGGTCAGTTTTGTTTTCATATATACAGACAATAGGTCCCTTGTGAAAGACTCTGCCCATTGTTACATTGCAAGTAAAACCATTTCAAAGCACTCAGCTATTTACAGCCATTCAGCCTGGCTACAAAAGTCCCAGTCCAGGAAAGCAGCCCCTCTCCTTCCAGCAGCCCAAGCAGACACAGCACTCTGTATAAGGGTCTGTACTTGGATAGGCAATATTGCATAGCAAGTTAGCAGATGCTTTAATATCCTGATGAACTTTTTCTCTTGGTTTTTTTAGAGGGTTTTTTGTAGGAAAGATTTTATTTAACAGTATTGCCTTAAGAAACATTCCTGTAGAGCCTCCTTCATAGAGGAGGTACCTCCAATTAGATTACATTGTCCAAGACTTTTTTCAGATGTATTTTCTAAGAATTAGAGCACTTATCAGATATGAGAAATGGGTTATTTGGTATATGAAAAAGACAACACTATATGTATTGTTATATATTATATGTTATTATTTATTATTATCATCATCACCATTATTTCTCTGATGGCTAGGCTATCACGTAATTGCCTGAAATATATTCCTGTGCTATTTTCTGAGACATATAGCAATATCCATTGTCCAACACAATACACTGGATGGTACAGTCTACTTTTGATGTTATCTTTACCAATTACATTTGTACTGTAATCATGTAACACTGATTTTGTGCATCTTAGAAATTTCAGATTTTTTGTTACCAAATAATTTTAAAGAAGTAAGTTTATTGCAGTGAATTCACTGTCCCAAAATAAAACTTTAGCTTGGTCCTACTCAGATCTCTACCATAACTATGGAGAATAAAAAAAAAATAGTACAAGATCAGAAGAACCATCAATTCTAATTAACATAAACATCAGTGCTTTCACTTATTTCAAAAACTATCTTATGGAAGTCATTTGCAAATAAGCAAATAATGATTTTGCTCATGTTTTGTAAGGTCTTATATGATTAGTGAAATATAACCCTTTAATTTGAATCACATAATGAGAAAGCTACAGTGCAGTTCCTCCAGTCACGCCCATTTTGCAGCTCAAGCATCTCCTTGTCATATCTTAACACGTTCACCTGTTTTTTTCCTCTAGTAGGCAACTCCCCTTTTATTTCATAAGAAGAACATTAAATGTATAAAATTTATTGTTTAATTTTTCATTATTGGTATTTTCAGGGGGTTAAACTGCAAACCACCATGCAAAGTCACCATGCTCTACAGATTTTCAAACAATAATACACTTGGAGATTAATTTCAGATAAGACTGGACAGATATGAAGATGAACTTTGTATGAAAC
Source organism: Lepidothrix coronata (assembly GCF_001604755.1). Taxonomy (NCBI): domain Eukaryota; kingdom Metazoa; phylum Chordata; class Aves; order Passeriformes; family Pipridae; genus Lepidothrix; species Lepidothrix coronata. The sequence goes on along the minus strand of NW_016690235.1, from coordinate 2,942,853 downwards.
TTAATGGCAAAACTGAGCCAGAAGGAATAACTCCAGACTGCAAAGCAAAGCTTATGCTTTAGGACCCATAAAATTGTTTCAGACAACACATGCAGGTTTTGTTATATATAATATCTATCAGTTAACCAGACATTTGCAAAGGATTGCCTTTCCCCTCCTCCCCTGTCTCCTGCTCCCCGTTCTGTCCTGTCTTATTCTGCTGGAGGAAACAGACTTCTTCCTCAATTAATACAGTGCATGAATTTGACTCTATTTCTTACAGAAAAGGATACATTCCTTCATCATAAAGTTATTTTGCTCATGGTGCTGCCACTTCCTCTCCAAATTTGTAAGCTGAAAACACAAAAAGAGTCAAAAATTAAAATGCTAATTACTACACACAAACTTTATACAAACTCCCAAAAATGGTGTATCAGTACCTTGTACTCTATCACCCAATAAGATCAAAGTTATTTCACATAAAAAACTCCAAAATGAGAAACAATGTCAAAATGTTTTTAAAGCTGCCAAAAATTAACCTGCATATAATTTAGGACTTCATAATCCATCAGTACAAAAGCACTGCATGCAACTGCAGTGATAGATGAAAAAATCAGATGAGAATTCAAGACTTATCATATAAGGAAGTATGTAGGCAAGTCATAAGTAAAAAGATGAACACTGCAGGGAGATACTAATTCTCATAATGCTTCTTATCACTTAAATTATCTCTTCTTAGAATCAGTAGGATCTAAAATCACCAAAGATACAATATTTCCTGACACTGTCTTGGACTTTAAGCTACACAGAAGAAACTTCCTTACTTCCATAGTTAGGTTTCCTGTCTGATGCCAGAAGCTGTGATAAGAACAGAGCTGCAGCAAGAAGATTGTAGGAGTGTGGGTTAAGTGTTGGCACTTCTTCAATACTTTCAGCATCAACAGGAAACTAATGTGGACATTATATCGATGGCTGCTTCCTTACAATACAATTTTATACTTGTTTTTCCTGATGCTACTGTTAAAGGTTCTGCATTTCAAGATATGAAGATGTTATTTTTAAATGTAAAAACTGAAAATCATTCTGAGACTAAACTTTCAGTGGAAATCAAAAATTTTCCTATAAATTAGGAAAACACTGCAGTATTTTACGTAAAAGCTTATTATTAAGCTAGAAGATATGAAAATAGTTGCTCTATTACTCAAATCTTAACAGAGAAGAATCAATTATCTAGTGTACTAGTTCACAGCGCACGACAATAATTTATTTCCAAGATCAGATATTTCTGACCAATTAAAATTTTTACTGCCTCTTTTGTGTTGTTACACATGATATAGCCAGGAAGGGAGCCTAGATTTGAAATACTTTATGTCTGATATACATAAAAGGAAACATTCAATGTATTTTTATAGTAACTCCTTGGAGGCCAGTTGACTGCTTGCAAAATTGCCCGAGCCCTCAAGATACATGAACAGTATTTGTACTTCACAATGCTTGATGCAACAACCAATTGGTTGTTATAAGATATACATTATTCACTCTCATGATATTTACACTTATGACATAAAAAGTCCTTTTTGCAGACACTGAAATAGAACTGCCACAGCTTAATGAATTGAAGAAATTACATATAACTATTATTTTATATAAAATTTTAACCCTCATCATGCAAGTACCCTAACTGCTTATTCATTTCTGATTTCCCTAAGCTCTAGGAATACGAATCTGATCTTGGCATAAAAAATATACAGTATCCGAAGTCCTGCAGACTTTGGCATGTAGCTTTGTGGATTTATATCATCACCCTAGAGTGATTATAATAATCCTGTTCTACACATGTATACATATACCTCAGTCAGAGCCACACCTTCTCATCTGCTCCATGAAGTTCACTCCAGAAGAAAGTCAACTTAAACATGTACCAATATGACCTTCAGTTTTTAATTGAATTATAAAAAAAATAACAGTTCTAAAGGGCAAATATCTCAACAACCTCAAGCAATAAAAACCAGTGAAATGCACAGAAAATAATCAGTTTCCATTTCCACCTTATTTTAAGGTTATCCGTTTTCCTTCTGAGCATTCAAAGCTCTATGCCAGTAAAGTTCTGTTGCCAAAATGACAGCAATAAATGGGTGTTTATAATGGAAGAATCAAAGTTGCTCAAGAGGTTACAAATCTTTCCTGATTCACTTTTTAAATGTAAATGTACATATACTCATATACCAAAGTTTAAGTCTGAACAAACCCCAGAACTCCAGTGGTCTCCAGGGAGCAGAAGAATTAGAAAAAGGAAAACGAAATTAATAGCACAGGTTGCAAGAGAAGACTTACCACCATAACTTCAGAAGCAAAACGGATCTTAGCTGATTAGTAGTGACTGTTTTTTCCCCTGTACTTTCTTCTAAGTTTGTCCCCAAAACTACTCAAGCAAAGGAAGGGCAGAAGGCAGAGGGTTCTGAGCAAGATTAATACAAACACTTAAACACAGAAGTCACATAATTTTAAGCTCAGAATGATCTCTGATTTTAGTAATCTAAAGTTTACAAGCAATTTATTGGTATAATATTAAGTTTTGTTTGAAAACTGAAAATATGGCTGCACACTTAAAACACATGACTAAGAAAACTCACTGAGAAGGAATAAAGAGATTCCATCCATACAATGCTTCATGTGTATGAGAAAACCAAAACTGAGAAAGAAACAACTGAAGGGGATAATATGTAATCTGAGCTATACCTGAGAATGTGTCTCGTTTTCTTGCAGCTCCTTTTTTAGTGTCTCATACTCTGTATTCAAGTGTTCCATTATCTTCTTGAAAGAATGGCTGCGCTTTGTTAATTTTTCTTTGTCATCCTGGAGTCTCTAGTTAGAAAAAAACCCAACACAAACTGATTAATGAGTTCATTTGCTGTTAGCTTCAGGCAAATTACTTCAATTCAACTTTCGAAGTGCTACTTTTTTTTCCTTTCAGAACAAGACCACATGAACAGAGAACTCATAGGTTTTTCTCTAGCAATGCATGCTTTATCCTAAAAATGATACTCAATGCTTATGACCAAGTTCTAGGCTTAGACCATATTCTATGAGCACAAGTGGGAATGCTGACGTTAAGAATTTGTAGGAAATTCTTTTTTGTTTGTGTTCTGTGTTAGATTGTTAAATTCAAAGTTTGGGTAGTCATAAGTTACACCAGAAGAGTTTAGCTGAATCATTAAAATGAAATGAGGAGATTTTGTGGAAGGAAGTTATCAAAAGGCATCCAGCTCATAGCCTGCTACATGGACCTATTTAGTAAGTCATGTATATAAGCAGAGAAGCATTGGGATTCATTTGCAGCTATCAGCTATGAGGAAGTACTTTCAATCACATATTACCCCCCACTGATTGATCAAAAGCACACAAATTCTGTTTTATTCCTTTTGTTACCTTTTCCTTCTCTTCTCCTGATGCTTTCAGAGCTGGCAAATTATTGTAGACCTCCAACTCTGCTTTTGTCTGTTCAATTTTGTCTTTAAGAGAAGCCAGTTCACCAATCATCTTGCCCTCCAATAGTTCCATCTTCTGTAGGTCCATCTGCAGTTTTTGACTCTCTAAATCACCAGATACACAATTTCTAATTAACAGTATTTTTGTTTCATAATACATAGCCCAGTACGTAAAGGTTTATACTATATTTAAGTAATATAAGCAGCTCCTGTGTATCTTTCTGATTTTTATATTAATGGGATTGTTTATGTGAAGGAAAGAAAAAAATGTGATCTTCACAACCATCCCACAAGTCATACTCATACATTACAATAACTGTATTATACTCCATAAGTGAAGAGTAATGAAAATGTGAAGTTTTTTGTATCACATTGTTAAAGTTTATAGCACCAGACAATTTCAAGTCTTAAAGCAGTGGTGATAAACTTACAAAAAGTTGCAATAATGCAGAAAATTTAAATAAATAATTTCATTAGTTTTTTTTAGCAAGGTGTTGTTTTATTTATGCTGCTTGTATGTGGGTTAGACCTAGTTTTTTGAGAACAAATAGCCAAATTTTCTTTAAACATTCACTCTGTACAGAAAAACACTTCCATATACCCACAGAATAAGAAGTGCTACAACATACAGAATTTACTTCTGACACTCCATTAAAAATAAGTAACAGAGATACAGGTAATAAGGGAATTAGAAATACGGGTGGATTCTTATATGAAGAGAACTGCAAAGACCGAAACAGTTCAGACATGAGATGCATAAGAGAAGAAACAATAAAAAGATACAAAATAATAAATATACAACATAGTTTTGGAGGTAAGTTCCCTGAGTGGGGAAGGACTAGGTGTGGTTAGACTTGTTTTGGTTTTGTAACCTGCCCTGTCATTGTATTTTATTCATAGATGTGCCTATGTGACAGAGGGAGACTTCACCTTTCCAAAAACTGTGGCTATGGTTTCCTCAGTGGATTTATTTGGGAAAATCTCACTGTCATAGCAAGATTTTGGTATTCATCTCTCTGCTTGTGAATTTATGCCATATGCTTATTTTTCAGAGTGAAGGATTTCCTTTAATCAATATTTTTTGTTTATTACAATGTTTTGGTGATTTGTTTAGGGATCTCAAAATTAAAAAAAAAGACAAGCCAAAATTTTTGTGCACCATTCAAAATTATCCTGAGGAATGCTCACCCATTGGTAAGATTGAAAGGGTCCTATATGTGCAAAGAGCATGTATATAAATACAAAAAATTTCCATACAAGACAAAGAAGGGTTTAAAAGTAAAATTTTTGGACTGCATTCCATGTCTGCACTTCAGTGTCTGCCTTCCACTGTAAAGCACTTAAGAAAACACTTTCTCTGTGCCTACAATATTTTGTAACTGCCCATAGTTTCAATGCAAAGTTCCCAATAGTGGTCAGTGACAGACTGTAAACCACAAGTGAACAGACCATAGCTTTACTTCTCTTGTTCCTACAGCACTGTGGTTTAAAGACAGACAAATGCTTAAGGACCTCAATAAATGAGGGTTTTAAGACCAAAACCAGTAAAAACCAGAATTATAAAATAAATTCAGATTGGAGAGAAATAGCAGAAAAAAACTTTAGATGTTCTTAAGGATTTATTTAGGCCTAATCACAGCATTTTCACTTTTTATATAGTAGTTTAATATCTGTATTTTATTTTAAAATAATAAAATAGTTGACTGGTTGCAATTTTATTTTACACGTAAACAGTAGTAAGAACATAAGTGCCAAAAAGGCACAAAGTGTTCTTAGACTGTTCTATCTATATACTGATAGAAACTATGATGAGACAGCAATGGGTATTCCTATCCATTCACACTTTCTGGAGAAAAGGGAAGAAACTGGAAGGAGTGAATTTTATCCTTATCCAGTAGCAGCCTCAGTGAAAAAACCTCAGAACTCCTCTAGAGGAAGAGACAGGAAGAGGATGCAGCCCAGTTCCTTCTGATAGGCCATGAAGTTGCAGTGTCTAGCATGGAGTGTGTACATAGTAGCAAATTCTCAGAACAAACTACAGTGACCCAGGGAAATATTTTTGGGAAACTATGCCATCAGCACTTTTGTTTACTCCTCAGGGTTTCCTTCTCTTTTTAACTTTTTTAAGGGTTCTGCTGGTGGACATTCTATATTTTTGTTATGACAAGAAAATATGGATATCCAGATTTTAATCACAACAAAAGAATTCTGAAGATTAATTAAAGTGTTAGGAAGAACTTCAACTGTGCAAACTGAAAATTCAGTGCATTTCTGAAAGAATCCTAAGTTGTTTATTACAGTATCTGTGACTCCTTGCTGTCAGACATTTACTTATGAATCACTTAAATGATCTGCTGAAAATTATGCACTGTAACTTCCTTCTCTCCCCGTGCAGAGAAAGAAATATGTCTTTCAATAATGCCTCTGTAGCACTAGGTGCTTTCAAAACGTAAAGTAGTCAGAATTGATGCTTACATGAAAGAACAAAAAGCCATATTTGAACTTTTAATGTGTGGTCCAGCATTTTAAACTACACTAGAACTGCAAAATGAGTACTTGCAGACAAGTGAACACTACACGTTCAAACGCAAAACAGAACAATCAAATTCTGTAACATTTTGTGCATAACAACTTCATATTTGCTTACAACTAATTTGAAGTCACAACAGGGGCACCTATTTTGAAAATTACTACGAAGTACAGCATGTAATAGTCTTCTAACAAAATGATTTATGGTTCTTAATTCTTGCCCCTTCCTTTCAGCCAAATAAACAAGGAAAGGTTTGCTGAACCAATAATGATATTGGCAAAGACTTAGAACTTTGAGAACAATCCTACTATAAACAGTGCAAATAAAGAACTAAATAGACACTTGTTATGGGAATGAAAGAAAAATACTGTCTGCTTTTTGAAATTACAGACAGGATCCTGCAGATGCTTACGTTTAATTTTTGGTATTTAGAATATTTAGAAAATGAAGTCAAAACAAATGTTCACTTTGCAGAATCAAATCCTCAAAATTTGAGAGCTATTCACTGCTGTTGTCAGTTATTTGCCCATAGTACATATCCTTTGTAAAAGCACAAACCCCAAGTAAGTGATACTAAGAACTACATTTACAAAAAACGCATGGTTAGATAACTGTGGAAGACTCCAATTTATTAAACACCGTTTAAAAATCATGGAAGATATTTATTTTGAGGTGAGTATTAGTAAAAATCAAACTTCAGCTACAAAAACTTCATACCTCCGTATTAAAATACATTTGTTTATCTTATATCTCTGCAAGGAAGATGATCATTTAGTGGTAATAGTAAATTAAATACTCCCGAGGAATATAAATAACTTGTTACTCAAAAGAGTTTCAGTTTCTCAATTGCCACTGTATTTTAATATTGTCAGATCTTCCACATGTTATTAGTGTACCATTGTGGGTAATCTTAATGCTTTTAAGAAATGAATTTAAAAATTCATTGCTGATCTCACCTGTAACCAGATTCTTAGCAGTGCTCTGTGACTTCTGCATTTCATTTGATTTGAAAGTGAGGTCTTCCTGCATAATCTTCAGCTCTTGATTTGTAACAGATGAAATTTGTTTCATATGATTCAGATTCTGTGTGTTACCAATAAAAATAATGAGAATATGTTCTATTTTTGAAAAAAACAAATGGTAACTGGACAAGTAAAAACTCTTCTGCTAGGACATTGTCTGTTATTTAGCTTTCATACTACAAAGACTTAAAATATTGGAAATATTCTGAAGTGATTTAAACGTGAATGACTTTCATTCTGCCAACTTTTGATAAAAGATGTCCTGACAGGCCAGCACAGACGAAACAAAATACAGCAAGAATAAACTGTGCTGCCATATAAATTGGTTCTAAAGTGACAGTGCCTAACATATATGGTATATCACACTGAGTTAAAGACAATTAAAGTAATTATACAATCAAAATATTACTCCACTGAAAGTTTTCGGTAAGATAAAAAATCCATGGAAACCAAAAATATTAAAAGAAAAGGAGACTTGGAAGTGAAAAAAAAATGGCAGACTACAAATTCCAACCATTTCTAAAGTGTTACATTATTCACTTATATTATTTACATTCAATATTACATAGTAGGGTATTCCAGACACAATTTTAGTAGATCAGAGAGGAAAGTGGAATATTTTCAGTTATGTAACAGTATGACAGGATACCCCTGAACTGAGATTTGCAAACTTTGGGTAAACAATATATTGCAATAGTTTTATTTGCACTATTTGGAAATGTTTATCATTAATGGAATAATGTTCATTATAGCAGTGATGACAACTCTTTCCCCAGAAAGAAATTAAACAAATCTTTTTTTTTTTTTAACTCCAGCTGTACATGGTTTAATGTTTAATTCTCTTAAGAGATTACTATGTGGATAAATTTAAATATATAAAGAGCACCATCCTTCTTCATCCAGTCACACTCTTGTTTTGTGCTTCTCAATTCCTAGCTTGCCACAGGAGGAGGGAAATGCTCACCCTGCTTGAGTGCTCCAGGAGTGCAACAATGTTGGCTTCTATTTGGGCCTTTCTTTCAAATTCCTGTTTCTTAACCTCTTCAAAAGTCTCAAGAAAATCTAGAGATCAGCAAACAAGAAAAAGAAGGCTCTTACTTGTATGAGTACAGCACATGCCTTTGTTATTTCCAGTAAAAAATTGTACTATATTGATAAATTGTACTATATTGATAAATTGTACAATTAAACTTTAATTGTTTATTTAAGAGCCAGGTGGTAGAGACCTTGAAACTTGTCAACTTATCAGTTGGAATGAAGGAGAATTCTTCCAGAGACACACATTGGGCATGAGGTCAGCACCTTCTTGTACAGTGTTTAGGTGAGGGTTGTTACATGATAGGAAAGGAGTTTCATCCCCATCATTTCTGACACCTTTCTAAATGCTTGTCCCAGCAGCTGTTGCTCTTTATTTTTCTTAAAGCTAACTAAATGGGCTACCAAATAAAGGAAACAGGTGACTTCATTATCTCTAATGTCCTGGACTAAATGTCAAACACTGCTAGGGACTGGAGACCAATATTCAACTGGGATCACCTCTTTCCTTCTGTATGATGCCCCTTAGCTATGTCTGTAATTTAAGTTCATTCTAGTAAGTGTCCAACTGAATCTGACAACACAGTTGTAATGGTGGTAGGCACTCTGTATTTGTGTTCTAGGCATACTACATTGTATTTCTGGTCACAGATATATTGAAAAGAAAAAGCTGTAGGACACATCATATGAAAGTCACAAGTCCAGCAAGATGCCACCTAGGGCTGTAAGTTATGGTAACTTCTCTCCTACTGGGTCTCCTACTGAAACACGGCTTAGACACACAGGAGCACTCAGCAAACCTAAGAGTTTCTATGTGCATGAAAAAGGGAAGAAGTCCTTATTTGAGCAAGAAGGATGAGACAACGGTAGAAACACATCTTCACACATTTATAAATATGAAACAATAAAACTAACATACATAACATCTGCACGTATATATGTAATTCTACAAAACTGAGCCAGCAACAATAAAATTAGGACCTTAGAATAGTATCTATATGATTTGACTACTGTTTTTCTCCTCTGGCATACTGGACTTTTTAGGTGTTTTCTTGCAAATCTTTGAGTTTATTTAGAATCATTAAGCAAGGTCCATATTTACATCTCATCTCACTGTTTTGCTACAAGCAACTCTCCTTTTAATAATGCTTATCTGATTGACCTTGTTCATTTGAGTACTACGTGTTTCACAGATTCATAAAAAATTGAATGCAAGAGACTGCAAGAGCTCAACTGATTAATTCAGTAGCTTGAGGACAAAACTGACTGTATGTCAGTAATTCAGATGTTTGTCTATACTTTTCTCACACTCAGCTCCTGGTGGATACTCCACAATTCTCCCAGGACAATCTATTTTAATGCTTGGTAAATGTTAATGTTAGGAAGTTTTCCCTAATATCTAACCTGAAATCTTTCTGCAACTATTGATGTATTACTCCTTTTCTCTCCTTCATGTACACACAGAGATAAATTATTCACTTGTTATTTGAAACAGCCTTTTTAGATAATTGACAACTTTCATAAATCTTCTAAAATAAAAGACTTGTTCTTTAATATTTCCTTGCAGGTCACGCTTTCTGCATCCCCCATCAGTTTCTCTTCAGGACTGTCACCCCTTTCTTTATGTGCAGAACTAGAGAGAGTACTCCACCTGAAGTATTCAATGCACAGGGAAGAAGGTTACTTTACACGTCTGACAAAGTACACTCCCATGTATACCTACTGTTGTGGTATTTTCTCTGCCATGTTAGTGTGATACTGCTGAGCCACATTCACTTCGTCCTCACTCTAACTGAGCCATACTACAGAGCTGTTCCTAGTGAACTGCTCCCTATTCTGCATTTTTGCTGTTGATTACACTGCCCAAGTGTGGAAACTTACACTTAATAATTTTTGAACATTTTTAACTCATTTCTAATATGCCAAAAGTACATGAAATTCTAACCCTGTCCTCCAACATGACATCAGTTTTTCCAATGGAGTATTTTCTGTTAACCTTTCTCTCTTGTCATCCATCTGATTGATTAACCTGAACACCCAACACACTGCAAACTCTATTCAATATACAACATTTCATTCTGGCATTGAATCCTTCATAATTAATAATTTTTTAATTGAATGCACAGTCTAGGTTAATGACAATGTTTTCCTAGCTTGCTTCTAAGAACACCATGAGACAGAAGATGTACTGAAATTAAAGTATAGATCATCTGATGCACCTCTCTTATTCTGCAATATTTTTCTGTCAAAAAAGGAAAATAGATCTTTGTACTTGACAAATCAATACTACTGTTATTCATATTCCTGTTTCTGTAACATTTACAAAGTGTCTGCTTGCTTTGTTTTTCCACATTCTTTCTGGAAATTGATACTAAAGCTGACTGGTATATATTTCCCTGTCTCCAGTTCCTCTTCACAGGTACTATATTTACTCTTTTCCCATCTTTTAGACTCCTGCATGTTCCCCCAAATCTCTCAGGTCTCAGGTCCCCCAAATCTCAAACAGGCCTGGAACTGCATCCATATCCTCTGATGAAGGGTAGAAGCAGAACCAAAACCCAAACACTTAGAAGGACTGTGAGTCCCCACTTGCACAGTCTGTATTCCTACTGAAAATCCAGATTAAGTGAGTTTTTGCCTTTTTGCTTCTCAGGAAATTTGGTAATTTGAAAACACAGAAACTCTCTAAGTATGGTCTTACCCATCTTCCCTTACTGTGAGCTGAGACCTTTCTTTCAGTATCATGCTAACAAGAAGTTATACAGAGAATACTTAAAAAAAGGTATTATATCCTCTGGTTTTCATGGCATATTTATTGATCATTTCCCCTCTTTGCTGAGTAACGGACCAACTTTTTTGGAAAGCTGTCTACTACAGCACACTGGCAATAAGGTATATTTAAAACCAATTGTTTTCATCCTCTGTTAATTGCTACTAGGGTCTCTACAACATTAGACCCTTCTAATAAGTACCAAGCTTTAGCAGCATTTATTTTGAATAAATAGATATGAGAAGCCTTAACTTTAAAGAATTACACGATGTCTACATTTGTCCACTTTCAAGTTCTGCCTTTAATAATTTAATCAATTAATTTCAGCTTGCTTTCATAAAATAAAGCTGAGTTCCTAAGACCTTTAATGACTGATGAAAAGCCTTGGAAGATGCTCCAAAAATTTGTGACTGTCCTGTAAGTCCTAAGATATCAACTACCTTGCCCTGAGGCAGATCACAGAAACTTGATGCAAAGATCAGGACACAGTTCTTTGGAGCTCTAAATTATCTGTGCTTTGACAATACAAGAAAATCTGTATTTTAGAGGAATTAGGCCAAATTAAATTATATTAGACAACTTACTGTCCATGTTTTCTTCACTCTTCTTGAGCTCTCTGTATTTCCAATTTTCTTCTCCTGCAAGAGATGTAACATTGATTTAACTTTACATTGTCTCAGTCCTGAATTCCTTTATGTATGCAAAATGTCAGTCTTAAAAATAAAATTTCTAGATGCCTAGAAACTACAGGATTAATCCTATGTTATGGAATGTAGTCACTTCAACAAACTATGTCATAGGCACTTTTACATTAAAAAAAAGATATTTAGCTAAATAAATCAGACTCAGTGCAATTTTTTGAACCTTTTATTGCTGAACTCCACTATGACTATAAATAGATCTTAATTTAAATGTACTAGTAAAGTGGGACACATATTTGTCACAAGGAGACAATTCTTTTAATTAATTTTAAATTTCAAATATCAAAAATTTTAATTGTTTGAGTCTTATATTTTTAACATAATCTTTTAATTTTAAAGAATACAATGTAAAAGAAACAAACAGATACAGATATAACTGAGCAAGCAAATTTCTCCGGATCTTTTTATTTGTACATCCCCATGCTTTCCTCTTTATGTAGTATATACAAACAATAAGAACACTCTTGGGACCCTAAGGGACTGTGATTCTGCTTCAGCTTCCTTGCAGCTGTGGCTTTGTTCCTTGCCAGACTCTCTCTTTCATTTGCAAGGCAAGTCTTCAATATTTAATAACTCAGCCTTTTCTTAAAAAATCTAGTAATAATGAGCCATGAAACAGCTACATGATTTGCCAACTGTTTTAAGAAAAAAAAAATTTGAAATAAAGTCTGCAACTTTGAAATTATCTTTACAGATAATTCTTCTTTAAAATATGCCACCATACACCAATATCTTAGCCTCTCCTGCAATTTATGAATGGTTAAGTCTATTCCATTATGAGTTAGTCCTGGCTTTGGCTAATCAGTTAAAGTTAACTTTTAGCATATGGAACATGTAATAAGCAGGTGAAGTTTTTATTTATTTAGATTTTCTCAAGTGAAAACTAAAAATAATTATTTCTATATCTCCCGTTTATTTTTTTCCTACTCAGAAATGTTTCTAACACTGAAATATTAATCCTGAAACATTACAAAAAAATTCTTAGATATATTTTTTTTACTGTCTATTTCACCTTATGTTTACCTAAAAAACTTTAGGAGCTGAAGTTTTGGGAGTGTTTTGTAATAACGTTTAAATACCAATCCAGAAGTGACGTGACTGGGGAGGGAGGGAGGACAGGCATTTCAAAGGCACACCAAGATGCTGACTTAGAGCAGAAGTATGAATGGACCTCTGTGATTCTCTCTCCATTCTCTAGGAAAGATAGCATTGGGAGTTTACATTTCTGTTTATTAAGCTATTCTTTGCGAATATCTTCTTTATTCCATCTGTTATAACAACATCTGAATTCCCTCTATACTATACTACAAGGTAACTTGATTCTGAATATCCTTGACTCTTCCTGATATGCTGACAAAGAGCATGTGCTTTCTCCTATATATGCTTTAAACTCTCTTCTTCGACACACTTCTTTTTCTAAAACAGTGAAAGACATACAGTCCAGCAATGTATAATTGTGTGTGTAAACTGAACTATAAAATGTGAAAAGCAACTCACTTCTTACCTTCTGCATTTTTCCGAAGTTAAAATGAGAAAGGGTTGCAAGTCAAACAAAAAGGAAAGATTAAAGAACAATAAAGTTGGCAATGATATTACCTGGAAACACAAAAGCTAACAAAACAGTCTTAACAAGTTATTTGTGCAAAAATAAAGAAAAATCTGTAGAAATATGAAATATTTTGTAATGCAAAAGACAAGAAACAGATGTATCAAACATTTGTTTGGAGGCAAATTTAGAAATATTTGTTCGGCTTGAAGAAATTTACAGATAGATTTTACACTGATAGCCCAAGAAAGGGCATAAAGTAAAAAGGACACACATCAACTCATTAGTCCTCCAAAATTTAAATAAGTCGTTACAAAGCCTTCCAGAATGTATGCACATATTTGTGTAATTCCTATCTGAACAAGATTTCTTAAAATGAAAAGAAGGTTTTCCACTGCATGAATCTCTGATCTCTGCGTTATGGAGAACCTTTCACAACTATTAAGGGCCTATGCTCAAACTAACATTATTTCCTCCAGAACCATAACTTCCAGTGGTAGGAAATATCAACCTAACCTAGTCTAAGCACTGCAGCACATGTTTGTTGGAGGTAAGTATAAATTAAGGTCATTTTAAGGCAGCTCTCAAACTCTTCTTGCAAAGATCAACCCAAGAAGTTTCAAAAACAGATAAAAATAATACTGAACTAGTATTAAAAAAATTCTGTCTGCTTTACACGTTATTATTAAACATTTTCAATTCCAAATCCATTGACAGTGTAACAATTAATGAAAGCATTTCTAAGTATGAGCTGGTTCTACAGTGCTGCCAGAAGGATAAACTTTTATTCCTCAACCAGTCCTAAAAATAAAATTGGGATAGAAAACCAGACAGCTGTACTATTATTTTATCTGGTAATTTTCAATATGAACTTGAAGAATGCATCACTAAAGGTGGGTACTCCTCAAGTTTGAAAAGAAAAGCCTATACCTGTAGATGTGATGATGTTGATGAGCAATGGACATTTGCATCAGCCTAAAAGTTTCAAGCAACTAATGGGTAGAGCATATACCATACAAACAGATGCAGCTCTGCAGTCTGCTACAACTCTAGTCATATTACCTCGATGATTCTCCAGATCCATATCAAGTTGTTGAATGACCTTTTTAAAATGGTTTGTTTTTTCTTTTACTTCTGCCAGCCTGACAAACAGATAATGAAAATCAAGGTTAAAAATATGTTGTAAAGTACTTACTTTATTTTAGACAAAAATGCAGAGAGAAATCAAGAATAAAAGTTGCAAACCTAAAATTTATCAAAACCAAAAGAATATCAGGAGGATTGTTATTATAAAAGGTATATGTAAGTAACATGTCACTTTAGTCCCAAGAGCTATTAAATATAAGCACTGCTGCTCCTTTTTATTAAAAAACAATTTTTGTTGAGTCATCCATAATTCTTAACTTACTCAAGTAGTCCCTCTGCTGGTTGCTATTCAGCTTTGCAAAGGTACAACATAATTGGTAAAGTGCACCAAATAACTGTACTCCTTAAAAATTACTTATGTGTTCACTAAAATCCATTAAGGAATTGCCATGTACAAGTAAAATACTCTGCTATATGATCAATCAATGTGTGAAAGAAATTACCTTAAACACATTTCTATGTAAAGTCTCACGTATAATTTTTTGTTATTGTATCTTTTAAAAAATTCTGTTAAGCAACTTATTATCTAATTAAAGTATCAACATATTAAAAATTAACCAATAATTACAGCTGGGAATACTGCTTAAAAGAACTTAAATTTGTTTCTAGGATATTTCATGAATTATCTCAAATTTTAAGTCAAAAGAAAAATCAAAACATCAAAATCTCAAAATATTATACTGTTTTAACTATACCCCACAAACTTAACTATTTATCATAAAATTTACTTGACTTTCTTGCAAATCTTCAGAAAGGCCCAGTACCCAAGAATCAAGAAGCAGTACCCTTTTACTCTTTAGAATGGAATTTTCTATAAGCAACTTTGTAACTCTTAGGTTTTGAGAACACATAACAAACTTCAAAATGAGACTGCAGTGCAATGTGCCTCAACTTCATGGATGTCCCAGAGGAGTAGCTTTTTACAGATGAATGTCTTCTTCAGCCTTAAACAAGTTTATGTCAGAGCAATTACCAATTTATATTTTCAAGGCATATTCTCAGTATTCATAAGGGATGAAAGTATCTGATTATGCAGATCTAAATGTTCTATCACTATAAAAGTTGTTTACCTGAAACAGAAGAATATATTCTATTCTCTGTGGAATGTTAACACTAGAACAGGTTTGAAAATGTGGTGATGTTCTAAAAGTCTATAGAAATATATGATGGAACTCAACTGTCTTTAGAGTGTACATGTAATTGATAGCAACAGTATAATGGGGTTACTCACTGTCTTTCCATGCTTGCTATTTTTTGACTATCGTCTTTAACCTATAAAAAAGTATGACAATGTTAACATACGAAATAAAACCTACAAATGAAAAAAGGAAAAGAAAAAAATGATTTCTAAAAGTACAGGGAATAGAAGCTCAGCACATGAAATCACAAACTTGCTGTCACATTGTCCAACAAGAATTGATATGATTCAAGTGTTATCTTTTCCAAATGTTTAAAATCATACATTTAAAAATCAAATCATTGGTCACTCAGACCAATAATCCATATAATACAGATGCGTAGTTACATAACTCAGCATAGGCCATTGTAAACTGATTAAATTGCTCCTGGATTAGTATCCACGTTCAGTACCCACAAGGATGCTGTCTGGAGTTATGTTACAGAGACGCTCAATTGGATCAGTTTTCCCAACCAACATGACTTGTGAATTGGATCAAGTCAACTAGCTGAAAAGCTTCCTGTGCCAATTTTGTTTTCATAAAATCATTGAATGGTTTGTTCTGGAAGGGACCTTAAAGATCATCTATTTCCAACCCACACATCACCTCCCCTCCAGCCCCACTACAGGTAGGGATGCCACACACTTGATCAGGTTGCTCAGGGTCCCATCCAACCCGGTCTTGAACATTTCCATGCAGGGGGCATCCACATGTTTCAGTGCCTCACCACCCTCACAATAAAGAATTTATTCCTAGCATCTAATTTAACTCTCTCATCTTTTAGTTTAAAACAGTTTCCCTCTTGTCCTATCACTATCTGCCCATGTAAAAAGTCACTCTTCCTCTTTTTATAAGCTCCCTTTAGGTAGTGGAGAGCTGCAATGAGGTCTCTCTCCCAGGAGCTTTCCCTTCTCCAGGCTGAACAGCCCCAACTCTCAGTGTGTCTTCACAGAAGAGGTGCTGCAGCTCTCTGATCATCTTCATGGCACTCCTCTGAACCCACTCCAACAGGTCTGCAGCTTTTGGATGAACCTGAAATATCCCAACCTTCTAATTCATTAACTGTTCATAACTTCAGATTATTTGTGCTGCTTAGAATGCAAGTAAAGGCAAGATTCAAACTCAAGTACTTTCAAGTAATATCACCCCTAAAAATACTGACTCGGAGAATCTTTTACATAGCAATATTTTATGTTCTTGCCTGCTTTAGTAATCTCTCTCTTTCCTCCTGTGGAGATTCCATATTCTTATCCTCAGCAATAATTTGATCTCGACGTTCCTTGAGCTCATGGAGCTTTTCATACAGATGCACAGCTTCCTGTTTCACTCCAGATTGTGCTATTTCCTGTTGGGAAAAGCAAACACCTACCAGCTATTTTCAGATGGCAAGAGAACATTGTAGAAATTATGCTTTAGTTAAGCAACATTTATCTGTATATTACAAGTGAAGATTATTTCTTACAAAAAGCACAGAGACGGTATAAAAATAAAATTTAAAATCCATATTGTCAATATTGCATTTTCTAGAATGGAATATCCCAATTAACTAATTCTTGCTTTATGAGTTTGTCCTCAGGCCAATTTTCTGAGTAGATTTACTACTTCATCATATCTAGGGGATTTCCAACCATATACAATATTTAAAAGGACTGAAAAATGTCTAACAGTATTTGAAAACTATACTTTTTGACTGTCTTTTTCTGCTCAGAGATCGTTTAATCCATGGAGGAGGCAATATGAGAACATTGTTCTCAATCTAGCAATATGAAAGTGTATTAAAAATGAGCATTTATGTATGTATATGGAATAAAAAATACATCAGCTGGTACCACTGTGTTTGAAATGCCAATTGCTTTTGAACTGAAATGTGGAACAAGAAAATCAATCTCAGACATTCTGAAAATTTAAAATATATCAAAAAATTAAGTCACAAAAATCCTTAAGAAGGATGTTAATTTAGAGAGATATTCTAAATCCATCAAATGTCACAGAAAACATCTGAAACTGCAGGAGTAACTAAATCCAGGAAAGCTCACTGTTGCTATCAAAATTTTGTACTTGGCATCTAGCAAAAAGAATTTTTACCCAAAACTGATTAGAAATTATTGGTGGAAAACAAAGAGGCAGCTTTGCCTTCCCATTCTAGGGTATGATCCTGCAATAGCTGAAAATTTAAGGAAAAAAAATTTGGTATTTTTCTACTGTATTATTTTTTACACTAAAGATGGTACAGAGACCACTTTTTATCATACATACAGCTCTTAGATTCTCTTCCTTTACATTTAATACATCCAGTTCCTGCTGTTGAACAACCAATTCCTAAAGAGGAAAAAAAGTGCAAAATTCAGATAAAAATTACTACTTGATTACTTTTCGGTTCTAAACCCTAGTATTTATCAAATGCTGTAAAGGGTCTTACTGCTGCTCTTAAAAATTTTAAAGACAAGACTGTTTCCAGTTCCTTTAAGTAACTCAAATGTAATAACCACTTACTTTCAGCATCCAACTTTTCTATTACTCCTATCAATGTTATTTACAGTTGGGCTATGACCAGAAAATTGCCCTTTTTCTACTATTTTTTTCTTAAAATTGGTACTGAGAGTGGAACTTATTATTTCTACTTCAGAAGTTTAGAGTCAGATTTTAAAATCTGAACGAGCCACCACAGTTTCTTCATAGACCAGAAAGAGACTGGCCCTGTCTACTGATTCAGCTCATCCTAAGACAGCTGGGAAACACTGGTGTCATCTCTGCATATACTATACAGAGACATTTTTAGCCTGTATAACTTAAGGCAGATCATGTCAGAGAGCCTAGAAATCTTACTCCTGTTGTTATCATTAGGAATAATGAAGTCACAAATATTTTATAAAGCCCACTTAATTTTTTCTGATATATTGAGACATACAATAATAACAACAGAAAAAACCTAGTCAGATTCACTTCTGTACACAAGGAGAAAACTACAAAACTACAAAAACTGCTGTGGTTATTTTTCCCTTCTGCTTGCTTTTTACACATGATGAAACATGTAAGCATTGCAGCGGCTTTTAAAATCTGCATGTCAGTCCCCAAATTTAAAAGAAAAATTAGGAACACTGTTTATTCTTAAAAAAAGAAATATAAAAAGAGAAAGTACTTAGTCTTAGTCAATTGCTCTATTTATTTTCAGGCACTTTTACAATTGATTAAGATACCAGTAAGATTTTTTATTCTATTAGTCTGTTGTAAAGCTCTTTTGTACTTAAATCTACAACCCTTGAAGCCTGCTTAAAAAATATTTTAGGTAAGTAGAGTGAAACAAACCAACCTGGGAGAGTTTTTCATTAGCAGCCTTCATCTCCATATATTTAGCTTGATCTTCCTGCGACATATCTTTCATTATGTCATCTGCCACAACCTTTTCATGTTCAATATCTTCTTCTACAGCTTGAATTAACTTTTCCGTGCTGTAAAAATACAATGTTCTTGTAACTTTTACTAGTTGATGTTTTTTGTAAGCACTCATTTCAAACTTCAGTATTCCTTCACCCTCACTGAAATGGTCCTTTAGCACAAAAACTCCAGACTCTAAAAAATAGGAGTTACCCACTTGTATCTAATCTTCTTGGAGCTGGATTAGCTATACAAACATTCACACTGTGAAATACAGAAGCTGAAGAATTCCCTGCCCCTACAATACCCACATACTGCTTTCCAACACTTCCAACCTGTCTAACTGCATAGGCCTCAACACTGGTAAAAGCAGACTACTCTCTCTCAGTTGCTCTTAACAGGTGAATTTCCAGAGTAACATCTGGCAGTTTGAAATAAAGAAGTTGGTAGGTGATTTGTGGATGCACATAAAGAAAACATATAACATAGACATCAGGACTTGATGGTACCAGATGATGATGAAAAGATTACTTTCTTTTTGCAATGAATTGTTAGAATTCTGAAGAATGGAGAGTGAGTTCAGCATCTTAAGCAGTGTAGAGTTTTTTAACCATGCAATAAGTAAGAAATTAGGCATTCCTAACATTCTTGATTCATGAATTTAATCGTTAGGAAATCAATAGGCTGCAAACATAAAAACTCTACCACTGCAGCTATAGTGAGCTACAAGCAACTGTCTTAGCAGAAACAAGGAACACATAAAGAACTGTTCTCACTGTGTTGTATCAAGTCTAATAGTTTCTTTGAAATTCATGAAAGCCAGAGAGTCAATTTAAGAACACAGCTAAAGGAAATTAACAAAAGCTCCTGAAACCCTAGAGAGTATACCTTCCTTTCCTTCACTGTTCTTTAAACACTGCTTAAATGGTTTGCTTGTTTCCAGAGTGAATTCTTTCTTAAAGAATGACAAAATCAGCTGAATACATTCCTTCAGGATTTTTTTTCTTCTCTTTTTCATTAACTCTTCCTGAGTTGCAAGATGCCAAAAGTTGTAATTTGTGTAATTAACACTATTGGATCAAAGACTGCAGTCGAGAATGCACTCAGGCTTAAGAGATGATGCAAAATAGATGATGCACAATGATAATCTCAGGGTAAGGGAATAATGAAAATATCACAGAAGCAGAGTAGACTTCACATTGGAATAGACTTCTGAAGGTCACCTGGTCCAGCCTGTGCACTAATCAAACATGGTCATCTAGAGCACGTTTTCAGTGTCTTAGGCAGGTTTTCAATATCTTGAAGATCTTCAAGAAAGATTTATACTCTCCAAGAATCTGAGGATGTTAAGTAGAAATTCTGTCATGTGACCAGTTTGTGCTGCAAAGATGCTTTGGACTCTGATGATGATGATGCAACAAATCAAAGTGATGGTCTCCCACTTTCCAATGCAGCAAATCTGGAGTGCATTGGGACTGTTCAAGAAATACTGGATGGTTGTATTATGACATTAAATTTAATACCCTCTTGAGAGCGGTTGGTTCAGATACAGTCCAAAGAATGAGGCCCTCACTGCAAGTACACTAGTTTATGAATGTATAATTATGTTACATGTGGTAGTGGAAAGGAGTTATTTTTAAGCTACAAGAGTAGTTTGATACAAGACCTGCTGGAAAGCATAGAACTGGGAGTTGGCAGGGAGCTTTCATGTAACTTCCCTATTGGACACATGCCTCAGTCTGGGCCTATGAAAGCTGTTGTAACATCTCAGCAGTGACAGTTTCTCTCAGATCAAGCCCAACTGAAGACATGGAAGAACAGAGAAATTGCAGTGAAGAATTCAAGAAAATGTTATAGCTGCTGATTCCAGAAGGAATCTCCACACTAGATGTAATTCTCCTGGAGGGACTGCAGTGCTGATTAGAGAGAGTATTTAAGTACAAACACGGTACCTTTTCCTGGAGATCACTGGAACATTTAGGGTGGGAGAGAAGAACACAGCTTGCTACATTTATCCTGGGTTCCAAAATACCATGTGGAAGTAGTGGCATGGCAATACCACTCTTGAGAGCAGTAGTGTCTCCAAGCTCTATTGTATATTTCTCCTCTATGTCTGAGACTGCAAATATGCACGGCTGGGTAAGGAAAGGACCCTAGTTTTCCAGCCCCATCTATTTAAACTGTGTGTGGAAACATTACGGACTAGCCTCTTCACCTGAGGCAACTCTCCTTTTCTTATGTAATATGGACTCCTGGCTAAATACTTCAAGATGATCCAGCATGTTTTTGAGACTAGGAGTGTCTGATTTAGTTGTGATGAATCTTCTCTGGAAGAAAACTTCTGACAGAGGGCTGAAACTGGTTGCTTTTCCAAGAGGTAATAAAAATGTCAGGATTTTGTGGCCATCACAGAAACACAATTCATTACCACAAGTAATTTGAAGACTGTGGATGAAGCTGAGCCGGGGATGAGGCTTGGAAAAATTGCAGAATGTTAAGAGATGTTAAGCAAAAAAACAAAGTGGCAATAAGATCAAAGAAGGATACTGAAGTAAAATGACATCTCCAGGCACATGTTTGAAAGGAATGGAGAATGAAAGGAGACTTAGCTGTTCCATAGTTTGATGGTATGCATTGGACAGCATGAGCACTAAAGCAAGCAAAAATTTATTTGACACAGTGTTTGTATCAATATAATCCCTTTTCAATCTCTCTCTCTATATATGTTACCAAATCAGTGCAAATATCATTTTAGAACTTCTTCCTGAAATATAGCCCTTACAACACATGTACTTAACGGTGCTTGCAATTCTTTGTAAATAATGAGCTTTATGTATCACACCATGCAGTTTCTCTGATGATGCTTCCAAAACACAAGAATTAACACAGATTTAACTAACTACTAGAGAGTTTTACTTCAGTATGCAAATACCTTGACATTTCCCTCATTTGATGAATAATCACATAAAAAAAGCAAGTCTTTTTCTGTCTCCAGCATTTCTTTAATTGATTATAACTCAACTTGCTTGTAAATTACCTATGGCATTTTGACTCAGTGCTTCCTCTATGATCTGGAACTTGACACTTCAGCATAATACTATTAGACATTCCTATTGGCTGCAGATCCAATTAAATCCAAGATGATTATAAGAAGTTGCTCAACTTAGTCAATCTTTTGCTAAGGATTTTCCAGGTTTATTATTTTTTTTACACTGCCTGGTTATTCATCAAGTACAAAGGTTGAAGCAAAACAAAGTGCTGTTTCACCATGTTATTTCTTGTCAGTGCATTGAAAAACCCACACATGTGTACATATGCTGCCTTTAAGAAGCAACAGAAAGGTAAGACACTTGGTACATCTAATTAAAAATTCAGGCAAAGATTTATTAGTGTAATTTTGTTGCTAGTCTGGAAACAAATACATCTCAAAACTTCAGGAATTACTATGAACCTTGGACATGTGAAGTTGTTAAGTAAATTGTACTTCATTAGAAAGCTGGGGAACAGTCTCTGAACAGACTACCCGATTGTATAAAGTCTATTACCTCATCTATTAAATGCTAAAATCTTCAAAGTTCTCAGAAGAACATTTTTAAGAAAGCACTTCTAATTACAAGAAAATGGCAAAATATTACCACTGTATTTCCAGGTTGAGTTTCTTCCCATAGCAATTAGTTTAAACAGCAATTCTTAAAGTCTGGTTCTGGTAAAGAGCTAAACTGCAACTAAATTACAGATGCTTTCCTGTTCTTCTACTGATTATACAGGTTCACACACACAAAATGCAGGAAATCATATTTGTAAAAAAACCCCTAAGCTTTCAGTAGAAACTAAAGTAAAAACTATGAACTGTTTTTCACTAAGACACGTGTACAACTTAAATTTTCAACTTGATTGTTATTAACTTATGGATTAACTTTAAAAACAATATTTAATATATTTTCCCCACTCTATTAAAGATAGTTCTTTTCTTAAAGTCCGCAAAGTGCAATATTACCATTAATCTGTATTTCTACATTACCAGGTTAAGACCCACTCTGTTTCCAAATACCTTGGAAGCAGTGCCTTTAAGGACAAAATATGTCCTAAGTTCCAACTATTAAAATAGTTCTGGAGTTCTCAAACTGCATCATGTTTTCCATTAGCAATACACAATCTGGCTTCAAAAATATGCAGGCCACCAGTACCATCAGTGACAAGAGCGATACCTATGGCAGGACATAATTCCACGGTGGCTGCTGATGCTAGCACCCTTTGTCCCTGATAATGGCTCAAAGGCACAAAAGGTTTATGAAATCTTTTTGTATTTAATGTAAGTTTCCAGCAGAAGTAGAAATACACAATGGATCAGAGCAGAGTAAGTGGCTCTTATCTTCCTCTTCTTTCCTAGAAGTTATTAAGTCTCTGGGCTGATTCAGTTAGGTGAATGAGGTCAATCCTCAGACATGCAAATATATAGAAGCTATTAAGTGACTTGATCAATTTGTTCTATGACCTCACCTATTCCATTCTCATCAGCAGAGGCCTCCTGGCACTTTCCTTAAGGATGGTGGAGTTTTTTAAAATCTAACTGGCTGCCTATATTTAGCATTGTTCATGCAACTAAGCTTCCTTATGTAATTTCCTCCACTCTGTTAAATTCAGTGAATACTCTGTACAGCTCAAGACACAATAAGCACTTTAAGCAAGTACCTTACACTCTAGCTTTCAGGTCCTTTTTACTCTGGAAGATAGAAGTCTTGGAAGGAGATATTGAGATTCACTTAACCCACTATCTTTTCAGATGCTTAAGAAAAAGCACAAAAATTAAACATTAATCTACCTTTTACGTAACATTTTCCTTCAAGTGTGGTGCAAACAGGGACTGACTTAACATCTGCCAGACATAGTTCAAAAGGAAGAGATCCTGCAAATAACGCCTAATTCAAACAGAATAATGAGTGCCACTTCCTCTGAGAGACGTTAATGTCACAGTGGAACTGTGTAGGAAATTTGTAGGAACTTTGTTGAATTTCAAAAAATGAAAGCTGAAATCTGCACAAAAACTCCATCACAAGAGATTGAACCATGTTTACTTCGTGCAATACGGAGGTCCAGGTTTATGCCATATGATATGTTATATTAGGGACAACAGTGAGATTAAAATACCAATCTAATAGTTGAAAATTCACAAAAAGTGCTTAATAACTTATTTAAGAACATAAAAGAAATTGGACTGGACAAACCAACCATCCATCTACTGCAGTATTCTGCCTCTGTCAGTGGCAACAAGGGAAAGTGTTTAGGGAGAGCATACCAGCCTGAATACTTTCTGCAGTTTACATCTACCACAGTCTTCCACTACCCATAATGGCTTTGTCAGGGATATTAATGAGTACAGCCCTGCCTATTTGTTTTACACATCTATGAAACTTTTACCTATTAACTTGTCTAACCAATCCCTTTTTTATTTACTGATACAGTTTGCTTACTGGATTTTAAGTTTGGCTCAATTAAGGGAAAGTTGAATTCATTAATTCTGATAGCCTCTGTTTTTCTGCTTAATTTTGCATTTCCAATATTTATGTAGAACAAAATTTATTAAATTGTCATGGAAATTACTATACCTATTAATTTATTAAACTACCACAACAGTAGACACTGGTATTCTGGTCTTGGTATACAAAAGTGTTGTTTTTTACTAGGCTCTAAACATGAAACATTCTTGGCTTGTGATATGGGTTGGAACACTGTTTTTGAATCCAGTGACTGCTGACTGCAACATTACTTCCCAAACTGTAAGTTTTATACGGATATGAACTACTCTTATTTTTGAAAGACACACTTGAAGCAGAAGGCATTTTAAAAACTGTTTCAAAAACATAAAATTCCTGAAGAAAGAAGTACAAAAAGACAAATAAGAACTGGTTTTCTGAGAAATGGACAATTAACTGATGGCAGTCATTGTAAGTGGGTGAATCATCACTGAAACACATTTGAGATGGTTTTATATCTCAGACAAATTCCTCCACAGACAACAGGAATGCCTCCTATACATATATAAATAAATCTCTTCTTTTCAAAAAACATAAGTATTTCAAGGTATTGAGAGTAAACACTCCAATCTGAAAAGACTGCAGCTATGCTAAACTTCAACACAGAAAATTAAAATTAATTTAGGTGATACGAAAAAAATATAATAAATGTTTTGTTGAGGGTCTGCTCTAAAGATGTTTTAAAGACTAAACATAGGTATTTTTAAAACAATTCATTTTAAAAGGTGTACTTGAATTAATTTGCAGAATAAACTTCCTCTGTGACACTGTTCCAGATTATATGGGAAAGAAATCCTTTTTCTACCCAGTCAAGCTTCATTTCAAATTTTAAAACAGACGCCCCTATTAATTCCAAAATAGCATGTCATAGTGGTTATATTTTGGATGATCATCATATAAAGAGCCTTGCACTTTATATGATGATATAGAGTTAAAGCACTAAGTCGTCAGGAACTTCAGGTCTTTATCCATTAGGAAGATTAATTCTCATGTATCACCAGATCATAAATTAATTAAGAAAGACATAAATAAAACTGCATGAAGAGCAGTAGAACTTTTCTTTTAAAGTGGCAGCATTAAAAA
Source organism: Lepidothrix coronata (assembly GCF_001604755.1). Taxonomy (NCBI): domain Eukaryota; kingdom Metazoa; phylum Chordata; class Aves; order Passeriformes; family Pipridae; genus Lepidothrix; species Lepidothrix coronata. The sequence continues at coordinate 2,917,466 of NW_016690235.1, read as the reverse complement.
AATACCAGATCATATTTGCCTTTAACAGTCATCAATGAGACATCTTCATTACCAGACTTTTGTACAGTATTTAATTGTCGTCATTCTCTTTTTTTCAGCAGGTCATTTGTGACGAGTCTGGAAAGAACCTCTCTAATATCCCCACCAACCTTTCTCAAAACGTTACTAAATTAAGCCTCAAAAACAATAAAATCACTTTAAAAGATAGTGACAAAGAGATTCTTGGACGTTTTATTAACCTCACTGAACTTCATCTGAATAAAAACAGGATTACTGAACTGCACAAGAACAGCTTCTGCAATCTGAAAAAACTCATAAATCTGGATATCAGCAACAATCATATTAGCACAGTTCATAAAGCAGCATTTGCAGGATTAAATCAACTCTCTGTGTTGAATCTATCCTATAACATGATTGCTCAATTAGATTCAGATGCATTTACTTCTCTAGAAAGCCTGACGGTTTTAAATCTACAGTGTAACTTACTGAACTACCTTCATATAAAATCATCTTTTAAATTGATTAAAATTGTTTTAGCTGGAAACCCATGGATCTGCTCCTGTGACCTCCTTGACTTACAGATATGGCTAACTGCCTCCAATGTTACATTGGGTAAGTTTTGGTAAGAGCAGCGTTTCACATTTGTTTATACTGAACAGCTTTACCTTTCTTTTTTTTTTGCTGTGGATAATATCCACCATCAACTTACCCGCATTTTGCAGCAATACAATAGCTATCCATGAGATTTTTCTAGACTAGGGTGCCAAAATATTAACAATATCTCACAGCCTTTTCATTGCTCACATTCACAGAAAATGAAAGCAACACTACATGTACGCTACCAACCAAGAAAGAAATCTCCATCAAGACGGCTATCCAACCAGCTGACTGTAAAACTGAAAAAACTTCTTCAGAAAACACTGTAACTTCCACTCCTGTCATTAACCTCAGAAGTAGTGCCTTAATAACAGCTCTGACTCCAAACATCACTGGAAACAATGGAACACATGCAGGTAATGTACAGATGCTTCACTTTACTGCTTATAAGCTGTTTGATTTGCTGTTCCATGACTTTATACCATTTTGTATGCCTAGCACACTCTCATTTTCCATAAAAAGCCAGGGCTACAGAACAAGCATATTTCCAGGTTCTGTTAGACAGTCACACACATTATGGTGCATGTTAAGCTCTACTGAGTAAGTGTTCAAAACGAATAAACCACACAAATTCCCAAATGATATTGAAAAATGATGATGAAATTTCAAAGCCCTGAAATTCAAATAACTGTCTAGATGTCTAACTAACAGAAGTAGGAAGCAACTTAAAAAAATATATATATTTTAAAAAAAACCCAACAAACTTTTCCCAAACTAACTGGTTTTTAGATGTAATTGTTTTCCTAAAACGTGAAAGTGTGACCCTACAGATTTTACTCCTGCCCTCAGCTGTGTTTGGTATAAAGGACATGGATGTGCCTGTCACATATTTTTTGGAAATTTCAGTGACACTCTCCTCACCTTTCTATGTTAATTCCATCATTATTCTCTAATATTCTAGTTTGGCTTTTGGCAAAGCATCTGTATCAATCTACAGATATATACACAAATCATAAGCCACCACTGCCACACACTTCTTTAGCTGTACCAGGCTATAATCTATTTTAGAACTGTGGCAGGTACACAAAATCAGCTTCTAAATAAAGACTAATGGCAAGTCTTATTGACTTTTTTACTATAAAAGAAACACAACTGAAGGCATATACCAAACAAAAGGCATAATATGTTAGGGTGCAGACATCATCCCCACACAGAAAATTAAGCCTGGGAAACAGAATTTGAAGTCAATTGCTGATCATTTTTTCCCAAAGCCTAATTTTTGTATTTAAATTTTGAAAAAAAATTATGTTATCTTTTATATGTTCCTGGAACTTTATCTGACTTTGAAACTATTATTTTTTATAAATATGCATGGTAGATTTATATTACTAGAAATATGAGATGCACATATATTTTTGGTCTCTGTGATGTTACTGACTCCTTAATAGCATAGCAATAACATTATACTAAAGCTCTGTAGACACTCACTAATTCTCTATCATTGTTTATTTTGTGAGTTCTCAATTTAACTATGAAAAAAAAAACCTACTAGAGCCCTTGCTAGAATTCCTCATGAAAATTACAATTCTTTTTTCCTGTTTATTTTAAAGAGTTACCACTTCTTGGCAAAAGTTGGACCTTCCTGGCGGGTGTCCTAGGGTTTGTCCTAGGCACTACACTCCTGATTTTTACTGCTGTAAAATGCCCAACATGGTATCATTATGTGATCAGCTACCGACACCGTCGTCTGGAAGAAAATGACCCAGAGAGGTTTGAACAGGAGTTCTCAGCTGACACGAGCCCTTCTCCTTCAGTACTGGGTACAAACAGTGAAGAACCCATTGTAATCTTTGAGAAAATTCATGCATTTGGGGATGGAGAAGATGGATTTATTGAGGATAAATACATTGATTCTTATGTAAATGAGGAGAGTTAATGTCTTAAACAACGAATAATGCACTGACTTTTCAAAAATGTAGAACACTTGTACTTCCATTTTACACTACTCATGTACAATACAAAATGAAGTTATGCAGTCTATCTCCTTTCATCTCGACAAATCCATAATAAGGTTTTGCTGCATCAATCATGAAGTTCAAAAATGTGGTGGTATGCATGCATTACTGGCACAACAAATACTTCAAAACATGCAAAAATACTTATAATGCACGCTTTATGAAAATCTATTTGGCTACTTATGTCAGGGCATGGGGAGTGCTTACTGTATATTGCTAAACATGAACAAGTACTACTTGCTACTTTAAAAAATAGCAAGTGAAGCTGGCACAATCACTAACGCTTTAATTGCGAAGAGGTCTAGAAAACAAAAATAATTTCTCCAACATTCTGAAGCACACCACAGTCAGACTGGGGATTGAATTCAAATCAGTGTTGTCACAGCTCAGTAGTCTATTAGCCAAAACCAACATAATCGTACAACACAGCATTTGGGTATTGTTCTACCTAAATTAGCAGAGTAAGAAAGACCAATTGCTGTATTCCCTTAAATGTGTATGTACAGTACAATGACAAATTATCATTCCAGTGTACCTAATGCCTTTATACCTTAGTTTGCTACTGAACCAAGTACTTTCTCTTCAGATTTCCTTAACACTTTAAAAATGCATTCATCGGTAGAATAGACCCATTTGCGAGCTGTTGAAAGCAACAGTATTATTGAAATGTGACTTGTTATAAACTGGTAAGCTGTTTTCTCAAAGTGCTTATTGATATATAAAATCTCATTCTTGAGATTGCTTTCAGTGGTAACAAGCACAATCATGTACCAAGCACATCTCCTGTCCCTAAATCAAACATCTCAAAAAGTCACTGTCTCAGCCTATCGCTACACAAGCCATTCTCCTGGCTTACAAATTCCTATTGGAAAAATCTTGCTGTCCTCATCTTTCCCTCTACACAACCCTACCTTACCAGGTAGGTAAAGATTTAGTTCCCACTTCTGCTTGTTTTCCTCACTCTGTTACTCCACAACTCCCAAAACTGAGGACTTTGACAGCAGATTGCCAAGACAGCAGTCTCCACCACCACCTAACTTCTTGGACATCTTGGTAAGTATCTCCAGGGCAGTTACTGCAGTTTAAACCTAGGAACTCTAGCTGCAATCTGGTACTAATGCATTACCTTGAAACCGTTCAGGTATCATGTGTGATATGCATCCCACTGTTGAGGTAGGAAGTAACACCTCCATTTTCTGGAGTTCAGTTATAGTCTTAACAGCTTTGGAGAAGCACATACTTAATGTACTTACGCTTGTCTTTCTGTGAAGATTTTATCCATACTCTGAGCGTCTTGGTCATTCTGAACCTTTAACTTAAAAGATATAATATTGAAATACAATCAAGTTTATAATAAATCATAGAATCATTTAGGTTGGAAAAGACCTCCAAGATCAAGTCCAACCCTTAACCCAGCACTGCCACGTTCACCATTAAACAATGTCCCTAAGTATCATATCTATGCATCTTTTAAACACCCCCAGAGAAATTGATTCACTTACTGTTACTGTGGGATCTGTTCCTGGAACACTTAGTAAAATACTGTTTCAGCCTCCAAACAAAATGAAAATTTAACACTCGCAAAGCATTTTTCTTTTCTTGACACAGACACTGGGTCTTTATTTTTTTAATCAGAGAACAAAGTTGTTTTGACCAAGAAATATTCAGATCATTTTTCAAGTGAGCAAAACAGCCTTTTCTGAAACTAGATTCTTTTGTTTAAGGACAAAGTGATCAGAAGAAACGAAACATGCTTAATGCCACTCATGCCTTAACACTTAGAGGAACACTATACCTGTGCTAGAAAATAAAGAAAGAAAGTAAAGGAAGAAAAAAACTCATTGATTTTTGTGGCTGGCCATGTCAGAGACCTATTTAATACTTATTATGCAAGAGACATTCAAAAGGCTGAAGACAAAAGAGAATTAAATGTTCAGAAGACCAGCCAGTTTTAAAAGGCAGTGCAGTCTACCTGAATTTGTCTTCCCTATGACTAGTCCTCCCAGGAAAAGAAAGAAGATGTTTTAACAATCATAATTTGGGTCGGTTTCGTACACCACAGGAAACTACTATGGGGCTGTTAATGCAATACTTCAAATAATTACCTAAGTACAAACATGTTGCTAATACTATGAATAATTTAACCGAGAAAAATAGATAAGTTTTAAATTAGTGCTATGCTTTTTTAGATATGTCATGCATGCAAAGCACCAAGAATGTAACACACACCATTTCGCTGTTAAAACATAGCAAATACCATAATTCTTACCATATTGTAATCGCGACTCACTTCTGCCATATCTGTACTGGTGTTAAGTATATCCATAACCTGAAATGAGACAGAATTCCAGCCTATTATTGCTCTCCTGTTTTTTTTTTTAATTAAAAAAAAAAATCAATAAATAAACCAGGCATAGCGTTCGTGAAAACACAGAAACTTTCAGTTATTCCAAACGGAAAAAACGTGATCTGGGAATCTGAACAGATTACATGTCTTTTTCAAAACTAATCATCATTACATGTAGCTGTTCTAAACCCTGAATATAGACAGCCATTTCTCCTATGTACAGTACACTTCCTTTTTTTTTTTATGTTTTCCTTAGCTTCCATCTCATTCCTTTCCAATAACCAAAGAAATGTAGCATTAACCAGTACATTTTTATTGAGAAATGTCAATAAAAAAGATGCTGAAGTAAAGCAAAAGCAGTACAAAGTAAATGAGAGAATAAATTAGAGAAGGAAGAGCACTCAGTATCAAAATTTGACATCAGCATACCATGTTGAAGTCTGCTAGTTGACCTTGAAATTCCTTGATTTCACTAGCTAATGCCTCTGCCCTAAATACAAAAGAAAAAGTCAAACTTAAGGTGGGAAGATTTGTATATGTAAAAATAAAAAAAACGAAAAAAAAATTATTTAATGGTTTCTTGAAGCCTGCCCAATATTCAAGAATAGTCTTGTGTCTGAGAAAGTCAGCACTGCATTAGCTGCAATACATCTTACCGTTTTTCATATGACAAATAGACAGATTTCTCTTGCTTGTACATTTCTACTTCTTCCTGCAGCTTGTTAATTTCTGTTGTGAGTTCATTTGTTTTGCTTCTGAAAAAAAAACAAACAAAAAAATCATTAACATTTGGATGTAGGACTAAAACACAGCTAGAAAATAAATTTTACTACAGGAGATTTACAATTAGTATCTCACTGCATTGCACTCTTTCTAATCAGCATTTCAAAGAAGAGCTAAATAAGTGAGGAAAAAAGCAAAGTGGTTGTATCAGACAAAGTCATAAGCAGTTGCTATAAAACTTTGATGTCAAATAAAATATTTTAATCAGCTTTTTGTTCCTGCTGGTAAAACAGGTGTGAATCATTCTTAAATGGACAGAAAACAGGATAACTTCACAGAATGTGAATATCATTCATATTTAAAATGACATCTTTTAGGACTGGTTATTGAAACCTGCATTATGATCAACTGAAAAAGATCCATATGCAACAGTTTCCACCAGGTCTTGCCATTGTCCTTGTTAGCTCAATGTATAATCCAAGTAATGTACACTAAAAAGTGTTTTGTTTGCAATGCTACATACAAATGGAGCTATGGGACCTATCAAGCACTACAGGCGGAAGCTCAAAGTCACCAACCCTCCTCTTACTAATGCTGTGGGATTGCATTTAACTTAGCAAGCCTAACTACAGATCATTAAAGGAATCTACTTGTACTTGGACATAAGCATGAAGTTCCTTTCTTCCTACAAACTATATGCAAAATAACCTTAACTGTTATAGCAGGACTCCCGTAACAGTTCAGTAAGTGAACACCACCTGTCCCACACTATTGTTAAGCTTAAACTCTGGGTCTGAAAGAGAACAGGGCACTAAATCTGATGTAGTTTGAATGTATTGTAAACACGTACCTCAGCACCCCAAGGTAATAGGTTTTATCCATTATCTGTCTCTGGGGACCTGATAAAGGAGAGCAATATGTTATCTTGTTAGAAAAAACCTAATTTTGATGAACTGTAAATTATGAAAATAATTTGAAAAATCCACTGGCAGAAAACTGTTATATTTTAGTGTTGTTAAACAGATATCTCATTAAAAGAAAAGGCATTTTTAGACTGTTGTGAAAATAAACATTACTATTACAATATAACAGAATATTTTAATTATTCTGCAGTGATGATGAAGATGCAATTAATTTTGTTCTATTGTTTTGAATGATTCTTAAACACAGCTCAAGTACAGAAAAGTCTTTGTCTTCTCTGACTGCTAAGAGCAATGACAATAAAAGGCACGCTTTAACCTTCATTTTCTTTCTCATACTCCTTTTAATCACAGCTATTCACTCTGGAATTTATACAGTAATGAAAAGTTTTCCTTTAAACACCTAAATATTCCTTTAAAACACCTGCAGATATCTCGACAACTGTTTTCTATACAAAATACCTTTCATCGCAGTTTTTATTCCACTTAATCCTTGTTGAGTCACTGGACGGTCTGCAACTTTAATCTGAGATGATAAAACTCCTCCAGCAGTCAAAGAACCACCACGAGAACCAGGTCTTGCCGTACTAGGAGGCATCTATAAAAAAAAAGTCAAACGACAAACCTCCTAATTATTACCTAATGCAATTGCCAAAGCAATCAAAAACATCAAGTCAGCCTCTATACTCATTGTATAAGCATGTTTTAGCATTTACATCTCTTCAGGAAAACAAAGCTTTAGTCAAAAGTCTGCTGTAGAAGGGTAAGGGATTACCTTTGAGCAGCTGTTCATTGTTCCATCTGTCTGCAACACTAATGCTATTAAGGTCTCCCACGTGAACTTTTGATGCTGGACCTCCTTAACCCCTTTCAGTCAAAAGTAGAACCGAAAACTTTCTACAAAATTGAAATCTAAAAGTTCGTAATAAAAAAACTAAAACAAAACAAAACAAAACAAAAAAAACAAACAAACAAAAAAAAATTACTCCAGTGATGGTACTGGGAAAAAAAAAAGAAGCAGCAAAAAAAAAAAGGATAAAAATCTAAATATATCAAAGTTAATAATAAATGTTTTTAACATACCGCTGTTCCTATTCTGGCTGCTGATGGAGTCCGTGATGAAGAGGCAGGCCTCGAGGTCAGCCCTATTCCTGCTCTTGAGGAAGAACGAGCTATTGGAGGTCTGTGACTGCTGGCCATTTTTTGTCTGTTTTTCAACTTCTCTCTGGAAAGAAGAGAAACAGTCCTTTGATTTGCACGGGGTCCTTAATACTGTCGGAGACCAACTCTTTAAAGCTTAACTCTTTCCCTTATTAATATAAGTTTAGGGGGTTCTTTTATTTTTTTTTTTTTGGCTTTTTTGGACTCTGCAGAGCACTTCCTGACCGGTCGGTACGAGGCAGCGACAGGGCTCAGGAAAGACCACGCAAGGTCCGTGAGTAAGGTGAGGCACTAGCCCCTTTTCAGTGCTCAATCAGCTCTCGGCTTATTCGTGTGGCATTTATTGCTTCAGTACCTGCCCACAGAACGCAAGTTTTTCAAGAAACAAAGTGGAAGCGAGCCGCTGTTGCAAATAACCACTTGAGTTATCTGGAGACGGTCCGTAAACCGCCGCCAGTCACCAAGGCGACCGCGCTACCCCCGATGGATTAAATACGTTATATCCGCTATACAATCCCGATTTATATCACCCCGGCAGCTTCCGCCTGCTGCCCCGCGGAGCCGCTCCCGCCCGGCGAGCCCCGGCCCCAGCCCCGGCCCCTCACCGCGCCGCGGTATCGCGGCAACGGCGCGCACTGCTATCGCGAGGGGCGCAAATCCCGCTCCACCCGCTGCAGCCCGCGAGGACTACAACTCCCAGGAGGCATCGCGAGAGGGGCGCGATGCCTGCCGGGACATGGAGTCCCGGGGAGCCCAAGAGGCGCGCCCGGAGACGGCACTTCCGGCGCGGGTTCCGGCGCGCGGCCGTGCTGTGTCAGGCGGGCGCTGCCGCCATGGCGGGCGAGGGAGGTGCGTTCCGGCTGCGCTGCTCCCTCCTGGGGCACGGCCAGGACGTGCGGGGCCTCACCCGCGGCCTCTTCCCGCAGGGCGGCTTCGTGTCCGTCTCGCGGGACCGGACGGCGCGGCTCTGGGCCCCGGACGGGTGAGTGTGGGGCCGCGGCGCTGGGCGGGCCCGCTCCGGCCGGCGCCCTGCGAGGACGAGGGCGCGGAGGTGGCGCCGCCGGGGAGCCGCCTGAGCCCCCCCGGGGTGGTCTCCGCGGCCGTGACCCCCTCAGGGGCTGGCGGCTGAACCGACGGGGCCGGGGAAGGCGGCGGGCGGAGGGACCCTGTTCTGGAGGCGCCCGAGAGTGGCATTGTCGCTTGCATGGATGAGAAGGGGTTGGAAGGGACCTTAAAGGTCATCTGGTCCCATCCTCCCTGCCATGCGCAGGGACACCTTTCACTAGACCAGGTTGCTCAAAGCCCTATCCAGCCTGGCCTTGAACGTTTCCAGGTATGGGGCATCCACAACTTCCGTGGGCGCCCTGTTCCAGTGCCTCACCACCCTCAGAGTAAAGAATTCCTTCTGTGTCTCTAACCTAAATTTCCTCTCTTTCAATCTGTACCTATTACTCCTTTTTCTGTTACTACAGTTCCTGATGAACAGTCCCTCTCTGGCTTCCCTGTAGGCCCCTTCAGACACTGGAAGGTTGCTGTCAAGTCTCCACACAACCTTCTCTTCTCCAGGCTGAACAGCACCAACTTTTGCATGCCTGCTGTGAGGGAGATTTTATGTGTTTAAGCAGTTAGCTGTAGGTCAGTGTTCCAGCTTGGTTTGCAGATGATAACAATGCCAGTTAATCTCGGCATCTTTTTTCTGGGTGGTGTCAAGAATGTTGTTTCCACCTCATGGTATTCAATGCCAAAGTATTCCTGCTAAGTTTTGCCAGTAAGGCAGTATGCTTTGAATGTTTTAAAAAAATCCATCTTTTCTTGTCTTTGCTGAGCAAACTTCTTTGAACATAATGTGAAATATGAACAAAAAACTGCACAGAAAGTTTGAATACACAAGGGCATTGAAAAACGAAAAACATATTAGGTTTTTTGATATTCGTGTTGCATGGGGTTGTCTCCTACTGAATTTGTTGTGTCGAATTCACAAAGTGAATTTTTCAAGATATCACTGTGACCAGAAGCAGCACTGCTAGGCAGTGTGCTTTGCAGAGAGTGGAGATGCAGGCTATTGCTGGAAGACACAGGATGTACCTCCTCTTCTGACTATAGTTTCAAATTGTGAACTGCATTCTGAAGCTGCTAGGCAGCTTCACTGCCTTCCAGTAAAACAGATGATTGGCAAATTTGCTGGAAGCTTACATGTGTCATTATACTGAGCTCTGCAACTGAGGTGAAGGAAGACTAATCTCATTAAGTGTGTCTTGTTAAATCTCTCATCACAAAGGAAAGAAGTTGTTAAATTGCACAGAAATTTGCAGCAGAAAAGGAAGTCTAATTTTACCCCATAATTTTTGAGGACTCTGTGAGGAAGACATGAGTAACTTATGTGGAGTCATAGTGTTGGTAATGATTGTCTTTCTCTGCCCTGAAGACCTGGGGATTACAGTAGCCAGGGTTCAGTGGGTAAGCACACTGCTGTATACTGGTTTTATTGTTTAGATTTGCCAGGAAGATGTGTTGCCTTCACTTGTTCACTGTACCTTCAGCAGATATTTTAGAATTTAAAAGAATGTAATGATTTCCTTACATATATCAAGCTTTCCAAGCATTAGACTATGAAGGATGACAGTGTGATGTGTTATGTTTTTTGAGAGTGGGGGAACAAACACAGAAGAGAAAAAAGAAAAAACAAAACAAACCAAGCACACAACACCACAACCTGTACTGGGAATAAGTAGCTTCTTCCAGTTAGTCTATAACTATTGAATTTCACTCAGGGTGAAGAAATGAGGGTGCTGCTTAAATCAGTTATGATCTATTTAACTATTAAACCTCTACAGTGCTCTTCATGAAGAGCCAATTAATAGATTTGGCAAGCAGTAGAGTTTCTTCATTTGTGTGCTCTGTTATTTTAGCTTGTATTGGGATACATATTTGAGTCTTAAGACAGCGAAAGATTTCGTAAAGGTAAACTGTTACTGTTTCTGATCACATTTGGCATGTTTGCAAGGAAAATGAAAACTTAAGTCTTTTCAGGCCTACCACTGCAGAAAAAGAAGTTTAGAGCTTTAAGTATTGACTACTGGGTAGGAATGCTGGGATATAGTATTTCTCTTAGGTATTTCGTTCCTTCTAGGTCATCCATAGTATTTATTTAGCACAATGCAAGCATAGTTATTAATTCAAGAGTTGAAAGTACTGTTTCTGTCATGACTCTGAACTGATTGTCTCGTATGTTTAGTCTTAACAGGGGTTTTACTGAAATGCACTGTATGAGTGGCCACTCAAATTTTGTATCTTGCGTGTGCATCATACCTCCAAGTGACCTCTATCCTCGTGGGCTGATTGCAACTGGTGGCAATGATCATAATATTTGCATTTTTACAGTTGACAGCACAGCTCCTCTTTACATCCTTAAGGGTCATAAAAACACAGGTATGTAGTAATTTTACTTTGGAGTTTTTTTGCATGATTTATTAGAGAGGAAATTAAGTTGAATTTATAAAACTCAGGTTTGATTTATTTGGTACATAATGTAGCAAACAATTATGGCCTCTGCAAACGGGATTTTATAATTTTAATTCATGCAGTGACAATTCATGGCAAGGACTTCCAAGTTCATCTTGATGAATGTTTGGACTTTTACTGCATATGTGAACTCATGGCAATTTACAGAATTATTACCATTTTGCCAAGGGCTGCATTTTTAAGAAGCAGTTGTTTCTTCATGTACTAAACTTAATTTTTATGTCAAAGCTGATTGGAGCAGAGAAAGTCAGCTTCCTAAATAAACTTTCAATGCCCATTTTGTTACATAGATAAGGATATAATATTAATTGGTGCTTTAAATACGTAGTTTTATACTGGGTTACTGGAGCATTTTCAGATTATCTTTTTACTGAATCTTTAAATGTCATCACAGCTTCTTGGTGGTAGTAGTTTGCCTTCCAAGCAAACGACTATTTTTTTTTTTAACAAAATCTTGCTTCTTGAGGACACAAATTAACACCTGTTGCAAAAAACTTGGTTTTCTGTGACATCTTAAAAACTAAACCTTTGCATTAATTCTGTATCTTGACTAGTTATCTAACCTGCTTGTCATCGTATTCTGATCTGAGGAGAAGAGGTCTGGTACTAAAAGAAATTTAAAAATATGAATGGCAAAAATATTTCAGATTTTGTAGCCTAAAGTTGAGAGATTTTGAAGCAACTTCTTTCTAGGTTGCAGTGCAGTTATAGTTCCCCAGACTCCTCAATACTAACTATGCTATTGATACCCAGTAAATCTCCTCAGGTTAATCTCTTTAAGTTACTGGAGGAGATTTGTGGCAATGCAGGACACTTGTCAGTTCTTACTTGAATGTTCGTTCCAGTTTGCAGCCTTTCATCGGGGAAATTTGGCACATTATTAAGTGGATCATGGGACACAACAGCCAAGGTGTGGTTGAATGACAGGTGTATGATGACGTTACAGGTATGAAGTTCCTCTACATGAATATAAAATGAGTACTCTGAATTTGATTCTGACAGTCTGACAAGTCTAACAATGTCGAGTTTTTTGCAGGGTCACACAGCTGCAATATGGGCAGTGAAAATACTTCCTGAACAGGGATTAATGTTGACTGGTTCAGCTGACAAAACTATAAAACTGTGGAAGGCAGGCAGATGTGAAAGAACATTCACTGGTAAATGTTGCTGTAGTTGATAATTTCATTAGGGTAATGTATTCTTTTAAAAAGAGAAAAAAACCAAAACATTAAAACCTTACAAAACCATGGATAAATTGAACAATACTTGGGCAGGATTTTTAAAGTCTCTGAAGTTGTATGCTCAGAAGTCACATGATTTTTAAAAGAATAAGATTTTTACAAGAATTGTGAGCAATTTTTTTTTTTTAACTTCTCCGATAATGAAGATTTGTTGCCTGGATTTAGATGTGAGCTAAATAGAAATGGTGTACTGCTGCTAACAGAGAGAAAAACTGCATTAAATTTTTCCTTTCTTTTATAAAGGGCATGAAGATTGTGTGAGAGGTTTAGCTATTCTCAGTGAAACAGAATTCCTTTCCTGTGCTAATGATGCTAGTGTTCGAAGATGGCAGATATCTGGAGAATGTCTGCAGGTGTACTATGGACACACAAATTACATATACAGCATCTCTGTTTTCCCTCAGTGTAAAGGTAGGGTTACTTTTGTGACTATTACCCAATATGAAATGCAGTGACAGGGTGGGTGTTCTGTTGTTGAACTCAGGTAGTGTTTAATTTACTTCTTACATCTAGTGTAAATAGATTTTAAAAAGTGCTGTGATTGACTCCAAATCACACCTGTGTCAGAGTTACTCTGGCAGTATGTGGGATAAAAGGTCCTGGGTTAGGGCTAATTGAAGCCTTAAGTGAAACTTGGGTGAAGCAGTAGGCAAGACTGTTGTCTAAATTGCCACCCGTGTTTCAGCACTGTTGCGGAGGAGTAAAGTAGTAATGTGTGGTTTACCAGTTTGACATAATATAAATTTACATAATCCCACAATGTGCATTATAAATACTTTAGGTTAAGAATTTTATGTATGAGGCTAAATTACATTTGTTTTCAGAATTAGAGGTTTAGAGGTTCAGAACTAGCTGTTGCAGACAGTTGCAGAAGAAATTCCAAGTCAGTGACCTTTATGTGGTGTATGGGACACTTGTGCATTTGTTCAACAGGTAAAGTGCATGTATATAAATGGATGTGTATATTGTAAACTTCCTATGCCTTAGAATTCCTCACTGAGGAGTTGTAGACGTTTGAGAGTGCTTTATGCATGTTTTTTTAAAAAGCAGGCTTGCCATCCAAAACTCAGTTTAAAACAAATGCGAAACTGTGCGAGTTAAGTGCAAGATGAAACAGTGATGATTACCAAATCGTTTCACGCTTGAAAGGAGGAAGGGATCATTGTTTGTCTTGGGCATAATTGCATTCCCTGCCTGGGTGTGTAGTTTGCAATTTATGCACTTGACAAGACAGATTAGAAGTGGCTTTCCTTTTGCTCTCTTCTTACAATTGAGAGAAGTAATAAATTGTAGAAAGGTTCTTTTACTGTTCTAATTTTTAGATACCCAGTTGCACAATGGCATCTAGTATCACAGGATGCTAAAAATATACTTTAGAAGTTTTTATATTTTTTTTTATTTTCAGATTTTGTGACTACTGGAGAGGATAGATCTCTTAGAATCTGGAAACAAGGGGAATGTGCTCAAACAATCAGACTCCCAGCTCAGTCTGTGTGGTGCTGCTGTGTGTTAGACAATGGTGACATCGTAGTTGGTGCAAGGTATCCAGATTTTATTCTCAATATATTTGTAGATCCAAATCTGCAAGTCCTTGATGAAATTGAAAACATCACTTGGAGTATCAGTTTCATTTCTATTTAAAAATGCAGCTGTCAAAATGTGCGTGTATGTGCTAAGTTTAAACATGTGCTATACTTCATCCAAAATGTAATTTTTTTATATGACTCAGAGAGGTAGAGTGAATTCTTTGGAGATATGGTAAACCATGAATAGATAGAGAATAAATGTATAAATACTGTGTAAAGAAAATTTTTGATAAGCATATCATATCTTGATTTTAAAATTATATTAAAGCCAGGGTTAGCTGCTTGATTCCTTCTCTGGGTGGTTTTAACATGACAGTGAATTCCTTCCATAGGAATAATTGAGAGGAGTAATTAAAAGTAGCGATGGTTTCTTTTGATGTAGAAGTCGCCATTAGAATTTATGTAATCACTGTGATTTTTAAAATCCTATTTCTGTTTGAATGTTTTCTCTCCATTCAGTGATGGAATTATAAGAGTGTTTACAGAGTCTTTGGAACGTACAGCAAGTGCTGAGGAGATTCAAGCTTTTGAAAATGAGCTTTCCCAAGCATCCATTGACCCTAAAACTGGGGATTTAGGAGATATTAATGCTGATGACCTTCCTGGAAGAGAACATCTTAAGGATCGTGGTAAGTTAGTGTACTTCTGTGATTTTAGAGATGCCTCCAAATCTGGAGGTATTGAAACTTTTAATAGTTTACAAAATTAAGGCTTTAATCACTTTCAGTAGGGTTGCTGAAGGAAACAGCTTAATTTTGCTCTACTAATTCCACTGATTCTTTTGGAGGCAAGACTCTAGGGTTTTTTGTTTGTTTGTTGGGTTTTTTTTTGGTAGACTAGAATGGTAAAAAAATATTTGTCTTATGGGATAATTTAGAAAAAGATAGAATTCAGGATGCTGCAATGTGTTCAAGATGTTTTGGATCTGTTCCGCCAGCCATACCAACAGTATATGAGTCAGGTATTTTGCAAAGGGACTACTGAATGTGGAATTTTTTTCTTCCCTAAAATAAGCATTAGGTGCAAATTTTCTGCTTTAGCTTTTGGCTTGAAAGATAGTTTTCGTTAACTCGGTTCACACTTTCTAGGTACTCAGGAGATTCCTGAGAATGCAGTAGAAGCAGTAGTAAACATTACTCTAAAATAGACAAATACTTTTTACGAAGGTGAAGTAAACAGTGATTTCAACCCTTGGCTCTCATAAGCAAGTGGAAATCTTACAGCCATATGGAACTTTGCATCTAGTTAAGACCATGGGAGAGTATCACCTTTCTTGGTTGTCATCTCACTGGGGAAATGATAAACTTTTGAAATACTTGACCTAAGTAAGGGTTGGTTTTGCAAGTTAGTCTGGTGGCAGATACCGTTACCGTAACTGTAAATGGTGTTGTCAAGATACCTCCTGTTCTTGCTGTGACGTGTAGTTTTGTGCTGGTTTTGGCTGGGATAGAGTTAATTATCTCCAATAGGAGCTAGTGTGGGGCTGCGTTTGGATTTGTGTTGGAAATGGTGTAGATAACACAGGGATGTTTTCATTTCTGCTGAGCAGGGCTTACACAGAGCCAAGGCCTTTGCTGCTCCTCACCCCACCCCACCAGCAAGGGAGTGCACAAGGAGCTTGGAGGGGTCACAGCCAGGACAGCTGAGCCCAGATGACCCAAGAGATATCCCATACCACATGGCATCATGCTCGGGATATAGACTAGGGGGAAGAAGGAAGGGGGGGATTTTGGTGATAACATTTTTCTTTCCAAGTAACTGTTAAGCATGATGGGAGTCTTGGAGACAGCTGAACATCTGGCTGCCCATGGGAAGTGGTGAATGAATTCCTTGTTTTGCCTTGCTTGTGCATGTGTCTTTTGCTTTACCTATTAAACTGTATTTCAACCCACATATTTTTTTCACTTCTACTCTTCCAATTCTCTTCTGCATCCCAGCCAGGAGGAGAGTGAGCGAGGGGCTGAGTGATGCTTAGTTGCCGTCTGGGGTTAAACCATGACATGTATCTACTTACTTCCTGTGCTGTGATGTTACGTGTTACTGAACTATTTTTTTCATTTTTAATGCTAAGCACTATTCAAAGACTTTCCTAAAGTAAATTGTATTCTTGAAATTGTTCAAACTCTTATACTCTGTCTACAGGAACACGAGATGGACAGACACGGCTTATTAAAGATAATGGTAAAGTAGAAGCATATCAATGGAGTGTTAGTGAAGGAAGATGGATAAAGATTGGTGATGTCGTTGGTTCTGCCGGAGCCACACAACAGACATCTGGAAAAGTTTTATTTGAAGGAAAGGTATATGCAAACTTTAGTTTTATTCTTTCCTAAGTAAAATACTGAATTTCCCGTTAAAATCTATTCCGGTCTTCGTTCAGATAAAATATAATGTAGAAAATAGGTATTTGTTTTGTACTTTCTTGTCATCCTTGATCTCAGAGGTAGAAGTATAAGTACTACTTGCTTCATTACTTCTGAAACACATTTTGTAAAATGAGTAAGCCAACGAAGACAAATTATTTTGGAGAAACTAGTAATAGAGAAATGATCAAGTTCTGTGGGGTAAAGCCCCACAGAAGCCTCTGAAGCTTGAGGGGTTTGAAATATTACAAAGTGTTAGGCTGTTTTCCATGAGAACAGTAAAGCTAATTAGATAGTTCCCATGGACACAGCCTTGAGTTATAAAGAGTACAAGGTTAAAGCTGTTTGGCTGAGTGCAGGTGCTGCATGCCTAAGTGTTTTTGCAAGAATATGTTTATATTATATGTGTGAGAAAGTAGAAACGGGCGAGCTCAGTAAAAGCTGCTGCTTCTGAGAAGCAGCAGACATCTCTCTGTCTCATCACCCTGTTGTGTGTCATGTGTGTTCTTTTGTTCTCAGACCAAGACCTATTGACATTTTACCCCACGACAAAGTTCTATTTTATTTGTTGTTAATAACTTGAGAAGTTAATTTCCTTTCCAAAGGAAGCGAACAATACAACTTAAAAATGCAAGGCTTACCTAAAATATTAGGTACTGGGCCTTCTGTACACCTTCTCTGTAGTAACCAAAGAACTTAAAGATAGCTGGAAAACGTTTCCTTTACTGAAATATACACAGAAAAGTCTGTCTGGGGCAGAAAAAATGCCTCAGAGATACAAATTTTCTCACTCACATGTTTTGAAAGTTAGAATGTTAGAAAATTGTAGTTTTTTAGTATTAGAAGTGTGCTTTTAAGACTGAAGTTTTTTGAGGCATCTGACTTTCCTGTAGCTTTTCAGGCAGCCAGAGCTGTCCATGAGAATTATGTGGTGCATCTGTTATTTTGTAACATATCTACACAAACGTTATCATGATATGTTGTTTTACTCCACGTTCTGTTCTTGAGACAGAGAAGTCTGGAAACTACAGGTTTAAGTTTCTCATGATTTTGGCTGAGACAGAGTTCATATTCTTTTTAGCATCTGGTACAGTGCTGTGTGTTTTGGATTTAGAGTAGCAACATTCTTGATAACATACTGATGTTCTGGTCGGTGCTAAGTAGTGTTTACCCGGAGTCAGCAAATGTTTACTTGCAATCTCTGTAGGAGAGTATTATTGATACATTCTGCAGTATCACTGCTATTGATACATTACAGTGTTACAGTTTTTAGGCTTATTCCTGGGCTGGTTTTAGTCTACATTTGATACATCTTTTTGTAAAGAATGCTGTCAAACTTGTAATTTGCTTTTATTTTTTATTCCGCTTAAAGGAGTATGACTATGTTTTCACTATTGATGTAAATGAAAGTGGGCCTTCCTACAAACTGCCATATAACATCACTGATGATCCTTGGCTGAGTGCATACAACTTCCTGCAAAAGAATGATCTAAATCCTATGTTTCTGGATCAGGTGGCGAAGTTTATTATGGACAACACTAAGGGGCAAACACTGTTAAGTTCAAGTGCTCAATTTTCAGATCCATTTACAGGTAAAAATTTTAAACTTAAATGATGACATCTGTCACTCCTCCCAGTTTTGTGTCTTCAGCAAACTCGCTGAGAGTGTACTCTGACCTTCCAGATCATTAATGAGGACGTGGAACAGGAGTGGATGCAGTACTGACCCCGGGGTAGTGGCTGATGCCACTGATTACCACCCTCTGGGCCTGATTGTTCAGTCAGTTTTAAATCACCTCACTGTCACAGAATCAGAGAATTGTCAAGGTTGGAAAAGACCTCTAAGGATGTTGAGTCCAACCATTAACTTTGCACTTCTGTGTTCACCACTACACCATATCCCCAGGTGCCATATCCACATGTTTCTTGGATGCTTCCAGGTTGATGATTCTACCACTTTCCTGAACAGCCTATTCTAGTGCCTGACAACCCTTGCAGTAGAAAACTTTTACTTATATTTAATCTAAACCTCCCTTGGTGCAACTTGAGGCCATTTCCTCTCATCCTATCACTTGTTACCTGGAAAAACAGACCAACCTCCACCTTTCTACAACCTCCTTTCAGGTGGTCGTAGAGAGCAATGTGGTCCACCCTGAGCCTCCTTGTCTTAGGGCTAAACACCCTCAGCTCTCTAAGTCACTCCTCATAGGACATGCGCTCCAGACCATTCACCAGCTTCATTGCCTTTCTCTGGACTCGCTCCAGTCTGGCTTTTGATTTGGTTGTGTCCAAGTATATAGCATGTATGCGCCAGAAAACAAACTTTTGACTCTCAATTAGTATGGAAGAATTTGTTTGCATCAGGGGATGGGATCAGATTTCCTATAATACCACAATAAACAATAAGACATATATGATGTTTGGCTTTGTTTTTGAGCTGCTTCTGGCTGAAAAGTACTGACATTTGAATAACATCAAGCTGTGTTTAATAGTCACTGGTTTTCTTGCTGTTTCACTAGGTGCTGGACGTTATGTTCCAGGCTCTTCATCTGGATCGAATACAATACCTGGGGCAGATCCATTTACAGGTAATGTAAAATCCGTAATTTGTCTGGCTAGCATGTAAGATGCGTATTTTAATCGTGTTCAGTTGTATTCCATGTTCGGCTCCAGATGGCTGTTTCTTGCAGCTCTCTGGGGCAGTAGTGTGGGACTGCCTGGTAAGGTGGGCTCTGCCACTGTCAAAGCATATGGAGATCTGTTCAGTAGCAGAGAGCCCTCTGCTGTCTGTTCTGCCTCATGTCACTCTGCTCTCCACAGCAGAAGGGTAAGGACATAAAACTTTTGTTTTGCAAAAATCCATATGCAAGGACAACACAGAAATGGGTATGTTCATAAAGGTAGTTCTCTATTTTCATTGTCACTCATTTTTTCTTATTACATGATTTTTATAAGTACCATGCACCCTAGATCCTTACTGGGATAGCTCTTGTAAAAAGCTACTGATAGCTTTTTACAAACAAACTTTGCTTGTTTGCAAAGACATCCCCAGTTGCAGCCCTGCTTTTTCAGACTTACCCCATCTGCAATAAGTAGCTCTTGCTCCTTGAAGGTCCTGTAGTCAATAAATGCCAAAGCTCTGCCAGTAAAACCAGCCATGCACTGAGCCACTGACCTACGTGATGAGTCCATTTCTATTCAAGCAATTTTGCTTTCTTGAGAGCATCAAAGAAACACCACCTGGGCCCTTCACTCTTGCTCCCAGGGCTCTCTAATCACCCTTGATACTATCCAGGACTTCCTTGGCAATACCATTGATGGCTTTGTGGAAGAGTAGCAGGGTAACAATCTTGGTAATGTCTCTCTGGCATCCCAGATCCAAGCCTATCCCAAGATATCTGGAGATATACTCCCGTGTCAGTAGTGGGTGCCTCCATACCCTGCAGGAGGATACTCTGCCTCCTGTCACTGTCACCTGCCTTTCTCCTGGGGAAACACCTGCTGGGTGCTTTTCCTAACCAGTGCCAGGGCACTGCCTGTTCTGTAGTTGCAGATCTACAGGTAGAGCTGAAGCCTTCATGCCATTGCCAAAACCCACAGCCTTCAGCCTTCCCCATCCTGGCAGTCTTTCTCTGTTCCTGTTCTACTTTGTTGTCCAGCGATCTCTTCTCCCGTGCTTTGTGTGGCTTTGTCTGTGATCTCTGCAGGTGGAGGTCTCGTCTGAGGCCTCACTGCCAGAAAGGAGAGTCCACCTCCCACAGGAGAGGCCACTTCGGGCCCCATGCACATAGAGAGCAGGTCTGAGCAGTGCCCTCCTGCTGGAGGCTTGTCATGGATAAGTACCTGCTGTGCTGTGGAGGCTTGTCATGGATAAGTACCTGCTGTGCTGAGGGCCTTTGCTCCTCTGGGTGCCAGAGACCATGCCAGTGGTCTCCCATTTGTGTCTCACTTAGCTAGTGAATGCTATCATCACCAACACCCTCACACATAGGCATAGATTTAATCCTTAAAGAAGTGTTGAAGATTTCTTTATAATTCCTTTAGTGCAAAATAATCCCTTTAATGGTGATTTTTGAAAACTAGTGACTAAATACAGGTATATATTACCTCTGTACCAGTGGTGGTGGTTAAAAAACTTAACATCTTTGTTTAGGTGCTGGTCGCTATGTTCCTGGTTCAGCATCAAATGTAGGAGCTCCAGTGGGCGGAGTTGATCCATATACAGGTAAGAGGTGATTTCTGCCAATGAAAAACATTCCTGATCTTTTGTTTTGTTTTTTCTTCTGACATGAATTCTGCATTGATGCAAATTGATACTAATGAGCAGACTGAAGCTGCTTATACTCTGGAAATTATTCAGCAAATATGGATAACAGAGCCTTGCTTTACATGCAGGAATTAGGTACACAAGCTCTTTATCAAAACATGGTCAAGGCCAAAATACTCCTTTTTGATTCTAACTTAACTGAATGCAGGTGCATCTGACTCAGCTTGTTCCCACACCCATTCCTATGAATGGCTGTGTATTTAGTTCGCATAATTAAGAAATCACTGTTAATAATTTAAACTTGTAAGTTTTTACATGAGGGGAAGACAGTTTGTGATTGCTTTAAATTTTAAACCTTGAATTTAAAAATAATGTAAGGAAAGACAGCTATTTGCATGAATGTTCATTTTTTTCCCAGAAGATACTTTTCTGAGTGACATTCAGCGGTAGAGAATTACTTCTAGGATATTGTTCTCTGTTAGACACTTTGGTGTGCTGTTGAATGTTCTGTATTGCATTTCTGTAGGAATGGGAGCCTACCAGCCAGCTGCAGCTAAAGCTGAAAATATTTATTTTCCGAAGAAGGATGCTGTCACCTTTGATCAGGCCAATCCTACGCAGATACTGGGTCAGTGTTTTATTATCAAGGATGACTTTTTTCATTTGTTTGAAGTAACTTGACATTTGAGCTTTTAACAAACCTAAGCAATTTCCCATAGCTTTCCTAATGTTTCTTGGTTTTACCTTTTAAAATTGCATTCATCATTTTATTGGTGCATGTATTTGAAGGCTTAGAAGTATGAGTACTTCACAGGAACTTTTACCTAATGCAGAATGTCCTTTCTTTCCTTTCCATTGCCTTGTATTCTTGTTTCCAAAGAATCTCTACCTTTTCTGTCACCAGTTTGTTTCTGTATATTTCTGTAAGGGTTTTGTAAAATAATTTGTACTCACAGTGTATCTGCCTTGAAGATATTAAAACTCAATTCTTTATCTCCCTTTTATACACAGACCTTGAAAATGTTTAGCTGTCTAGCTAGTCTGATGAGGAAACTTAGGAACAAGAGACTAGTTTTTAGAAAAAGTATACGTTCACCTTTATCCAACATCTTGAAGAGGGCAAGCTCCTGACTTTACAGCCATGGAATCATAGAATGGTTTGGTTTGGAAGGGACCTTTAAAGATTATCTAGTCCAATCTCCCTGCCATGGGCAGAGACACTTTTGACTAGACCAGGTTACTCAAAGCTCCATGCAGCATGATCTCAAGCACTTCTAGGAATGGGACATTGACATTTTCTCTAGGCAAGTTGTTCTGATGTCTCTTTCAGTTCAAAAGCATTAACCCTTGTCCTATCACTACAGGCCCCGATGAAAGGTCTCCTTCTATCTCATAAGCCTCCTTTAAGAATTGAAAGGCTGCAGTAGGGTCTCCCCAGAGCCTTCTCTTCTCCAGGCTGAAAAACCCCAACTCTCAGCCTTTCCTTGTAGTAGAGCTCTTCAACCCCTGTGGTTGCTTTTTTTGTCCCTTCTCTGGACCCATTCCAAGAGATCCATGTCTTTCTTGTGCTGAGGACCCCATAGGTGGATGCAGCATTACAGGTGGAGTCTCACAGGCAGCAGAGTAGAGGGGCAGAATCACCTCTGTTGCTGTGGTAGCCACGCTGCTTTTTATGCAGCCCAGGATGCAGTTGGCTTTCTGGGCTGTGAACACCTATTGCTGGCTTGTGTCCAATTTACTAATTAACCACTACCCCCAAGTCTTTTTTTCACTGCTGCTTTCAATCCCTTTTTAGCCCAGTCTGTATTCATGTCTGGGATTACCCTGAAACAGGTGCAGGACCTGGCATTTGGCCTTGTTGAATTTCATCAGGCTCACATGGGTCCACTACTCAAGCCTGTCAGATCTCTCTGGAGCCTTCTATCTGTGGTATTGCTCTTTTACATATTGTTCAGGTTTTATTTTCTGATTAAAAAAAATGTCAGAATCTTCAGTTAGCCTTATCCCGTTGTGCTGAATTTTGTTGCACTCTGTTATTTGTTCAAGGAGAAGTTAAGAGATTCACAAACTAGATACTTTTCCTGGAGGTTTTGGCTATTAAAGAGGTTTAGCCTCCTTTTGGTTTTTCACAGATTAACAGTAAAATTTTGTTCAGACTTCCTAAGAGGGAGAACAGCAAGACTGGCTGACATTCATGTTATAGCAAAGCCAAGACTTTCACTTAGTCTTTAAAACATACTGCATCACTTTATTTTTATCCTGTAGTCTTGAAGGATAATGGTATTACTCACAGGCTTAGTGGGCTGTTTGTTTTTTTGAAGTTTAGAATTGGAAAACTAGGTTTACTGTGTTTTCCCCGCAGTTTTGTAACAGTGCATGGTTAGATACACTTGTAAATATTAAGGCTGGACTGGGAGAGATTTAATCAATGAATGTTTGTATTGTATTTTTTTTTTTTTTCACGAGGGCCCATGGTTGGTTTTTTTGTGCATACTATAAAACAAAAGGGTGTACTAATGTAATGTTGTCTGCTTGTGTATTTATTGACATGCCCCTCATTATGTCTGGAAGAACCATGATTGGCAGGTCCTTAATGCTCGATCCATTACATTAAAATGATTTTTCCAATACTTGGATTTTTAAATCACAATGAAGTTTGAATACAGGACATGCCATAAGCAAAATATGATCACAAAACTTAAATAAGAAAAAATACAAAACCCGTGATCACACTAAGGACATATGGTTTCTTCATTGTTTCTATGACCTAATAATAGGAAAGAACAAAAAAGAAATCATATTTGTTATGAAAGCTCTAATGGTCTTGTGATTATTTTCTGCATTTTTCTCTTTATGTAGGCGTTTTCTGAAATTTTCAACAAATTCTGAATCTTTTTGTTGCACTGTTAGAGGAGATTTTAGTAGTAGTGATCATTGTGGTAATTGAAAATTTAAATTAGAAAATTATGAAATTGGGAAAAGTGTTCAAAAATTCATCACCCCCCAAAAACCCCTAATTACAGTAGTTGTTACTTGTTTGTAAAGTCCTTTTGTAGTGTTTCATTCAAGATCTCGATTTGTGAAGTTCTCTTATCAGAAAGCCATGCCTCTTCCTTTGGTTTTACAGGCAAATTAAAGGAACTTAATGGCACAGCAGCTGAAGAACATAAACTTACAGAAGATGACTTGATAATCCTAGAAAAGTTATTATCTGCAACATGCAACACCTCTGCAGAAACACCTACAGCACAGCAAATTCAGACTTTATGGAGAGCAGTTAACTGGCCAGAAGGTAGACACTTGCAGTTAACTTCTTGTACTGTCATCTCATCAACACTTCACCATGAACAAAAAGTCTTGTTATGCTGTTTATTACACAGAGTCTGTCTCAAAGACTTGATAGCCCTAGTAGAAGACAGATGATGAACAGGTGCTAACAACACTGATCAGCAGCAGAGGCAAAACTGATAGTTGGTTATCAGGTTTCGTTGTTGTCACAGTAGTAAATGTGAATGAGAAACTTGATATAAACATCAGTCATGGTTATTTCATTAGCAGAGTCATCCTCAAAAATGTGTGAGATTTGTTTGGAAATACAGCAAGGAAGTGTGAGCTTGGGATCATACGTTTTTATCAAATGAGAGATGAAATTGTAGAGATAAATTATGTAAAAAAAAATATCAAAAGTAGCTCTTATTTTAATGTGGTAGAAAGGGAGAAGTTACAGAAGCTCTAGGCTATGTGGTCAAAACTGCACTGATGAAATGACATTCTGAATGAATGCAAGTGGAGGTGATATAATTCCATGTAGTAATGTATCATCAGCAGTGATAGATTGGAAAGGCTATTTTGGTTATTAAGGCATATTCTGGAAAGAAAGCGTGCATTGCATATACAGGTATCTAAAAATGTGGTGAAAATTAACTGCTTTCTTGAAGATGGAGTTCAAGATTAATTAGCTGGAAGAACATTTTAGTATTAAAAATTTATGGTCATTATATAACATCACTTAATCAAAGTATATTTTGCATAGCTGGGAGCTATGGTAATGGGTAATGTCATACTTTCCAGACTCTCTTTCTATTGTACAAAGCATTAATTCTGAAGATTCTGCATGTCTGAAGGAAAAACCTCAATAAGTAGTTAGGCAGGTTCAGCTTTGATTTGATTATAAGCATAGGATAGCAATAGTAGATCAAGGAGACAAGGGGGGATACAACTGAACAAACTTTTAGTTCAGATTACTTAAAATCATTTCCAGCTGATCAGTTGAGAACCTGTTTTCTATTTTCTTTGCAAATTTTGTCTCAGAAATGAAGGTAATTAAAATATTTTTTCTCTTTTTTTTTTTCCTGAAAGCAGTTTTGTAGTGATGCTGTCTATGTAGGGATGTTTAGTCAGAAGCTTTCAGAGACATTTGCCTTCAGTGTTATCAATTAAAGATTTTGGAAAGATTTAAGATTTTCTGCAAAGCACTGTGTTTGTCCTAAATTAAGGGTTATGGGTTTTTTTATGATAAGTGTTAATAGAATGGATTTGTCAATATTTAACTTCATGAATTTCAAACAACTTGTGCTTTACCGGAGTCTCTGCATGAAACTGTTATTGTCTGTTCCCCAAGCTACAGGGCTAAGGGCTGTATCTGAAAGAAAACTCACTGGCACATTTGCACAAAATGCAATATTAATTTTAAAATTCTGTTCTGTTTTGTTTCTTAGATATTGTCTTTCCAGCCCTAGACATTCTTAGATTGTCTGTCAGGCATCCCACTGTGAACGAAAACTTCTGCAGTGAAAAGGAGCATGTACAATTTATCGTCCTTCTCCTTAAATTTCTGAACCCTAAAGGAAAGCAAGCAAACCAGCTGTTGGCACTTAGAGCTCTTTGCAATTGTTTTGTCAGCCATGCAGGTGAGAAGCTCATGATGGAACAGAGGGATGAAATAATGACACAAGCAATAGAAACTAAATCGGGCAATAATAAGAACATCCACATTGCGCTGGCCACACTGACATTGAACTATGCTGTATGTTTACATAAAGTCAACAACATTGAGGGCAAAGCTCAATGTTTATCAGTCATCAGCACAGTTATGGAAGTTGTTCAAGACCTTGAAGCCATTTTTAGACTCCTTGTGGCTCTTGGGACGCTTATCAGTGATGATACAAATGCTGTGCAATTAGCTAAGTCTCTTGGAGTTGACTCTCAAATAAAAAAGTATGCCTCTGTATCGGAACCAGCTAAAGTAAAAGAATGCTGTAGGTTTGTTCTTAATCTGCTATAATAACTTTTAGCACTTGGGAGACACAGTGTATGCAGAAAAAAGATGCTTCTATTCATATTTTATGACAGATTATACTTGAGAAAACACTGGGGATTAATTACACTTGATTTGTTGCAAGATGCAGAGCAAATAAAATTTTTTTCACTGTTTGTCATTTGACTGCTTTTCTGAAGAGTATGATGCACAGGATCTTTTCAACAAGTCCTGACACTGCTCAGATCAAAATAGATCACCAAGAACAAACCATCTCAGTACTTACAGGTCATCTAGATGGAAAGGTAGGAAATGCCTGTTATTTAGTGACTGTCAACTCTGACACCCACTCCAACCACATTTCTTTGTTTCAGCATGATGAGTCTGTTTCTTGACTTGCTTTTTGTCAGCAGAGAAGGGGTCCTGAGAACTGTTAAGTTCAATAGTGCATTTCACAAGCTTATTAGTTAACATTGGTTAATATTAACCCTTGTCAGATAGCGTGGTAAGGAATTTTTTCATCAGCTTTTCTCCACTTCCTTTTGAAAGCTAGCTGTTTGTGGCTCTTACTGTTTTTTAACCCAGAACTAGGGTATTTTTAGAGGGGTAGAATCTCTGATTGCATACAGATGATGACCTTCACTCACAAGTTTGTATCTTGCAGCTTGTAAAATAGTGTGAACTTCTACAGAAGCTTTTACCTGACTTTTTAACTTTTAAGGACAGGAATACCCCACCAATTCATAGCAAGTGTCTTACTCCAGAAAGTATGCTGTAAAATTCAAGATGATTAAAAAGAAGAAGAGCCATCTTGAAGAACGGGAGAAAAACTTAGGTGCAGAGAACAGATCGAACAGCAGAAGCTTGAAGATGCTTCCTAGACGTGGCCTTGTCTGTCAGTGTTTAAGAGGCATTTGGACAATGTCCTTAACAAGATATGCCAACTTTTGGTCAGCCAAAAAGTGGTCAGGCGGTTGGACTAGATCATTACAGGTTCTTTACAACTGAAATATTCTAAACTGTATGAATATAAAGTCAAGTTTTATGCAATAGCTTTAACTTCATAAGTGTGGTGACTGTGAAAAGGGAAAATAGTATTTTACAGCTCATTCCAGCAGATCTAAGATGTTCAGCTCCAAAGGGGAATGTTACCTTCTACTACTCCTGCACTACATTTGGATTTAGAATTAAGATGAACTGAAGATTGTCAATGTTCCAGTTACATTTTGCATTAGACTAATAGAATGGAAAACATGAAAAAAAAATGGGCAAGCTTTTCTGGCACATGAGTTCTGGCACATATCTGCCAGAGATGAACGTTTATGTGACCAAGAGCTCTGACTTTTTTTTTTTTTCTATATCTACCTGAACTGTCTGAATTACTACACTACTTCCAGAAAATCTTCTCCTTCTGTGTCCACTGTTGATGGATTTCTAGATACATACCCTTACAAACAGTCTTGATCATGGTCTTAGTCACAAGTTTTCTCATTTGATCCATTGCAGGTTCATGTATTAGGCAGTCAAAGAGATTATTGGGGATTTACAGTGCTCAGTAGATGAACCTCTTCCTGCGAAAGCATCTAAGAAGCTACCATTAGGAAACATGTTTGTGAAATAATGTGCCTGTCTGTTGAATTTTGGTTGCCTACTATACAATTGTTCTTGAAACTTTAGCTTTTAAATGTTGTGCTCTATAACTGTGTTTGTACATGTGCTATTTTAAAAAAACTATACTTGTCTTAACATTTTGATTTTATTATTGTGGGATTGCTCTGTTACAGGTTATCTCTTCACGTGAAAATTGTCATGAATTTCCCAGACCAAAAATTAATGTTTATATTAATAAACATACTCTGGCAACTCCAAAAAATGGTATATTAAGAGATATTACAAAATTTGATTAAATTTGCGGAGAAATGATGAGGCACAGAAAAAAATCCTTCTTCTAGGGCCTGCAGCAATGCATATTAGGCAAGATAAACAAAGCAGGCCAGGAATATTTGGAGAGAAAGACACCTGCTTCTAAAAGGGTACTGTGGTATCCAACCATTCTATAATCTAGCATTGTCTGAGGGAACAGAGGGAGTGGGAAATTGTATGCTATTGCTTGTGTTTTAAATTACACTTTAAAACTCCAGTGTGGTTCATGTCAGCATGCGTGTACCTAAACACACAAATACATGTAAGTACTACACAATCTGCTGCTGAGGTCACAAACAAGTAGAACACCTTAAGAATGTCACCAGGATGCATTTTCTGTTTCAGTGAAAGCATGTTAAACCTATACTGAGGAAACATGCCAGGCATGATGTCCATGATGTACAATCTTTTGAGACCAGAGGACATTGAAAACAAATACATGCCTGTCACACAGCTCAGACCTGGCTTGCTATCTAGAGCAGTAAACTGCAGAGGAGTTGATCTGTGTGCTGCATGTTCCTGGTTTGATTCATTGGGGGATAGTGAAAGTATGTTTTGAGAGATTTCAAGAGCCCATTAAAGAGAAGTTGTGTCTTCTGCTAAGAATTCAAAGCTTCTCAGTAGATGCCAAAATTCTTTTGGCATCTTTTTCTAAGCTAGAATGGAAGCTCTTAGAACAGGAAACAGCACGTAATAGCACCTCATGTTAAAGCTTTGTTGTTAGGCATGCCTTGGGTTTTATAAAGTGGAAATACCTGGGATCTACTTGGACTAGAACTCAGGACACTGTATAAAATGCCGCCTTAGGGAACTGAAAGAGGAACCAAAACTGACGGAGCTCAGCACCAACTGCTGTACTTGCCAAGACAAATGGACACTACAGTTACATAAATTGGGATACTTGTATCACAAAGGTTTTGTAATGTATAAATCATTATTATGATGCACCTTGCTCTCATCAGGACCTAATCATGCAGACTTTTAGCTACTCAGTTGTGTTCAGGCTACAGACAAATAGACTAACTTCAGTCTGCAAACCTATTTCATTAAAAGCACTGTACATTGAAATACACATTCATGAATCATTGGTTGCAGACATTTCTTTATAAAGTAATATGCTCAAATAATCTATAAAGAGTAGTACCATAGATCAGTACTATAGAGGAAAATTTAAATGGTTTAGGAAATATTACAACCTGCTGGTTCCAGTTGTGTGAAGTTTTTTTATTTAAAAATAGTTAACCTGTCTTAGCTGAATGTGATCCACTACTATATGCTCTGATGACTTTCCTCTTTTTGTCTCTTTCTCTTTAAACTGTCAACAAATCCAAAGTCTAGGAACAGCAGACATTTCACAACTTTTCAAAATTTGTACTGAGTAGACTGTGAAATAAAACATTCAGCAACAAATTGCAGCTGTTAACAGCCTAAAGAGTATCTGGGTGTTTTCAGATGTCCTGTTCTTCCAATGGATTTTTGATGTTTATTCCCTGTAGAGATTGAGCTTTCAGTTTTGGTGGGAAATTTTGTTTCTAGACTTTCCAATTGCAAAGATAAATTTGCAAATGTGGACCACACCACTGTTGATCTGTATCAAACACATAGAAAAAAAGGCATTCAATATGAACTACCCTTTTTGACAGTAGAATTTGAAGCCTGTGATCAGAAATCTTTTCATCAGCATGCCCAGTTAGCTTCTGTATTCTGTATGAGTAGGTGCTGCATTTATTGAAAATGCAGTTTGCATGCCTAAGCATACACTACTTAACCTTTTATTTTCCTCACAGTTGCTCAGGGGATCCCATTTTCATCTCAAACTCACAGACCCTACATTAATGTTTCTTAATTACATTACCTCTGCCATCTTCAGAGTACACTAAGGCAGTCATTTTCTGATGATAAATATGATGATCTATTCCCACCCATCCAGGTAATCTAACAACACAGACTAATCAGGGTCAATTCTGACACTATCCACCTCTGCAGGGACTCACACTTGCTGAAAAAAGAACAGATGGTACTTAATAAATTCTTCTAACCCTTTTGGAAAACAATGTCAGCCCATGCATCTGAAGACAGCACTTTTGATCACCACTAGCTTTGTACAACTTGCATTCAGCAGATCTCTACCTAAATGGGTCAATACCACCCATTTGCTGAAGATCCAACACAAAATGGACAGTAACAAACTAAAAGGCAACATGTTTGAATCTGGGAAACGAAACAGACACAGAAGAATGGACACTCCAGTGCATTAAATAAAGAAGAAAATAATTGCATATCTCTGCACAGAAAAGGAGGTTCTTAATACAATTCGCTCTGTGTAATGATGGACATTTTTCTACCCTGGTCTTCATTTTCAACTAACTGTCCTCCTTAGGATAACAGACCAAATTCCCTCTATAGCTAATCTTGGTGGTTGGTGGCTGAAGGCTGATCAGTGTCTGACTGAATTGCAGAGTGTGATCACCTGCCTTTACCAGGCTTCTCTGCTGTGATTCCTAATTGTTTGCATCCCCTGAAAAATGCTAGTGTCTCACTTCTCCAATACGCATGAAGTATCACAGTAAAACTAAAGTTACTGTTTTTCCAGAGTTATTGGCAATGCTTAAAGAGCCGGCAAGGGAAAAGTATGCAGGTCCTTGCACTGCTGAAACAGGTTGAGAGAGAGAGAAAAGGCCAGGATTAAACAGTAGTTACAGACAATGGAATCATTATAGAATTATCAAAGTTGGGAGAGAACTTGAAGATCTTGAACACCTCCAGGAATGGTGACTCCCCCGCCTCCCCGGGAAACTTATTCCAATGCCTCACCACGCTAGGAATGATTCTTTTTTGTTTGTTTGTTTGTTTTTTTCCTAATATCTAACCTGAATGTGCTCTGTCTCAGCTTAAGGCCATTTCCTCTTGTCCTCTCACTTGCAGGCACAGCAGAAGAAACTGTTCCCCACCTGGCTACAACCTTCTTTCAAGGGGTTGTAGAGAGCGACGAGGTGTCCCTCCCCGAGCCTCCTCGAGACTAAAGAAACCCAGCTCCCTCAGCCGCTCCACGTGAGAGACATGTTTTCTAGACCCTAGATCAAAGATACTTGTGTGAATGGGTGGACTGCCCACGTTTGGAAACAGTTGTAGCGTCACCCCGCTAACGCCAAGAAACCGCGCAACCGAATAAACAAAACCATCCCCAGGCCACTCCGAAAGCCGGCGGTGCAGCGGCCCCGCGAAGCTCCGCCGGCGGGGGCTCCGCGCAGCCCTTCCCGGGGGCCGCACAGGGGCCGGGGCCGGGCCTGGAGCGCCGCAAAGGCGGCGGCGGCTGCCGCGGGCCGGTCCCGCCCGCCGGCAGGGGGCGCTGCTCGCTCCCGCTGCCGGAAGCGCCCCCTCGCCCCGCCCCGCGGCGGCGCGGCCCCGGGCGCGCCGTGAGACCGCGGCGATGCCGGGCAGGAAGTCTTCCAAGGAGAAGAAGCGGCGCCGCTCACGCTCCTGCTGCCCGGAGGGAGCCCCGGGGCCGGACGGCAGCGACAGGAAGCGGCGGAGCACCGAGTCTACCCACGGTGCCCTGGAGGTATCGCGGGCGCTCCGGGGGTCTGGGCGGTGCCGTCCCTCCTGTGCTGTCCCGGGCGCGTCCCGACCCGACCGGCAGAGGCCTGCATGTTTTCTGTGCCGTGGGATGGCTGCGGGAAGGGCCGTCTGAGAGCGGCTGGCGGCACAAGCACCGGGCCGGGGGGTTCGTTCGCGGCTCGTCGGTGCGGCTGCAATAAGAGCGGCCGGAGAGATGCGCGGCACAGGCACCATGGCAGGCACGGGCCGGACCGCCCCAGGAGACCGGTCTGTGTTTTCCCGGGTGTAAGGGATGTTAAGGCATATGGGTCACAAGCCCAGAGGTGGCCCCGGTCGTGGTTCTCACGCTTGTGGCACGGTGAATCTGCTCAAGGTGGTGTTTGAGTGCGAGTACAAAACTGCGAGTACATGCACGTCATAGTGAATTCTGAGGCTGTCAAAATATATTTCTAGCTGGTTGTTTACTGTTGTTATTATTATTATTATTACTATTATTATTATATCATAGAAGTAATCTAGAATGTATAGAAGATATATTTTCTAATATTAACTCCACCTTTGTTCTCTGAAGACTGTGTCACACAGGGAATTATATGCCAATTTCCATCTTAGCAGGGTAGCTTTAAATGACGAACTCTTGTGATTTAATTGTACAGCAAATCACAGGGATGGATTTCTTCTGCTTTAAAGCGTGCCTTCATATGTAAGCAGCAGCAGCTAGATATTTGCAGATGATATTTCCCAGTTAATGTTTACAGGTAGTCTTTGCTTCTTGAAGATTTAAAAAATTTCCCTAACATAAGGATGGTTTCAGTAATCAAAAATGTAGCTTCTGTAATGCGGTTACTTTGCAATATGAAACACTGTTTGGAACCTGAGAAGTCCACACTAAGATGTACCTTGCAATTATGAAGGGAAAACTATTGCAAGCACAGGTGAAGCTGTAAGTTTCTTCTCTAATTCACTAAAAAATGTGAAAACAATACTTGCCCTCCTTGATTTTAGGAAGCAAAATGCAATGTACCATCTGGAGAAAAAGTGGAAGAAACTGAACAACCCAGTGATGTCGAAGAAGGAGGATTAGATCTCACAGTGTCACTCAAACCTGTCAGTTTCTACATTGCGGACAAAAAGGAAATGCTTCAACAATGTTTCTGTGTCATAGGGGAGAAGAAACTACAGAGGATGCTGCCTGATACTTTAAAGGTACCGAAATGATCTTGACATTGATATACTTGTTATGATCTTGAATCCTTGTGTAACAAAGCATGTTTATCTCTTAAGTCTAGTGGATTTAGAATTTGAAAGCTGCCTGTATATTTCTTAAGTAAAGAAGTCTCTGTCAAGTCAAGTACTTTTCTTAAGTAAAGAAGTTTTCCTAGTCTGGAAGTGAGACTGTTTAAAGATTTGCTGTAGTTATTCTTGATTACTCCTTTTTATACTGCTCAGCTGTTGCTGAACTGTAGGCTTATTTTTAAACTATCTCTCTACTGTTTAGTTAAGTGCAAAAGGAATTTCATAACTGCAAAGAGTAGATTCAGTAATGTTGTTCAGTAATTAATATGATGATTTGTTAATAAATTGTTGATTTCAGTTTGTGTCAGCTGATTTTCTTTTTATGATACTAAAGTAGTGTCTGAGATAAGAAAATAAAACCCTGTGTTGATAAACAGCTTCTGAAGCTGTAACTTCTGTGGACTAAAGCTAAAGTTTTACTGGCTTTGAACATATGCCTTTTGAGTCTTGTGAACAGCAGGACATAGAAAAAAATAAGTTAAGCTAGCAGTCTGTACAGAAGAAGGTGAAGTACCATTTGTGTGATGTTAGTAATTTTAAAATTTTTGTCTCTAGTTTTTAACTAATCTGAATGAGTTGTATTATTAATATAAGTGAGGTAGGATTTCTTCATTTTAAACACATATGGAATTGCATACAGTCTCATCTATTTCTCATCTCTGGGAGAAGAAAAGAGGTCGAGCAGCTGAAAGCAAAGACATTACTGAGTTTGTAAGGAAATTGCCTGATGGTATAGAACCAAGCCTACTGTAGGACTGTGAGTGTTACAATATGTTCAGCACTTCTTAATTTTGGTACTTGTATGTGGTGTCATAGCTCATTTGAAAGTGCAAAATTACCACATTATGTCACCAAGAGGTATGACAGATGTATTGAGCGTGAGAGATGAATCACAGTTTACATATTTCTTTTATTTTCACTGTTGTGATACGCAACTGTTTGTTGTCGGTAGCAGTATTTTCTTCAGTTTGTGAACTTGTATTCAACAGTTGGCTCTGGTCTTTGCATGCTTAATTATGTCATCCACTTCCTCCCGACTGATGGAGAATTAGGAGTAAGCAGGTCTGCAGTTGTTTGCTGTCCCATGCTTCACACATATGGTCTGGTATTTATAATGCTCAGTGTTGCAGCTGCAGTGGAAACTCCCAGCCACACATCAAGTAACTGATACTGTGTACTGCTTAATTTTTCAGAGAAAAACTACACATATGCTATTTCTGGTAGTTGTCAAAACTGGAACATCTAGTTTTCTACAGCAGTTGCATCACTGCAGATAACATGAGAGGGGCTTGCAATCCAAGTTAACTCTTCATTCATTACAGTTGGAGTACTACTTATGTTTATAATTACTCTTTTCTCAGAATTTTTTAGTAGTTTGTTGTCTGTCTTACCTGTTTTCTTAGAACTGTTCCATGGATGAAATCAAAAGACTTTGCATGGAGCAGTTGGAGCTGTTATCTGAAAAAAACCTGTTGAAGATACTTGAAGGTATGAATTAAAGTTTTAGACTCCACTGTACACCAGAGAATAGTCTGCCTCAACAAGATTTACACTCTTTCTAGCTGCTTTATATACTTATATATCTTTACACACACTGTTAAGTACATATTAGTGTGTACATAATCCCTCTGTTCCATCAAGACACACAGTTCACGTACTTGGATTGAGGATATGACATTCCAGCTTTTTGTTATTTTATTGAATTTCCACTTGACATTTAAAGGCTATAGAATTTATTTGTAAACATGTTGTCTTCTCAGTGAAGTGGAACTCTTCAAGTCTTGAATGTTGTGGAGTATCATGCTGTTAATTCTGTCTCCTGTGCTTAGCACCCATAGTATTGTGCTAGGAACACCTAATAAGTTTTTTTGTAATACAGTATAAATGAAAAATGTCAACCATGTGGCTAGCAGAAAGCTCACAAATAACGCTTTTGGTTTTGACGAAGTCTAATTTTAGAACTTATGCTTTAACTGGGAAAAAAATCCTCTTCTGCTAATTGTAATAGAGTTAATAATTAAGAGTAAGCCTAATTATGTAGTATTAATTATATCACCTTCCTAAATTTTCGTGTTTGAAACTGTGTATATCTAGGCAGGATGGGAGCTGATTCTGATACTGACGAGGAGACAAATGGAGGAGACAAGACTGGAGATGATTCAGTCAGTCAGTGAGTAAAAGAAAAAACACTTAAACTTACTTTAAGAAGACTGAACAATACAGAGATTTTTCATAAGAAATGATCAAATATATCATTGAAAAACCCTAGTGCTATATCCTTAATGAAGTAATTACTTCAGTTGAATGACAGTTATCTGTGACCATTAGCAAGCACTAAACTTACAAAAAGGAATTTGTCACTTTATAACATTAAATGTGTCTTGAGCACATAACTGGGTTCAGAGTGGCATACTACCCATCAGCTGAATTGTGGTACTTAAACATTGAAGCCTGCAACAGAGGGCTGTTGATTTAGGTTAACTCTCTTTGTGTGAGCTAAAGCAGGTTAAGTAAACCCTTCCCACTTAGGTCAGTGAATTTTTTAAGTGTGTTTTCATTTCAGCTGAGATTTATCCTTTCTATTTTCTTTCTGGTCCTTCATCCTGCCCCAGCTGAAGCAGCACTGACACTCAGTGTCCTCTGTTAGGGATGATACAGAATGTAGCATTTCAAGAACAGAGGCTTCTCAACAGCAGAGGCTTCCGGTTTCTTATTCTTGACATCTGTCAGTTTTGTAGAGGCCAACACTTTTTAACTTTTTCTTAAAATGCTTGTCTGTTTTTTAAAGACCATTTCTTTGTCAGAAAGAGTTTACCTGTTTGATAGTTTCTATGTAAGTAGTGAAGGGGAAAAGAAAGTTACTAGTTATCACTCACAACACATCAAATCTTAGGAGGCTAATTTGCTTCTAGAAGATGAATAAGCTTTTATGTTTTCAGCACTGATCTGGTTTCAGCTGGTCCACAGATTCAATGCACACTTAATGAATCTTTGAGTACAAGACAATCCACCAATATTGGGCAGATTCAAGTACCTCTTAGCTGCTGGTTTTGTTGGTTTATCTAAACCTACTGAATGGGAACAGTAGTAGTAACAGTAATCCAAATTACTATTGGTAGTAATCCAAATTTCACACTCTGGTCAGTATTTTTATTTAATGGAGACCTAACTTCTGATTCTCTCTGATTCAGAACAGGCTATGCAGTTATTGAATGAAGTAATTTTCTTTGATCGCATCTCATCATATAAACATGCAAGAAAACAGAGTGATACTAAATTATGTTTCATTTTTTTTTCTCATGATACAGTTTTCATACCCTCTGACACTATTTCTTTTAAGGTTCCATTTGGAGCCCATTTGTCACTGTATCCCTCTTTGCTATTTGTTGTTTACATGATCTGTGAATAGGGTCTGTATCAGGACACATGAAAGTTAGTTTTCTTAATTTGGACATTTCTCTCTGCTGACTGTTTAAAAAAGCAAATAGAGAAAATCAAAAATTACAAAATATGCTAAATATATGGTCTCTTTATGTAAAGGAGTCTCTGTTAAGTGATTGATGTTTTGCCAGCAAAGTTCTAAATAGGATGAGAAAACAAACGTTTTGGCTAAATAAGCCATGAAAAATGCCCCAGGGTTTTGATTCCTGGGGAAATTATATGTTGGATTTGTTGGGGGTTTTTTAAGGCCTAATTCACAAGCTCTTTACTATTGCAAAATATATTAAATGTTCTTTATCTTCAAGAGTTATGGCAGGATTAGTGCTGCTGGGTTTCAGTGAGGTGGGTCTGTGTCAAAAAGATGTTTGCTAATGTTGAGACGTGTATTTATGTCCCTTAGTTACAGTAGATTGGGTAAATTCTTGCTTATATGAAAATTATTTGAGATGGTGAAAATCTAAAAAGAGGAAATTAATGGATAAAACAATAAAATAAGAAAAGCAAGAAGGATTTACCATTTTTAACTAGTGGATATCTGAAGACACTTAACTATTCGCCCGTGTCAATTAAGAAGGTTTCAGTAACTGACAGCAAAATCAAGAAAAAATTGTGTTTTAAAAAAATAAAAGAATGAGAGATGTTGATCATAGTTATGGAGCAGATTGCTTCCTTTTGGAAACAATGCTTGAGGTGCCCCCTGCTCTTGTATCTCTGTCTCTATCCTGAGAGTTTAAGATTTCAGACCCCTTCAAACTGGGCAGGCAAGGTATGTTGGTTTAGGAATTGTGGCTTTTCTTCTGCCTTTAAAAAATAGCGTGCTATACACATGGGTGCTATCTGAGAACCGTGGCTCATAGGTTCAGCTGTGTGCCAGCATTAAAAAGAAAACAAAATGGGAAAGCTTTTTGGATGGTAGAAAAATAAAGGGATAGGAGGAAACAAAGAAAGTTAAGGTTTTAATGTTAAAGTCCAGCACTCAGTAAGTAGACTAGTATTATCCTTTTACAACTGTAAATGGTAACAAGCCCTATTTACTAATTAGGGCTAATCTTTGGGCGTTAGGGTAGCTTCTTTGCAACCTGTGTGTAAATAATTATAAATGCAAGTTTGCAAAACTTCAGAAACTGTGTTTCAGCAACAAGTCAGCCAGCAGAGAAGCTAAACATGCAGTCATGAAAAAATAGTGAATGCTGCATTGCTAACAATTTCAGTTGTTTGTAATCGTTAGTGTATTTATAATTATAGCCTGGGTTTGAGTGGGTGAATTTGTCTTCTCTTGGAAAAGACTTTTCATAACAAAAAAGGCAGTTTCTCTGTTTATATTCTCATTGTTGGTTCTCCCTAGATTGTCTTCATTACTTGTGGTTTTTGTGTGATTGACTTCTTTTTCCTGTATTCTATTAATGTTGCAAAAGTAAAGCATTAGGGCTTTTTTGTTTTAAGTCTGACTTGTATTAGTTGTTTTCATGGAAGTGTAAATGTGGAAAGGGAAAAAGTGAATACCAAGTCTTACTCTAATCCAAAATGTATTAGCTGATGGAAACATCAATTTGTTTTTTTCATTTTTGTCCTTAAAAAAACCCAAACAGACATACCTCAGGAATATGCATATATCAACAGAAATCCAGAAAGTTTAAATCAATACATCTTAAGAAATTACAAGTGTATGAAAATTTACAGGCTTCCTTAGAAGGGTATAGTTTGAACTGTGTCTTTTTTTTCCCCTAAAATAGGCAAATGACACTCTGTTTCTAAAGACCTGCTTCTTGTCTCCAACGGCTAAAAGTAGCAGGGATTTAGAGAAGTTTCTCCAGGTACAGGGAAAATTGCAGAATTCAGATCTTTATCTGACGCTTTTGGGTGGTATCACATCTAACTGTAAATTGAATCTTCCTTTTTTTGTTGTTTTTGCACATGTCCTCATTCTGCCACCAAAAGAGGAAGTCCTGGGGCTTTTTTTTCAGCTCTATAAAAGCTTCACATGCTTCCATTAACATGTAAAACATTTGCTCTTTTGTCACTAGCTTCTTCTATGTCAAGCACTAGAAATCCTGCAATAACTGTGCAGAAGAACTGAAGAGGCAGGGCCTATTTTTGACAGTAACTGGAAACTGCTGTTGCAATAAATTACTTCATTACTTGTGAGCTCTGTATAGATTTTTGTCTATGCAGTTCTCATATTTTTGTTACTGTTTCTATGTTACTATCTGCAATGGAGTACCATTAAACCAGGAGAATTACCGTATACCAAGCTTCCAATTAAATTTCAGATACTTAATTGAAAGGATCCAAATAATGCCTTGGGAAACCAAATAGTCATTCTTCCCACCTCATTCAAGAGGTATGTTCTTGAGCTATTTCTTTCCTGTTACCTAAATCAGCTATTTAAATATCCTCCAGCAGAAGGAATGAAAGTAAGTTATATGCTGTAATAGTAAAACATAATTGAAAGAACAAGCATGCTAGTATTATTATAGTGATCATATGTTCACATGTGTGTAAGTAAATGACCTTTTGCTTTCAAAATTTTAATGGGCTTATTTTTTTCACTGAATGAAAATTTGAAGTTTAATATTTGCTCTTTAAAGAATTTATAGGCTTTTTACTGCTTTGCAGTCTTAAGTGCAGTTTCTGCTTGTTTTCTTTTAGAAAGGTTGGCAATTTAAAGTTTTGCCTTGTTTTAGCATGTGCTCCTGGGTACTGGGCTGTTCACAAGCATGGAACTGCCATGTGGTATTTACCCCAGGGGGACAATTTGGTTATATTCACCATTTGGAATCACTGAAACAACAGGCTGCATGAGTCAGTGAACAGATACATTAGCATTTGGCTAATTTGGTTCAGTGTTTTCTGTTCTTGTGATGTCCTCAAACAACACCTATAGCAGGACTGGGGGAATTTTTATAGTTCATTAAACTATTTGATTAGCATCTGTCGTTTGAGATACCTTTCTTAAGGAACACTATTTATAAGAACTTTTTTCCCTTACTTTTTTTAATTGCTTCCTGATAATTATTTTAGTTCTCATTTGTCATTGAAAACTATCCTTGGAATTTAAAATTGGCAACAATCTTACAAGGACTTGGGATTGTAGAAATGTTTTTTAGACTTGGAACTAAGTGCAAAGGCAAATTTTAATTCATGACAGTACATCATCTTTATGTCAAGTGTAGCAGAGATATTCTGAACTCAGGCCTCACACAGGAGATTTAGGTGAATGTTTCTTAGTGATTATTGAAAGCCCTGTAAAGAAAGTATCAGCATGACTGTCTCTCATGTTTTCAGACTTTCTTCTAGTCCACTTTATTAAGATATTTTTTTCCCTCACAAGACTTTCCCTCCTGGTCTCCAACCCCAGTTACCACTGAAACTTGGTATCCCAGACACCAGTACTGCAGTGCTACTATCTTAATCCTTAGCCATCCATGCCTATGGCTGGTAGCCCTTTTCCTGACCTGTGCTGCTGTCTTACCTCACTTTGCATAATCTACTGGAGTTGTGATACGAATTCACCCTCAAACCCAGATGTCTTTGACAACTATGCCAATTCCTGTAACAAATTGTGTACAGAATCTACATGTGTGAACCCAGGTAAGCATTGCACTAGTGTGGAGCATGCCAATATGAAATGTATGCTCTACATAAAACAAGGTAAATTTAATTTACAACATTTGTCGTCAACAAACTGTAACTGTAGTTAGCTTCTTTCTGCTGAAAAGATCACACTGTGAAATTGTTGTTCTGTTAAAAAAATAAATTAAAAATGCTGAATTTATTGCTTGGAAGAGGGACTTTGAACTCAACTGTCATCCCTGAGGGAGAAGTATCTTTAAAGGCTGATAAAAAGAGGGAACTCCGAATTACTGTTGTCACTAGCATAGCATGAAAGAAGAGGGTATTAAATTTGTGTACTGTCCCTTAATTTTAGATTAGCATATCTTCTGCTCCCATTGTTTGAAGACAAGATATTGTGCTACCTCTTTTTAAATCTAAACCACAGTATGGATAATTAGGGAAAAAATATTTTTCACTAGCAAACAAATTAAACAAGGTTAACAAATTGAAAGCAAAACTGAACTGGACTGAAATGCATCTGGTGGGCCAGTAGATGGTGCAAAATGCTTGCCTGTGAAAGGAAATCGTGGAGGTTCACCAGCAGTACAGTCCAATCCTGTCAATTCTGAGAGAGTAAAATGTGCTGTTAAAGTACTTGTGGGTTCTAAAAATTGTTTTGCTGATAAGGAGGTATTCTTTTATGGAATGTGGTTTTGGTATAATCATTGATAGAATGAAGGAAACAGGAGGAAACTTTACAACAAGTTTCAATGTGTGAATTTTTTCAGTTGATAATTTCTTTTTATATGGCTGTTAAAATGGGTGTAGATAATTTCACAGCTGTTGTTTGAACTGTAGAGGTTCAATCACCTCTTTCTGTCAAAGAGGTGATTATAATTCCTCATCAGATCTCAAGATGGTACCGGAGATGTGAAATTTATTACCTGATGCTACTGGTGCAAGCTTGGGCTTTTTCTGGTGATATATTGCTCTCCACTGCAGAGCTGACTACTCAGTTCAAAATGATGAACCATGTGCATGAAGGAGGATGGGGTAGGAGCAGGGGCAGCCCAAGCAGCTTCTGCTAAGGGGTCAAGAGATAGGTGACTAAGTATAACAAATTGCTAGGAATTGTTTACCAAAAAAAAAAAGTTAAAAAAGGAAAAAAGAAAAAATCAAATTGTTCCTTTCAGGTAGCTGGACTAGATCCACAGCTCTCCCCAGCTGCTGGCACACAAGCCCACAAGGTTTGTATCCCCACTCCAGCTGTTGATCAGACCTCCTTGTGCATGTAGGCCTGTCCAATGGCAGGTGCAGGCCTGTGATTGTCCCCAGTAGCTGACACACTATTGATCTCTGGAGTGTCTAGTGCTCCATTAAGGTCCCTGAATTTACCTACTTGCAGGGCCTGGTGTATTTTAGGAATTCACCTTCTGATTTTCCAGTCTATTTGATACCTTACTCCCAGACCTCTCGTCCTACTTGTTGGCTAGACTAGCCTGAGGTTTGAGGGTGAATTACAAGCATCTGCATACTGATGCATGACACTGAAAATCTTGGAAGAAGTGTACATTTTTCATTCTTTGTAGTTTCCAGTTGAGTTGACCAAGTAGGAAAACAAGCTGAAAGGATACCACTGAGTTCTGAGAAAAATTTGTCACAGTAAATAGTCTATTCTCAGTTTATTGTAATGGCATTGGGCAGTACATTTGTCTGTCTTCTATTAAGGTGCATAACATTAAAAAATCTATTTTTTGGGTGCTGTGTGCATTATGAAAATAGCTCACATTTTCCATAATCAATTATTGCATACTATTTTACACATTTATTTTCCAATGGCTAAAAAAGGTGGGAGAAAAAGAAGAATTTGTTGATTTGTAGCCTTTGCTACTTCAGAAAAGGAAATAGAAGTGAAAATAACTGCCTCTC
Source organism: Lepidothrix coronata (assembly GCF_001604755.1). NCBI lineage: Eukaryota > Metazoa > Chordata > Aves > Passeriformes > Pipridae > Lepidothrix > Lepidothrix coronata. The sequence goes on along the minus strand of NW_016690235.1, from coordinate 2,875,765 downwards.
AGACCAGGATGTCCAGGAGTATTACGGTGTTCTCCTCCCTGACATAAATGTTGAACACCTAGGAAAAAAAAACAACTTGGAGAGCATGGGGAAAGTAGATCAGTATTCGATTTTAGGAAGACCCTGAAGGCCACTACTGAAAAACAAGTTATTAGTCATCGTATTTACATCTGTGATGCCAGAGTACTGCTTCCTTTTTATAGTGTTATTAAGCTCCCACAGGCAAGATAGTTGCAGTGATTCCATGTTACTATATATGAAATCAGTGCCACAGCAGCAGTACCAGTTTAGGAAACGGGCAATTCTGCTTTTAAAATGCTCACTAAAAATGGCATAAACGTAAACCCATCCTGTGCTGCTGGGTCCTTCCACCTGTGCCCTTCCTGCATGTTTTGCTGTATTTTCGCAGTTTTTATAACTAGTAGGTGTGAAGTGTGTGAAGTACATGGACATTTCACAGAAGTGTCTCTTCCTTATCCCTTGTATAATGCAATTGAAACACTACAAGTCAAGGGTAGAAATCTTTAAATAGACGGACTAGCGAAATGCAGGTACTGGATACAATGTAACAGCTCAGTAGCAGTTTAATATTTAAAAGTATCCTTTTGTGAAACCATGAGATTGTGGTGTTGGAGAGCTGGGTAATGGTGGGCTAATTATAACTTCATGAAAGTAACTTTTTACTTTCGAAGTAAAACAGTAAATAGTATTTGAATGCAGCAGAAACTGTTGTTTTTTCAAATCGTTTAACTCTGTGACAATTTATGTTGAGTTTTAGGGAAAAGCTCCTAATATGAGAAGCTGTGGTTCCTCAGCTGTAACCACTGAGGATAGTTATGCTGAAAGGCTAGGATGTAGTGGAAATAATTGCTTTATCCTTGTGTATAACTAGGCAAAGCAAAAAAAACGTGTGTTTTCAATTGCTCAGATTAGCACTCTGTATGTTCCTTCTTCCTTGATTCCCTGCAGTGGGCTTATTGGCCTCCCACCTCATAATTTCTTTAGTTTCTTTAAAAAGTTACATTAAATTGTAAGTTATGCTGGTTACAGTGTGTTCTTAATTTTTTTCCAGACAGGACAACAGTATAGACTCAACTTCTTCTCTGAGAGAAGACAGCAAACTGGAAGGTCAGGAATCAAAACAAGGTATGCAGTAGAGAAAGCTGAAATTTCATTTTCTCAGTGTTGCTCAGTGACTGATTCCAGGTTATGCACAGCTCTCTTGTGAATAGTAGCTGCAATCACAAAGAAGTATTCTCTTAGAAATAAGCTGATGTAGGGTTACAACTTCTGCCCCGAGTCCAATTACAGAAAGGTTGATGGGAACATTGAAGAAGACATTGTAGGAACTTTGGCTTCTTAAGTCTGTAGGAGTGGAGAGTTTTTTATGGGTAGAAACAAATTGCAACTTTTCAAAATTTGCTAGTTTGGCTTCTGGATATGAGTAAAGTTCTTACAATGGTCATTTGGCTCTTCATATCTCGTTTTTCAGCTGACGATGGGCTTCAGTCATTAAAGTTTATTGATGTGTAGGTGATTGCTAATACTGCTATTACTATTTGCTGAATTCGAGTGTCAGTTTTACTTTACATTGAAATGATCGTATGAGTCTACAGTACTTTGTTTTTGCATTCATAGAAATCCATTATAATAATTGTTTGCCAAAGGACTGCTTGTAATTTAGTCACTTTTTTCAGTCTTGATATATGATACCTTTCCTTGTTTGATTGTGTAGAGCCAAGGTCCAACAAAATGGTGCTTGACACCCACCACTCCTGTTAACTGGCATATTTTACTTGAAATCAGTGCCAATAGAAGTACACACTCAAGTCTTTGAACCACTGAGGATGAACGTTTTGTCTTCTCTACTTTCTCTTTTTAAATGCAAAATTATAGTGGGTGAGACATTCAGTGATTGGCAGAATAGAAGATGCAAAGGCAAGTAAGTTAGTGGTGCACATTTGAGTACTTCCTACACAAGGAAATAGTATTTTTAACCTGCAGCAGTATTTATTTTATTTCAGTCATTAAATCAGCACTGAATAATAACTGCTTGTATTAGTTTGTGCATGAAGCACTAGAACTGTAGGTGTTTCTGTTTCAGTATGTTTATTTTCATTTGGACTAGCTGTATGCAAGACATCAGAAATAGCTTTTCCAATCAGAGAATGTTGCAAATTCTTCTAAGCTTGATTTCTCTTCTGCACAAATGTAACATTATTTGTGTCTTGCAACTTCCTTTTTACAATTTAGAATGCTTTTCTAAGAGATGTCTTTTGTATTTACTTTGTGAAATGTGTTCTTTTCTGAAGTAATTAGTGGCAGGAGTTAAATGGAGAAGGAAAGAGTCATAATAAAAGCATCAAAACTTTTAGGAGTGAGTTGCTATGACTTTGTGAGGAATCCTTTAAATGTTGCTTGCTGTACTAAATGGAGGGATCTTAGAACTGATAGATTTCCTGCAGATTTCTTCCACTTTTGTGTTATCAGAGGGAATTGATGATGGTTGCGGGTGATTGCATAGGTGTTTTTTATGACTTAATCAACCAAAGTGTCATGATGGCTTTGGACAATAACAGTGGCTCCACTCAAGCTGTTAGCTTTAAAGAGCTGCTAAGAATATCAATGTAAGTTAAAAAGTATAACTCCAATTGCTCTGCTGTGCTGCAGCCTGAGATGCTATGGGAAGAAAAGGATAGAATGAGAGGATAAGCAGAAGCGGATAAAATAAAATTTAAAAATGAAATTAAGTGTGTTAAAGTGAATTTTGTAACGTAGATGAAGGAAAAAGTAGAAATTATCAAAATGAAAAAGATAATAAGAAATGCCAGCCACGATCTTTACTACTGAGTAAAAGTACAGCTGCAAAAGAGGGAAATAAAGCCCATTATCTCCTTAAACATCTGTAGGCTAATAAGCTTGTAGGAACACTGTATTATACAGTAGTAGAGGTTCCAAATTCTGAATAGAACACATAGTTGTTCTGCCCACCTTCCTCATCCTTATGAAGTCTGGGACAATCACGAAGGACTTAATGTTTTGTTTCTTCTTAATTAATGTGGCCATTTAATTCCAAAAAGAATCCTATGGTGGGCTGAGCCCAGCCAGCAGTGGGCACATACCAATCTCTCAATTACTTGTTTCTCAGTAGGAGATGATCAGAAAAGTAAAATGAGAAAAACTTAACAAGAAAGTTTAACAAGTGAAATAAGAGCTGTGCACTGAAACAAAGCAAAATTAGATATTTTTTCACAACCTCCCACTGACAGATTTTTAGCCACTTCCTAGAAAGCAGAGCCTCAGCATAACAGTTACTTGAGAAGACAAATGCCATAACACTGAACATCTCTCTTTCCTCCTTCTTTCCTCCTTCTTTCCTCCTTCTTTCCTCCTTCTTTCCTCCTTCTTTCCTCCTTCTTTCCTCCTTCTTTCCTCCTTCTTTCCTCAAGAGCACAATGTCATATGGAAGAGGATATCCCTTTGGTCAATTTGTCTCAGCTGTCCTGTCTGTGTATCCCTCCCAGCTTCTTGCACAGCCCCACTCTACTCTCTGTGGGGTCATAGTCAGAAACAGGGAAAGACCTGAGGCTGTGCAAACCCTGTTCAGCACTAGCCAAACTGGTGTGTTATCAACACTGTTTCAGAAAAAAAGTCCAAAAACAGCAACATGGAGTCTGCTGTGAAGAAAATTAACCAGCCAGATTCAGTACAAAGTCAGTTTAATTTTGGCAGTGAATTAGGATGAGTATCCTCAGAAGTTAACTTTTAGCCTTTTGAACTATGATCCATTGATGCACCTATCTTTCTGATCCCTGGTTGATGAGCATGTTAGGTAAATGCTGACTGATAAAATGCAGCAAGGCAGCAGAATTTCTGTTTCTTTATCCCGTTGATTCCCATTGCTTCTGATCTTTCACGTACTTTGTGTCTTGCAAAGTCAAGTTGAAAAGATAATATTCAAAGGTAACTCAGTAGTATGTGAAATGCTGCATCTGAAACTGAAATATTAATCTTGAAGTTACTGTCACAGTAGGAACAGGTCAAGACTACTTAGGATCAAAAGAAGACCCTGGTGTATTCATCTTATGAGTACTTTTTATATACACTACTGTGAGGAGGATTTTTTTTGTACCTTTGTTTATATTTTAGGGTTTCAGATTTTGTTGCTTCAAAATTGTGGTTTATCTTCCAAAAAACAAAGACCAAAAGTTATCTGTAAACTTCTTTTTGTGTCTTATCACACATTTGCATGAGCTGAATTTGCTTTCCTCTAAGCTTTGATTGGAACGTAGGACATGCCTCATACATTAGCTGTGTGTTTTCCCAAATATACTGTATTTACCAGTATTATGGCCAGTTTTTGTAATCCAGTAAACCCGTGTTACGAGGTACTAGATTAATGACTATTTAAGATCCTAAATCAGGAGTACATTCTCAGGGTAAATGTGCAGTATTCTTAAATCTGAACTTAAATGCTGTAACAAATCATAGCCTGACATGGAGTGATCAGGACGGGGTATCTGAATATCTTTTTTGAAGTATCTATAGTAAAAAAAATCTTTAATCCTGAATCAGTAAAACCCTTGGACTGATATTTTAAAATGTATCATTTATAAAACCATTTTGAGATATTTTGGTGCTTCTTTCCTTCCTTCCTTTGTTTTTTAAGCAGAGAAATTGCATTTATAGCTTTTCAAGTAGCCAGTATTGATTTTTTTTTTCCTCACACCCACATGATGGCAGGAATGTTGTAAACCCCAAGAAAAATAGATCTTTCCTAAGGTTTTTGGGCACTTTTCATGGATTAAAACCAAATGCAGGTGGGTACCTAAAGGCATATTAAAATGTTTAAAAAAAGGGTAATATTTTTCTAAAGCCTTATTTGTTTCTCCTGTGCAAGTGATAAAAATGGTATTACCAAAAGAAGTCTTTATATATATTAAGACTTCCTATATTATAAAGATTTATTTATTATTAAGTCTTTAAAATAAGTAACTTTACCATCATGTGAATATACATTATTTATTTTAAGAAGGAACCAATCCTACTGTAAGTTTCCACAGATCCGAAGGTTGGTAAAGGAGTAATAACTTCTGAGGCTGAAGTGTCAAAAGCAATAGTCTCTCTGTATCTGGATTGTGAGAACATTTACTGAGGTTCTTTTAGATCTTTGCTTTTGTTTTATTGCACTGCCTCTTCTAAGCACATTTTTAAAAACAGACTTCAACTTTCAACCACCATTAAAAGCCAAAGCCCCAAATTCCTCCATGTTTTTATCAAGTTAAATACATCTGGAATACTTTTGATTCTGAATAGTTGCACTATAAGTGGATTTTCTATTAATTTTTAGTGCTGTGCCTGACTACAGTGTTCCACTCCTCTTGAAATACATAAAATAGTTGAGAATAAGTTTTGCAATTGCATTTTGAAAATTAAGTTTACTTAAGAAATAATAAACAATAATCAATTTTGCACTGCAGAAGCTTTCTTGTGATATGACGTTTTATTTAGGAAAATAGGTCATGTAACTTCATAGGATAGAATAAATTTTTCTGGTACTGCTGCTTTGCTATACAGCATATTCTTTTAAATTGGCATAAAATGCATTAGCAATTGTATACATTAGATCAGCCTTAAAAGTTGAAGGAGAAAAAGAATAGGAATTGGTTGTTTTATAATCATAGATCTTTTTACCCCTCTCGTAATCTGTAGAGCAGTACTTTAAGCAGAAATGGTTTTGTAAATTGAAATAAAAACAGTTCTATTAGGCAACTTTGTGATTGCTGTGTTTGTGTTACAGGCAAGGGAGAAGACAGTGATGTCCTCAGCATAAATGCAGATGCATATGATAGTGACATAGAAGGCCCATGCAATGAAGAAGATGGCCCAGATGTGCAAGACAACACTGTCAGGAGTGGAGCTGGCCAGATAGATGACCTTCAGAAGGACATTGAGAAAAGTGTGAATGAGATACTGGGGTTGGCAGAGTCCAGCCCAAAGGAGCCCAAAGCGTCGAACTTAGCTGTTCCTCCGTCAGAAGATGTTCAGCCATCAGCACAACAGCTGGAGCTTCTGGAGCTTGAGATGAGGGCCAGAGCTATTAAGGCCCTGATGAAAGCTGGTGATGTAAAAAAACAGCCCTGAGGTTGCTTAGGTTTAATTTTCAGTATTTGTTTTGAAGAAGGTGACATCTGTTCTCTTCAGTGCTATTGTGTATTTGGGTTGAGTATGACATTCCTCATTCAGACTGTATTGTGTCTCCTGACCTGTGATCCATTGGTTTTGTTGCCTTTAGTGTGCTGCTTCCATGCCGTACCTAAGCAGAGGTTGGTGCTTCCCTGAGATGAGGTGTCCTTTTGCTGGGTCATTTCCTCAAGGAGTCACACAATGTATGCCAGGAACCTGGTGCCTTCCAGAAAGGTTGTTGTATCAGCTTGGAGTCATAGAATGGACTGCTTGTTTCTCCTTGGGACCCATCTCGTCATAATGCTGGTATTCTAGTCGAGTGATAATGCATTTAAAAGAATACGTAATTTCTTGAAATTTGAATTCCTAAAGGGAAGGATTTTTACCTTTCAAATAAATAGTTGAACATGTTATTTTCAGAGTTATGAAAGTGCCTGAAAGAGACAGAGCCTGTCATGCAGTTTTTCACTCTTGTCCACTGTTTGTCTTCTGTGTTATAGCTGAAATAAAGAAAACAGGTTTTTTTCCTGACTATAAAGCTTTTTTTTGGAATATTTGGCATAATATTTAGCAATCAAACAATTGAGAAGACCTTGAGCTTTTAACATTCAACTGATGTAGTCATTTCATTTACCCTTTAAGTAGGAAAATCCATCTAATTTTGGTATAAATGGCTTTTTAGAAAAGACATTTAATTTATTTATGAGGTTTTAAAATAAAAATTCTATTTTTATCCATTTCAAGGGTATTTCTTTACAAGTAAATTGAATTTTAGGATTAATTTTCATGCTGTAATATCTTACAACAATTAAAATAATTTTAATTTTTTTAGAATTAGTGCTGGTTTTGTGTCTTCCTGCTAATCAAATGCATATTAAAATATCTGTGTGGTGGTTCACACATGCACACATCAATTTTTTTTTAAAGGTATGAAGTTTACAAATGTAGTCTCTGTTCAGTAAAATGATATATTGTATATTTTTACTCCTGATATTTCCTTGATTGATTCTTAAAAAGTAAATTACATACTTTGCGACAGTAGCATAGATAATTTCTACGTGCTATTTTGTAATATTACTGCAAACCTTGTACTATTCAAATATTATGTCTTGAATTCTCTTTCAAGGTTTACAATTTTCTTTTTCTTCCTCCTTTTTATCCCTTTGCTTCTTTCCCTTTATTCTCTATTTTCCCTTTTTTCCTGTTTCTTTTTAAACCCCTTTCTTTTTCTCTATTGGTAATCAAGTGCATTGTCTTCAGTAGAAACCTTCTTGTACATTTCTTAAAGTATGATTGATTTCCTCTAGAATCAACAGTATTATAAAATGTTAGTATAGTGAAAATTTGATTATAAACGAAATCCTTTATTCACCTGAGAAAATTTCAATGTGCATTCCCTAAGTGATGGCAGTGACCTGAGTAAAGTATAACTGACTGTAAAGTTATCCACAGCACCAACATTTTTCTATTGTTTTTTAGCAAATGGAGAGTGAAAGTAAGAAAAAAAAATATATATACAATTCAAAAGGTAACTTTACTGTATGAGAATCTGTGTGTGTTGTCTTTGGTTAATTTCATTTAGCTGTTTGCTGAACTTGCATTTTGTTTGAGTCCAGAGAGACAAAAAAGTAATTAGAAAAGAAAATAATGTGTTCTTATTTGTAAAGTCAGGCTTGTGGAGCTATGTCAGAGTTCAAAAATATGTTTTGCTGCTGCTATACTTAAATCCTTAAGGCACTGAATACCTCACTTTGCCTGCTCTGGAAACGAAAAAGCTTGCCTGCAAGGACAGAAGAAGTGTCACCAGAAGAAGTGATACAGCCACATGTATGAAGTCCCTTCAGTGATGCTATAGATCAACACATTTGCAGTTATTTGGCAACTAGCATACTGCTAGCAGTAATGATAAACTAGAGTGTAGTTGCCTTCTGCTGCCTACTCTCTAGAGGTATATGACATTTAGTTCTGAACTGACATTCGGTTTCCTATTGGTTTCCCAGGTCACTTCTAAAAGTTTGTTTTGTAGTGTGTTGAACTGTTAAAGGTTATTATTTCAAGGTCTGTATCAAGAAGTTGCATATGCTAACTTTAATATGTAGGATGACAGAGAGGAAACAGGTTTACTATGCATATGACAGAAGATTTGTAATTACAGCCTAATTAAATTTGAAATTAAAAGATGAGAAGGATTCCAAGAAAATTAAATTAAGCTGTTTACAAAAATAATATAAAATAAAAACATATGAGATACTTAATGTGATTGATTACACAAATGCTAATTCATTTTTAGGATATTGTACTATTGCTGCTTAGCAACAGTACAAAAGATCAGCTAAATTACATGGTTCTTGCATTGAGTAATATCACTGAACAGTTAAAAGAATCTAGTATATTTAAAATATTTATTATACAGCTGCTTATTACACTTTTAAATATGTCTGTAATTTCCCCCCCCAAAAAATAAATTTATTATTTCACTTGGAAGAAGAGGCAATTTGTATGTAAAATGAAGTAATGAATTATGTACAAACCTTAAAATAATATTACTGGGTTTTGGTCAACCATTTTGACAGGAAAAAATGTTATACGCTGGGTATTGGTCAGCATGAAAAAGATCTTGATCATATTCTAGACTGCAACAATAGTTTCTAATGAATTTTGGCTGTCCTCATAGATGAAGCACAGTACTTTTTTGAGGAGGAAGAGGTTGGTTATGTTTGCATTAGGTAAATAAAAAGGCATGACTCCACAGAAAGCCAAAAGTATTTATTTCTGTTTAGGGGCTTTGCTGTTTTGGTGATTTCATAGAGAATAATAATTAGACTTCAAGATGCAAGTTTTGAGAGACAAATCACAAGCATTACCTCAGTAAATAATAAGTTCCATTTGTAGCACTCTTTTCATTACTGTATTTGGTCTCAAATATATTTTGCCTGAGAGAGTTGGTGCTGTAACTTCTTTTTAAGCTATTTTATAAAATATGTTCTTTGCTGTTTAAAATTATTTTAATTATTAATTGTAGTAAATGGAAGTTTTGATCACTGATCAACTTCAGGTTTCTTCTAAGTGGTAGAAGGTAGCACATAGGGAATCAGTCAGTCTGTGTAGGTGATGTAGGATGCTGCTGTTCTAAGTGGATGCTGTCAAAATGCCACATTAAACATGAGAAGTTTGGCACTGCCTTGTGAATCACCAAGTGCATCAGCGGGGTAGCACTTTCCTGCAGCCCTGTCTGTTTGAGGGAGCGTGGTTTCAAAAACAACAGCCACTTCGGGGGAACCTTGTAATGGGACAAAATATCTTCTCACCAGCTGATTCCTTACAAGGTCATAGCCTTAAAGATTTTAAATGATTGCTTGGTTATTACTACTATTTTTTACATATTAGTTTACAAAAGCAGTTACCCTAATTAAGTAATTTTTTTTTTTTTTTTCATCTGTGGATAAAGCTTGCCAGTGGTTTTCTAAAAGCAGCAACTGAAAAAAGGTTTTGTGTGCATGAGTGCATACATAATAAGCTGTTGTGTTTCACATGCCCATCTTAAAACTATAAGCACTGATTTAGCTTTATGAGATCACTGATGCTGGTAAATATGCCCTTTTCACAGAAGATAATTGAAGATTAATTGTGAAATAAGCCTTTTAGTCAGGAAGGGAGATGAGGTGGTTAGTTGATGCAGAAACATAAAGAATAACATAACTGTAGGAGCATAGACACCAAATTAAAAACTGATTATGAAGTCCTACAACTTAGTTCCAGTAATATAAACCTTCACATTTATTGCTAAGTTAATCTACAGCATATATACATATAGAAAAATGTTTGTTCACCTTATTTATGGCCAAATATAAATGCTAAACTACTAGGTTTTTTTGGTTTTGGAGGGGTCAAGTCTCAGGTTACGTGGGCCTTTCTTGGCATTAATATTAAAATATGTAAACAGAATATATAAAAGCGTGAAGAAAAATCTGAGGCTTTTAAGAAGGTTTAGCCAGGTACCATTTAGTCAGTCTGACTCTGTAGTGGAACAGGGAAAAGTTTAAATCTAAGTGTTTTATGTTTATTACATTATACAGCACAAGCCATCATCTAAAAAACCCTTCAACCCGTCCTCCCCCCAAAAAAACCAAAACAAACCCAAACCCAAAACAACCCCAAAATTGAATGTTTATATATTCATTCAGTGCCTCATTGTTTTCTTAAACATTTGGGAAGATGTAGGGTTTTTTCCGTGCGATCTGTTGATTATTTTCAATCTCAGAATTGAATTTTTTTTTTTATCTAATGGTTTTGCAAAGTTGTTCTAGATGAAGATGTAATGCTGTGAATTGTCTAATCTACAGTCTTGCATTCCATCTTGCATTTTCAGACTCCAGTCAATCTTACTTTGCTTGAAAATTCTGAGCTTTACTTCACTGGAATACTGGGTGCAGTTCTGCATGATTGTAGTGAAGGCATAGTTGTTGGGAGTGGAATAGATGCAGACAAACTCTTCTGAGATCACCAGAGGAAAGCAGGACATGAGACATGACTAGAAAAGCTTGTCTAAGCATGTTGAAACTAGCCTTAAAGGCAGGCAGAAATAAAATACTGGAAAAGACATTTAAGCTGAATATGAATGCTGGTGAGGAACTATGCATACATTTTGGTTAGGTTGCTTGTTCCCAGGCTGCCTCTTTGTCTCCTACCTCCTGTACCACTGTTGTACAGTTAGTGTTTATATGGATATCAGGAAGCTCATTCTAGCGGGGAATCCCGCCCATTTGCTTTTCCTAACCTGGAGCAGCATCATGATTGAATTTACTGTGTTGGCACAACAGAATGAGAGGGGAAATCCAACTGCTGAAAGTGGTGCAGAATTATTTAACATAAGTGATACCCCAGGTTATTCCAGTCCTTAAGATGTGAGCCATCAGAATTAAGGTCCATGATTTAATTCCCTCTTTTTGAAATTATATAGACCTTCACTCATAAATGCTAGCTGAACTGCTCCAAATGTAAACTATTTTAGCTATTAAATTTTTCAATCTACATATGTGATTATTGGCTGTGCTTTTTTTGTGGTTTTATTTTTTTTTGTTGTTGTTGGTTGGTTGTTTTGTTTAAGTGAAGTCAGTGTAATTGTTACCATGTATAGTCTGGTTAAAGTTAGAGCCTCATAATTCCATGTGAATTAAACTCTTGGATTGCATCCACACTAGGGGGCTGTGTTGCATTAACAATGTTTCAAAGAGTGATGTACTAAGAGCAGAACCCAAACTGTAAAAACAATTTGTAAGCTGTACTTTTCCCTACATAAAAAAGTGGATGGGAGCAGAAAGTAAAGGGGAATGACTTGCAAGTTAGACAAATACAAGGAAGGAGCAAGGAAATTTTATTATCTGTGTACTTAGATGAAAAGTTGAAAAGGTGAAGTTTAGGGATGAAGTGATGCTGTCATTGTCATGAGATGAGTGGGAAGGCTGAGACTGGAACCCTGGTTACTTCAGTGCTGATGTGGTGCCTCAGAAGTGGGATGCATAACCCAGTTTGCTGGAGCTGGGGACAGGTAGGTTGCTCTTCATCAAGATTTAACAACTGTAGCGTTTTCTTTTCCATAAAGGGATTCTTCTATACACTGCATATCCCAGTGCTTATGCTTTATTCTCCTATTTCTTTGACTGCACCACTTCCTGTGTCATTACAGGTTGTTACAAATACAGGCATTTCTTAAGCTATTTTTTTTAGGAAGCCACCTGCACTACATCCCAAGAAAAATTAAGATTAATTATTTAATATCTTCTCCAACTTACTTTCCAGGCCTAATCAGGACGTTGAGATAGAGGTATGCTGGAACCTGAGTAGATGCAGTACTGGAAAATTTGAAGGGGTCTTCTGCTGTTGTAGTGGCAGGTAATGTCTTTTCTGTCTTCAATTTCTACTAACCCTTATAAATACTTAGTGCATCTAAACAATTATTAATTCATTGCCATAAGTGTGTAAAAAAGGGTATTTTAAGGAAACAGGTTTCTTATGGAATTTATCTTTGTACTGAAATCTATAGACCTATTAATATTATTCCAAAAAAGTTAAAATAGGAAGCATCTACTGTAGTAGGGCCCTATTTTGGCAATATAAATTCCTTTTAAATTACTGAGCCTACTCTTTTATATTGTTTGGACACCTCTGAAGAGGTAGAACCCCTATTAGAAAGAGTTAGGTATCAGGATTTAAATGGAATTTAGGCCATTCAAATGTCTCTTCTTACCAAATATTAGTGTTAGGTCACATACCACTAGAGTTTCCTCAGTTGTTTCACTAACTGATCTACCTATTCTTTTCAAACATACAAAAGTCATATCTACTTTGCAGAAGAGACCATTGTGAAAATTTCTGTTTTAATTGTTCTTAGAGTGCCTCCATACGTGTCTTGGCATAATTATGTTTATTATGAGTAAATTACTCTCTTTTGGTGAAATAAGCTAGTACAGGAATTGCTAGATCATGTTTTTACTGAATGTCCCATTGGTGAATCTTGGTCCTGTAGCATGAATAACGAGGCTCTGCAGGCATCTCTGCCTGTTTGCAGGTCAGGGTCATTCCAGTCCGGTGAATCCTGTTCCTTGCACTTTTCCTCAGTTGGGATGTTTTAATGAAAACATTGGCTGTCTGAGAACTGAGAAATGAAGTTAACTAAGATTTTTATTGTCTCATGAAAGTGTGATGTGTCAAAAATGTGAATACCTGAAACACTTTTTAGTGGACCATTTTTAAAAAAAATACATTACTTCACTGCTACAGGCCTAAATTAGCACTGAAATTTGTATTGGGAAGCCAAACCACAAACAATAGAGAGGAGAGAACAGGGAGCCCCTAATTTACCTCCACTTGCTGCAGAAAAAAGGTAGTGTTGCCAGTATTTTTCACTAAGTATCAGCTCCCCAAAAGGAATGAGCTTACCTAGGGTGAGAGCTGTAGCCAGTGCAAAATGGCAGCTCCTGAAGCTATTGGGGCATAATAAACAGTTATCATTGAAAGCTGAAGTCAAGAATCAGCAGGCAGTGTTTGATACAGTTGACACGTAACCCTAGTTAGAATTGCAATTCACACTATCTCTTTAATCTTGGGAAAGGGTCTTCGGTAGAGTAACTTTTATTTATTGTTACTTCAGCAATGATACCAATTAAGCAGGTCTCCAAATGCCAAATTTTCTACAGACCGGTAGATTTTATATTTATATTATTTATTTTATATTTTATATTTATAAGATTTTTAAGAAGTTAATTATATAATTAAGCAAAGAACAGAGAAACCTCTCATGAAAAATTCTATTATCTGCCCTCATCGTGTGTTAAACAAAGGGCATGTATACAGGAGGAAAGGCAGTACTGAACTGAATGGGATTGGTTTTGTACGTCTGTGATTATATTGTGAAGTGGCAGATACATTTACTCCTAGTGTTCTCAATGACATATATGCCCATATATAAAAATTAGATATTTTCATAACTTATTCCTTGATACACAAAGAAGAGAAAATATTTGCTCTTTGCAGCCCTGTGTTTTTATTGGTAAAATGTTGCAATCAACATTTTGTCTTACTACTTAATTTCTTTTTTTTTTGTCCTCTCTCTACTAAGTTTTAACTTTAGCTACTGATTAAGATTAATAATCCCCATACCTTAGTTGCAGAAGTTTAATAAACAAAGCTTAATTAAAACAAGAGGAGCAGAATAAAGCTAAAGGGTTCAGCTTTAGCACTGTAGGTTCATGTAAGTTTTTTATTGTTTGTTGTGTGTTTTTAAAAATTGAAGTGGGGAGAGGACTGGAACAGAACTTCAGGTTTTTTTATTTAATTCAACTAATAGCATGTGCTGATAAGTAATAAATAACAGTGACAGAGTGACTAAATAAATTAGTTTCCTCAAACAGTGATTCATTCACCGTCTTTCATTGCCATCAGGTTAAGTGACAGATTCTTTTTGTCAGCCTAAAGGAGAAATGTTCAATAGTGTAACAACCTCCTTTTAATTCCAGCCACAGCAGCATTTTAAATGCATTGAACTAGTATAAATAAAAATCCAGCAATTAAACAAAACTTGGGCTCCTTATTGACTTACAAATAAAATCCCTGGAGAATCAGTTATCAAGAAAGCATCTTGCAGTGATTCAGTGCACTTTCCTGGAGAAACAGTGCTGACAACAGGCAAGGTTCTTGTACTTTTGCAGAAAAAGGATTGTTGGTATTGAATCTGGACATCAGAAGGAATTCTGGACCTCAGGAGAAATTTCTTCGTGGACAGGGTTGTTAAACATTGGAATGGAGTGCCCAGGGTGGAGTCACCATCCCTGGAAGTGCTCAAGAAGTGACTGGATGTTGCACTTAGTACTGTGGCCTAGTTGACAAGGGGATGATCAGTCAAAGATTGGACTTCATGATCTCAGAGGTCTTTTCCAACTGAAAGGATTCTGTGATGCTGTGATTCTGTGAGTCATGAATAGAGTCCCTTAGTAGGCTTCTGCTAAGCACTCATCACTCAAGCACAGGATAAATAAAGACCATATTCTTGCAAAAATTCTTTGCTATCAGATCTATACCCACTTATGGAACAGATTGGTAAGCTCTGTAAGTATGGACCATTTGGAGTATTTTCTAGTAGATTAACATACTGTGTGCTTTTATGAACCAGCCATGGTGATTGGAAAACAAGATGCTAAACAGAAGAACTAAAAATCATCTTTTCTGACATTCCCATTGGAAGTCCAACAGCAGGGTGATAGAATAGCCTAGGAGGGATACTGCCAGAGTGAAATTTATGGGCTATTATAGCTTAATAAAAAGCAATTTCAATTCCTGGAAGACATCCTCAAACTTTTTCACACTAGAAACCACACCTATTCTAAATTATTTTTTTTAGGCACTTTCATTTGTCAGAGCTCTTTTCTCTCACCATACTAACACCCCTTAGTGTAACTAAAGTAGCATCCAACATTGGCTGTAATACAAAGAGGAACGTTTGCTGGTTATTTTCTATGTCTTTTAAAAAAGAATGAATCTGATTTGATAAGGAAATGCACTACTGATCACACTGAAAACTCACTTTTTGTAATATATTCTTAATGTCACTATGGTATTAGGACAGGTGCTGACTGTAGCTTCTGCTTTTAGCTCAGCACCAGACCTGCAAACAATATTGAAGTTCCTCATTATTTATGACATTTCTCCCAAACACCTGTGCTTTATGCCTACAAGTGTTCTTAGTGCATTTTCAGCTAATTACTGCTCTTATTAACCATGTAAAGGCTGTTATTTGTCTCTGACATTTATCTAACCTTCTGATTTGCCTTTCCATCCAGTTGTCATGGAACTGTAAGGCACAGTTCTGCCCTGCACAGCTTTAATTCAAGTCCAGGACACAATAAGGGACTGCTCTTCATGTGCATCAGCGTTGGTCATGCTGGTTATGCCTTGACAAAAACCTTAGCTTGTACTCGTCTAATGGTACTGGCCAGTTGCAATACAAAGGGCACAACACCTCCTCAACATAGAGAGATGGTTCCTGCCCCACATAATTCTCCTTCTTGGTAAGTGCTGCAAAGTTATGGACACAAGACCTGATTTGCTGATCGTCTGAGTCTTTGGTAACTCTGCAGAGCTGTCTCAAGAAAGCCAGAATGAGCTGAATTAGTGCCAGTATCTCTTCTTTTCAATCTCCCATATAATGTCAGTTTATAATTGTCACCTCTGCAATTCCATACTTTTGTTTCCTTTGGACTTAGGTTTTTTTCTCCACATAAGTTCTCTTCCTAGACTTTATTTTTGTATGTTCTCAACCAGTGACAGATATGCATATTTTCTTTTTTTTTTTCAGAAAAAATCTGTGTTGATACTTTTGGAAAAAAAATAAATTATTCAATAGTCAGGGTTCTCAGAATAAAAGGCCCAAATGCCAACTCTGACTGAGCTTATTTATATTCTCTTGAGACCAGAAGATTTCCACAAATTAAATACTTAATTATGTTTATTTTTATAAATGTCCATGTTTTTCCTTTCTGAGGTTTTTCTTTTGTCTCAGTCATTGGATCCTGTTATAACTCCTGGCAGACTGAAAAGCCCTCTGTTATAAGGTTTGTGCTTCCTAAGTTGTGCTTGAGGACAGCGATCAATGCCTCCACTAACCTGCTTCTAATGATATAAAAAGATTGACATCCTTAAAATCTTCCTCTGCAGTGCACCTTTTCCAGTTACTTAGTTCATTCTTAATTAGGTCTTCCAGGAATCCTCTCCAGCATTCTGATGTCCTACTTGAATTGAGAACACTGGATCATTATAAGACACTTCAGGCCAGGAGGGACTCCATTCCAATCCCCTGCCCCTTGGCTCAGCCATGGAATCAGACCAGGTCTCAGAGCATTATCCCACTGGGGCTGGAAACCCTCCAAAGAGGGAGACAGCACCACCTCCCTGGACCAAACCACACAGTCCAACTGTCCTTATGGAAAAAAAATTTCCCTTATCTCCAGGCTCTCTGTCCTTGCTCAGCTTGGTTTTCCAGGACACAGTACCTTATCTCCAGGCCTGCCCCCAGCCCCACCAGTGTTGCTGCTGGGGCTCTGGCTGCCTGGAACACAGCTACACAGTGCTTCTGCCCCAGGTGAACGGGGGTCCTGGTGCACCCTTCCTTCTGCTTATCCTGGTCTCTGTGATAGACATGAGAACTAGAAGGATTCTTTTATTATCATTAGCACTCATGCCAACTAGAAACTACATCTCTGTTCTCCACTCCTGTCGTGGTTTGAGATTCTCCAAAATCCTAATTCCCTAGTCCTAGCCCCCTTCCCCATCTCAACCTAATGTGGGATGGGCTTTCCAGACAAAACATGCCAGACTCAGAATGGGGAAAGGGAATATATTACAATGACTGTACAAATAAATATTATAATACATTATACACACGATCACAACTATCTCTACCATGACATATAGTATTTACAATGGATCAGATCTCTTCTCCCCTCCAAGTAAAAGTCCAGGAGGGAAAGAAGGACAGATTCCTTCCACATTTAGGGCAGCAGCTCCTCTTCTGTCTTCCATGCAGCAGAAGCAACTAGGTTGATGTAGCTGGATCTGTTTTCAATACACACAAGGGGGTCTCCAAGCCCCTTGTCTCTCCTTCGACTCCAAGCGAAGGCCTCACCTGTGGACTGCCAGCAGGGACAAGACTCGCGTCACCACAGGTATATCACGAAATGCAGGGGCATCTTCGTGAAAGTCCCTTCCTCAGGGGTTCACCCCTGAGTCAGAACATCTTGGGCAGCTTTCAGTTGCAAGCCTTTGCCTCAAGAGTTCTACCAGAGCTCCTGTGCTCCTTCTCAGGCTGCCAGGCTTGTCAGCAGCAGCGAGGGGGGCCAAGGTCAACTCCCCCCACATTCCATCTGGCCGTCCCGGTCCAGCTCCAGGGTGTCTTTTGAGCTTCTTAGCTCCTCTCTCTCTCCGGTACTGCATGTCCAAAACTCTTCTCCTTAACAGGAGTCCATCTCCCTCTTTTTCTCATAGGGGTCTCAAAGGAGTTTGGGGGGTCTGGTTCAGTTTCCAGTTCTTACCCCGAAAACTCTGTAGCTCTGCTGCCGGCTCTCTCTCCGGTGCATGCCGTTTGCTGTTTGGTTCAGTTCTTATCTGTCCTGGCTCTTAGCCAGAGTCTCTGGACGCTGCGTCTCTGCTTTCTGCTCTGTCTCCACTGCCCAGGGTGGAGAAAACATCTCCCAGCAAACTACAGACACTTAGTCCAGTCTAACACTGTTCCAAGTCTCTGCAGTGCCCCCACAGCCAGGGGCTTGGAGGCCCCAGAGGCCCCGAGGGGCTCAGAGCCCCTTCCTCGTGGCTCTGCAACATGGCCACCTCTCCTACAACAACCAAACTACAACTCTTCTCTTCCAGTCAGCTTGTGGAATGTTTACGTTTTGCAGGAGCGCCCATTGGACACAACTTCAAAACTTCCAGGGGTTTCCACCCCTTGGGGTCTACCACTTTTCTTAGCCTCTGGGGGAAAACAAGATTCAAACCACTACAGCTCCTTAATAATTTCTTGGTCTTACCACTCAGGCACCTCCTTCTGTAGCAGTGTCCCACCTTCTAAATTACGGCTGTCCTGGATGTGGGATCCACAGCATTTTTTATCAGCTCTTTGATCTTACTTTTGCTTGCCCATCATAAAAAACTCACTCTACCTGATTTCAAGCTCTACATTTAGAATGAATGAGAAGCTGAACGAACTGTCCTGTGGAGCAGAGCAATCCTATGATGTCCTTTACTGAGGTAGTCAGCTAAGGCATTGAAAATTGAGGTTCAATCCACAAAGTTACTTGAGCCTTGTCATGCTAATAGTCTATTAGAGTGACTATCCTTTTTTATCCTTTTTTAGCTGCGGTTCTGCGTTAGCTTAAGGTTCTCATCTTACCTTTTATTATCCCAACAAAATGGCATCAGGCATCTTCACTGTGTCTTGCATGATGTCTTGCTCTGCTCTCAGTCTGGTGTTTGGTGGTAGTAGAAGTATCTCTTTCATACCTGTGGGAGAAAACTGACACTCTCCTATGAGCAAACTCTGATGATCTATAAAGCTTGTTGGTTTGACATGTTATTTTTGGTTCTACAGACTTACTTCCAGGGCTAGAGGTGTTGTGCAGTTACAGTAAATACTGATGAGGTTTTCATAGCAACAGAGCTCTTGCACCTTCACAAGATGGTTGCCTCTGCATCCCTGTTCAGACTAGTTATTGTTTTTTCACTTTTGCTGCACCTGTTTATCATGCCTCCTTTCTCCTTTCTCTCTGATTTTAGGTTGTGTTTCCCTGTGAAGATTTATGCTACCAGTGCTTCTCTCTCTTGGACTACCCTATATGCCCTTCCAGATAACTAGAAATTTTTCTTATATCTTTAAAGTACAGCCAGTTCTTGAGGTAATCCCAAGGCTTATATGGAGGAAAACAACTACAAATAGCATCCTTATCTGCCAGACACTTCCTGACCCTGTCCTTTTCATATCTTTTTTCTCTTCCTTTTCTGCTTGAGAAGCACAGTCTAGTTTTAATGAGCCCAATCTCTCCCTCGGCTAATGAGAAGAGAAAGGATTTTTGTTGTTCATAGCCAACAACTGTTTTATTGGCAGCAACCAGAGGTTGTTAACATACTATTTCGTCTGTGGGGAAAAAGGTATTGAACAGATGCTTTATATAAATTACAGAAGAAAAGAGGGAGGATATAATGGTTTTTTTTCAGAGAATTGGCTGGATTTGTGACCTAGTTTATAAATTCTAAAGAAGTTGGTAATATGATTTCTTGGTGTTTTGATATAATATTGTCCTTAATACAAAACCGACAAAATCCAATATGCATTTACCTTTGGAAAAATATACTTCTATAAATTCTTAGGGCAATAGAGTTTTTCTCAAAATTGAGTACAGAAAGTTTTTCTGCAATGGATATCTGACTTGACAGTGTTCAAAACATGTTTCAGTACCCAGATGGGGTAAAGTGTCAGGCTAAGAGAAAAGCTGGTTATGAAGGGCATAAGTAGTGAATAACATTTTAAATGTCTTTATTATTAAAGGGTCTACATTACTACTAGTTAGGAATGAAAAACTGTGGGAGAGCATTTACAAAAGCTTGGCACTCTCTTTTTTGATGAACTGTATGCTCCACATTAGAGCCTTTGTATTATATCACCCACTGTAGCATGTCTTTTTCTGCGTAAAAGCAAATATTTCCAAATGACTATCCTACCATTCTCCATACTGTATATATAACATGCATTTATAGATTATTACATGAAAATAAAAGAATTGCCTGAACAGTGTTGTGCTTGTTTATACAGTATGATGACCTGGCTCAATGTTTCCTTTTCATTTGACATATTTTTGTTACTGAAAATATTTATTTTGCTAACACTCCTAATGAATGCACTGTTGTCATATCTACATACAGTTTTCAGGGGCCATCTGCAAAGAATCAGGAACAGATTTCTAAATAGTTTATTAGGCTGCCTAAATTTGTATGCTAGTCATACTGCAAAATTCAATTGAGGGGTGATTTCTTTTGTCAAATATTAGGCCTGCTGTTATTGAAGGTCTGCAAGTTTTTTCTGACTCAAAAATGCGGCAAGACTGCTGCCTTTTGAAGGTTTTAGCATATATAATAGGCAATTTTTATGTGGCCAAAGAGAAATGAAAGCACACTGCTACAATTTGCCATGTGTTGATATATGCTCAGCATGTATGTACACATGTACATTAATAAGAAGCCTCTCTTTTTACCAGCATATCAAGGTAACAAAGGCCGTCCTTGGGAGAGGAATAACTGAAAACAAGGAAAAAAATATGGAAGACTGGATGGATGAGTTCGCTGCACAGAAATTCTTGGAAGAAAAATCAGAGACGAGCCATGGCAAGTATTGATGAATTAAGGGTCCGTCAGTGTTTTCCTCTACCAAATATTTTCCTTCCATGAAAACCCACTGCCATTTTACATGAAAGCTGAAGGGCCTCATGATTCTCTTCTGTATTCTTGTCTTTTGCTCAGAGTTGGTGAGCACTGTAGATTCCGTAGCAAATTTTCCTTTTTTATAGCTACTTAATACGAGTCTCTCTATAGCTGTAGTAGTGGGTTTGGAGAGGAGAGAAGAATAGACTAGGCATTACAAGGAATTTGGGGACATTTTATTTTCTCCATTTGTAAATAGAAAAATTCCAAGTTAAGAATGAGGTTTGCTTATGTATTTTCATGGTAAGGTGTGGGCAAAGCAGGATGTATCTCTTTAGTAACAAAATAATTTTGTACCACACAAATTCATGTCTGAATTTTCTAGAACTAATAAAAGATTAAAATATGATTAAAACACCTTTCCTGTGAAGACAGGCTGAGAAAGTTGAGTCTGTTCAGCCTGGAGAAGAGAAGATTTCTTAGAGACCTCATAGCAACTTTCCAGTATCTGAAGGGGGCCTACAAGGAAGTCAGAGAGGGACATTTTATCAGGAATTGTAGTAACAGGAAAAAGAAGAATGGCTTCAAACTGAGGATAGGTTTAGATTAGATATTAGAAGGAAATTCTGTACTGTGAGGGTGGTGAGGCACTGCAAGAGAAGTTGTGGATGCCCCATCCCTGGAAATGTTCACGGCCAAGTTGTACAGGACTTTGAGGAATCTGATCTAGTGAGAGGTCCCACTGTACAGTCTTATTGAACAGTTGTGTCACGGTAACTGCAGGGCAGCACAGGAAATAAGACCCAACATCTGGGGTAGGAACTCCGTAAACTGACATTTCTTCTGGGAATAAAGTCTTTGACACTGTATCCCAACATCTGCAAAGCTCTCTTAGTATGGAATTTAACAAGAGCAAAGCTGGATTCTGCATCTGGGATGGGGCAACCCTGGTTGTGTGTACAGACTAGGGAACAAGAGGCTGGAGAAAAGCACTATGGAAAGGGACCTGCTGTTTCTGATGGCAATTTGAATCTGAGTCAGCAGTGCCCTGGCAGCCAGGAGGGACAACCGTGTCCTGGGGGGCATCAGGCAAAGCATCACCAGCTGGTTAAGGGAGGGGATTGTTCGTCTTTGCTCTGCACTGGGGCAGCCTCACCTTGAATATTGTGTGCAGTTTTGGGTGCCACAATATAAAAAACCATTGAGCTATTTGAGAGCATCCAAACAAGGGTCACAAGAATGTTGAAGGGCCTTGAGGGGAAGCTGTATGAGGAGTGGCTGAGGTCGCTTGGTCTGTTCAGCCTGGAGAAGAAGAGACTGAGAGGAGACCTCTTAGTGGTCTTCAACATCCTCGTGAGGGGAAGCAGAGGGTCAGGTACCCTTCTCTTCACTCTTGTGGCAGGACTCAAGGAAACATCATGAAGCTGAGTCAGGGGAGGTTAGATGGATATCAGGAGAAGGTTTTTCACCCACAGGGTAGCTGAACACTGGATCAGGCTCCGCAGGGAAGTGGTCACAGCACCAAGCCTGACAGAGTTCAAGAAGTGTTTGGACAACACTTTTGGGCATGTGGTGTGACTCTTGGGGTGTCCTGTGCAAGGTCAGGAGTTGGACATGGTGATCCTGATAGGTCCCTTCCAACTCAGTATATTCTATTGTTCTAATACATGTATGCTTCATGGAACTGTACATGCATCTGTCTTTCCTAATGACAGCTTTTAGTGGAGGAATTGGTAGTCCATTCCCTGCATGTATTGTTTCTGGAACATATCAAGTTGCCAAATTATAGATGAAGTTCCGTAACTAATTTCTTGCTAGATTGGCCTGAGTGATAAAAGCCACGTAGTCACTTCCGTGACTACTCTGAGGTCTTGAGGTCTTTGGAAAATGATAGTCCTGGCCGTGCATTAACCAGGTCAAGCCTTTGTAAAATTTGCCTGGCAGTCTGAAGGGGTCTTTTGAAGGAACTGACTGAGCTTTCTCATCAACCAAAAATGGAGGCTTGCATATTGCACACCCCAGAGTCATTTCTGGCCAAGGCAGTTGAACACAGGACATAGAGAATTAACAAATTCTGGAAATCTGTAGCTGGAAAGCGTGTGCATACTTTGGTAGAGAGCCCATCCAGGCCCTGTACCACTAACCCTGAGGGGCTTTGCTGTACCATGTCAGGGTGCACTGAACAACTTTGTAGGCTCTGTTTGTAGTGATGTTCCTTGTGCATTTACAATCAAAACAAAGTTGTATTTTTAGCAGAAATATTACAGGGATTGTCATATAAACAAATGCAGGAGAAAGACAATAAAATGTGCACGTTGTTTTGCTTCTGATATAATTTTCTCAAGTGAATTGACCTCAGACTCCAATCCTGGAGTGGTGTCTGACTGTGTATCCCCTCACTGGGCCTGAACCTGACCCCTACCCAAAGGCGGATGTCCTGCCCCAGCCTGTCCCATCCTTGTTCCCGTGGAAGCACTGGCTGCCTTGGCTGCCCACCAGCTGCCCTGCTCCCTGGGGGGGCAGTGGGACAGTCCTGGCTGCCATGTCCTGGCTGCTGCAGTGGGACTGTCCTGCTGCCTCAGGGAACCCCCTGATGCTTCCAGTCTCCAGCACCCTGCAGTGCCTGGGTAAATGTGATTTTTTGACTTTTGCTTTAATTTCCTCCTTCACTGATTTCTTTTCAGACTGTGTGATCATGTGCCATTTATTCATGCCACACTTAAGAAGCATATTTTCTCTATGGAAGGCAAATTATTGTGAATTAACATGAATAAGAATTGACAAACTCTACTGTGCCTGTCACAGTCATTTGAGAAATGTCCAGCTTCCTTTTCCCCTCTCTTTTATACCAAGAGGAAAAATTGTTGAGAGTGGGATCTGAAACCCAGAGATTTCAAATGTCTTCTCCCTGCCAATAAGTCTGATATCAGTCCACCCAGGACTAGATTAACTAATGTGTCTTCTTAGGTCTTTGTGGTGGCACATTTACACCCCTGAAAAGCCCCTAACTTTAAGTGCACCACCAAGTGGAAATACAGCATATAAGGAGCTTTGTAGTAAATGAGTCCCTTCATCTTGTTATTTTTATCGATCTGTCTTTCTAATCTCCTAGAAGAGATTTTACTTTATTCTGGCTTAACTGGTGTTTACCGTTCCTCTATATTTAGTATAATTTGCAGCTTTCACAAATGGAATATTTATTCTCTCTAAAAAGCTATACAAGAAAGGCTTTAAATAGAACCAAGCCTGACAGAGTTCCTTTCCCATAAATATGCATGTGCCTTTGACAATTTACACCACCATCTTTCACTTTTAACTCAGCCATTCAGACTCTGTCAAAGTTCATCTTTTATCCAAACAAATTTGAGAGAGTTTTGAGGTAAGTTTTCTTAAAAATGCTGAAAGCTGAAAACATAAAAATGCTCTACCAGCATCCAAATACATTTCATCTAATCCCATGTTCCCTTTATTCTCAAATCTTAGAGGTCAAATAGCAGGAAAAAACTGTTCAGTTTGCTCATATTGTGTCTTGAAATCCTCCGTCTGGTGCTGCAACCAAGCCAACATGGAAAAAAACCTCTGTACCAGTGTAAGCAGTTGCTTTCTGAAGGCAGGGCAAAACCATATTTCAAAAAAAGTGGGTATCCACACCACTCTGTTACCCTGATCTACTCTTCCGATATTTGCACATTTTTCCAGGGTATCCTGAAATCCTGTACCCAAGTAAGCCATGTTTTTAGGAGAGGAAGGGCCCACAGAACTTTTCCAGAAATGTGTGGACCGCTTCTGCATTCTTTTGAAAGCAGCTAAAATGCCTGGTTGTTTGGTGATCTTGTTTTTATTCAGTCCCGTTATTGATAATGTTCCATGTGGCAATAACTTCACCAAGACATACTCAATGAACTTAAAAAAAAAGTTTTGAATATAGAGGTTATATTATCAAATGGTGGTTTGAAGGAACTAAATAGGATTATGAAGATTATCCTTCTTTAACAATGCCTTAAATTTTTATCTCCTTATCCCTTTCTCATTGCTTTCTCTCTCAAGACATTATGGTTTATTGTGTCTCCACTAGGTACCTTGCATATGATTTACAGACTGAATGACTCTGCTTTCAGAGCAAGGTAATGATATAATATTCCCATTTATATTCAGAGCAGTCAACACTTTCTAGCGCTCTGAATAATAAAACCACCTGCATTTAATATACATGGAAAAATGGGAAGGCAAATAGCAGATATAGCACAATCACATAAGTGTAATCAGATAAAATATCACAATATTAGAGCAGATCAGCATCTGGTAATGACTTGAATTTTAAAAGACTGACAAACAGCATGGCCTAAAGCAATCAGGCATACCTCATTCAGAGCTACTTATCCCAGATTTGATTGCTCTTCTCATATGTTTCTGGCAGATTAAACATTCAGGCTTTCTTATTTTAACTCTTCCCATGCTGTATCTCTTTAAGTGTAGAACAACTAGCTTTTTGCCTTTTTCTTGCAGAGTGAGAACGCAACAACAAATCAAAGCAGTGGAGGAAGGAGCCCAGCTCCCCTGGATGGTTGCATTAAGTGGAGCCAAGCAGTCCTGCAGCGTGCATGCAGTTGCACATCAATTGTGTCCTCTGTCTCTGCAGCTGCTGCCAGGGCCTCAGGATCCGTCCTACCTAGTGGAGAACAACTGGAAACTGAAACGACTATTTTTTGTACCTGGCAAGCCCTGGATGAGTGGCCTGTG
The DNA here is from genome assembly GCF_001604755.1 of Lepidothrix coronata. Taxonomy (NCBI): domain Eukaryota; kingdom Metazoa; phylum Chordata; class Aves; order Passeriformes; family Pipridae; genus Lepidothrix; species Lepidothrix coronata. The sequence continues at coordinate 2,850,382 of NW_016690235.1, read as the reverse complement.
GAGGACATTTTTAGTGCATCCCACTGGACTCAGTGGGACTCTGGTCCCCTGTAGGACATCCTGCAGATACTGTAGCACAAACAATACTAATCAAGCAACATCACAGTAGAGCTGGTGCTCTATAGAGCTGGGATATTGCCCGTCCTCTAATTATTTCTGTGCTTCTGTCAATTGCAAGTCTTGACTGTTAATGCAGCACCCAAAACTAATGTTAGGAGCATATTCTCCTCTCCCTCCCCCCACTCTCTCTCCCTCTCCTTCTTCCCCTGCCTCCTGCTCTCCCAATCCCTCCCCCCCTCTCTCTCTTTCACAGTTTGTTTTAATGCAAGCATCAGTGATGAGGAGCTGCTTTAATTTGTTCTTTCTGATTTGGTGTCCCAGGCGATGCTACTCCCAGAAAGCAAATCCCTTGCCTGACATCTTGGGGATAGGGAGCTCATTTGCTTCTAATTAATGAGCTTTTGATTGGACTTTACATGCTACAAATTGAAACACTGCATATCCAAAGTATATTGGGAGTTACATGCTTGCACCTGAACTAAATGTTATGCAAGTCTTTTTTTTTTTTTCTTTCTTTTTCATCACAGGACAATGTGCTTACTGTATCAGCAGAAAACTTTTTACTAAAGCTTAAAACATGCAACAACAGACCATCTGAGAAAGAAAGGGAATATCCCACAGCCATAGTTTTTCCTCATTTGATCACACCTGAGATTAAATAATACCTCAGATATTTTGCATGTCGCTTCGAGAGAGATTCTCCAATTGGAGGATATTGGCATGCTTTCTGAATGTAAAATCTGAAAGCAAATGGTGCCACTGGGACCCATGTACATGGTTAGTTGTGAGCTGCACCAACCCTAGAATAAATCAGGTCCAAAGAGAGGTGTGCACCTTGGAGAGGGACATATGGAAGGTACTATTCTATTAATGACGAGGCCCTTTTTTATTAGCTGAGGTTAAATGGCCATTTTAACTCACCAGTCTCCAATAATAATGAGCCTTCTTTTCATGAGGAACAGTCTGAACATCATTTTGGCTCTCATGAACTGGCTTATAAAGAGTAAGAACATATGATCCTCACCAATTACTGTGGAACTAGAAAATTATTGTTTCTTGTCTTTGTTTCCTTTTCTTCTTTCTGGGCATTAAGGGTGGAAAAAAAGCAAATTTTAGAATTGTATGTGCAGCTTAGACCCAGCATAGCTCTTCCTGTAAGACTGTGTCCCGTGGTTGCCTCACCACTTTGGAGGCAGCATTTTGTTCTCTGCTGCCTCCTGAAGAGTGAACAGGTGGGGACTGAGGATGAGGCTCTGTCCTCCTCCTTGGTTGCTGGTACAGACATGTAGTATCAGCTAGAGAGGAAGGAATAACAGAACTGAACCAGTGATCACAAAGCTTGATTTATTTTATGCAAACTCATTTCATCTGTGTGTAAAAAAAAAAAAAAATGCATGGAAGGTATGACCAAAATGTCACTGCAAATCAGGAGCAGAGCAAGGAAAAAAGTTAAAATTTATGTATTGTTTCCTGTCATATGTTTAAACTTTGTGAAACATAAATATAGACTTTTTTCTTTCTTTTTACCTACCACAGATTTCTTAAGCTTAAAGAAGAAGACTCAAAGTATTTCTTCCTGTGGAGGAATACCCCCTGTCAGAGTGTATATTCTTGTACTGCTTCATTACTGCAAGGGATCAATGACCAAATATATTAGGCATCCATTGTGTACAAGGAAGATAAATAAGGAATGATTTGTCATGAATTTTTTCTTTGTATCAATAAGACATGTGGCACAGAGATGAGATATAATCTGTGTTTTCTTCTGCTTTCCACCCCTTAATGCTTCTGATTCATATTTCATTGTACTTGCATCTTTATTAGGTTTCTTTTGTTTGCAGTGTTCTGTTATAATGACTTTGTCTTTCACAGGTCAGTACTGTTGATTGCATTACATCTGGCCTGGACTGCAGCTGAATCAGTTTTGGGGGACCCAGTAGAAAGTTACTGCTGTAACTGGCCACAGGTTGTTCTTTGGTACAAGAATATGTTACTGCTGTTTAAAAACTGACTAAAGCCCATACCAAACAGTACACTACATGTCCCTGGTGGGAGTTACCAAAATTAAGAGTGTGAAGCTCTGGCTGAAGTGAAATAACAGACAAATCTTTCACTTTTTCACTGGAAACAATTCTGACAAATGAGACATGAATTCAGAACATTCACTTTATTTTTTTGTTTAAAGAGTGGAAAGGGAGTGAAATGCAGTTAAACTTCTGTAGCATTTTTTCTATTTCTAAGGCATACATTTGTAATTTCTCTCCTTTCACAAGACTTCCTCTTTTACTTCTCCTTTATAGGTTGAGAAGATGAAGTACGTTTGGTTTGACACACAGCTTGGGGCTAGCTTTAGATTTTGATTTAAGGTTGATTCACGGGTCCAGCAGGACCACTCTTGGAGAAAAGTTCCCCAGTGGTCAAAGAATCTGTGCATAGGCTTTCCAAAGGCATGGGACATGAGACACCTTCTTGCATCATCTGATACAAGCCTCATCCTTCACCTGGTGTTGGGTTGCTCACTGTCACCATACAGTCAGGCAAAAATCCTATTTGAATTCCACATGGAATATGAGTGGTTCAGCCCTTCTCAGCAGGAGTCAACAAGCAATTTACACTCAATTAAACATCGTATTTATAAAAAACTAACACATTTTCTTTTCCAAGCTAAGCCATAACAACAAGTAATCAACAGTAAGATGCTGTAAGTTTTTGAAATATAAGTTACCGGCATTGTCTGGTTGGGCTTGGACATGGCCCTGAATGCTCTGCTGTCCAGCAGCTGTAAATTCATTAGCTCTAACTTTCACAACCTCAGACTGAACTGTCTCAGTCTGCTGGGATTGCTGCTAGTCTAAGACCACAGGTAAAATGGTCAATTCTCCTGCTGTTCAGGATTTTTTTCTTCCTTCATAGCAATGCCATATAATGCTGTGAAAATGCATACCTCTGCATGGAATGTAATATTTATACAGGTGTATTTCCTGCCTCTGTTTTCTGTTAAAAATAATGTTGAACTGTAGGCTTATTTTAGTAGATGTGCAGAGAATTGAGTATTTTACATGCAACTTAATAGGATTTGAGTGGCAGATCAGATGAAGATTTCTTTGAGTATCTGAGCTTAAATGCTTAATTTATGGTGGATTTCTAGGTTTTGGATACTGATTTCCTTTGAGAACAATTTGCAGAAACAAAGTTCTCCCCTCTTGAAATTCTGAACCCATATCTTCCTCTTCCATCTATTCCTCAGAGGATTCTTCCTTCTTTCTTCTTCTTCAACTTGTAATCTGGAGTTTTATGTATATGAATACGTGCAAAATGAGTGTGGTTTGGTGTGCTAAGAAGTGCTATTTATCTGCACCTGTTGGATAAGTAATTTCCTTCAGTGCCAATGAGGTACAGTAATGTGACATGGAGAAGAGACAAAAGAGTTGTAGTCCGTAAAATGATTGTCACTCATTTTAAGGAAAGCACAAGTGGTGAAAATTGCCAGCTTTTGCACAAGCCAGTATTCCCCCCTGCCAATCCCTACCAAAACACATACCCCTTTGCCCCTCTCTTGCTTGCATTAACTGTCAGGGAGACATTGCCTGATTTATTTCCATCTCTCTTTATCACTTGAAAGGGAAGGGGTTTTTTTAACAAGTGTAGATAAGACCTTAGGCAGCCCGAAAGATATTGCAGCCAGTGAACAAAATACTAGAATGAGAAACTTGACATCTAAATGTTAAAAGAGATATAACTCCATACACATCCAAGAAAACCCCACTCAGTGTCCTCCCAAAAGCTAAAATGGGGTAGGACCCTCCAGGATTCCAGGTTCCCAAAAAGAAAAGGAAAAATGATGCACTAAATCACCATTAATATTCATTATGCTTCCTTATACACACTGATATACTGTGAGACTCTCCATTTGCAGTCTGAGGGGAATATAGAGTCAGTATTGCACAAGCATGCCTGTATTAGCATTGGTAGGCTAATAGGCTCATGTTTGCTAGGGAGAAAAATATACTCCCTTGCTTTCTTCCCATTTTAAAACTACCACAGACATTTTGCCACAGAAGTGTGAGTGAACTGTTGGCAGCTGTTCTAAACACAGATTGAGAACTGTTGGTACTGAAAGCTAGTTAGCACTTCTGCTGAGTTGAGATAGCTAATTTTCATTAGAAATTGAGGTTGAAAAGCAGTCGATAGCATACATTACTTCTATCTCTGATTCTCTACAAGAATCCTCATGAAACCTATTTTTCAATTAGTAGGAAAAGTCTGACATTTCAAAGCAATTCAGATATAATTTTTCAAATATCAAAATATCTCTCATTATTTGTATTTAGGAAACTAGTATTGGCAAGTAGCTAAGTAGGCTAAATAATGAGAAAGACAATTAACATATTTTGAAATGCATCAATGTTATGGCTTGGCATGTCCTTGTTCCTGGTTAAAATTAGCAATGACAGATACTGAGCCCTTATTAATTTCTTAATAGACTGATAGGCACAGCCAAGCATGCAGCAAAGAATGATATAAATTAGTACTTGGGTTATAAATGTGCCAACCCTACTGGGGATGATGTAGTGTAGAGCAAGATGCAGAAAGAGAAAACACATAGGTCGATGTCAAAGCCCTATATCTCAAATTTCTGTTCTCCTTCTTCCAAACCCTAGGGAAATTGGAATAAAATTATGAAATAATTCCTTAGTTTTTCTTAATAAAATAGTGCTGAGGCAAATCCAAACCCCCTGTTGCAGGACTATAAATGTAAATTTCTTTATTTTTCTATCGTAAATTGAACCTCAAGAGATGTTCAAAATTTAGAAGTTCCTGAGTATTTTTGTATCCCTAATTCAAAATATATATTGTGATATCATAGTAGGAAAGTATGTGCATATGGGAAAGAAAACATTCACATCCTTTGTAGAAATTGTGAACCTATTTCCTTTGACTTTCATGCTGCATTTGTGTATCTGCCTTCTCCAAGCTGTTCCTCTCAACAACTACCAAGAATATTTAGAAAGGTGAAAGTATTTTAGTTAATCTTGGAGACCTGCAGTGACAGTTGAAGGAAATAAAGTTTAAAGTCTTGTAATTCTTAATGGAAAAAAAGTAGTTCTAAGAAAGGACACATATATTTATTCCTGAAATTTCCATGATAAATACAGATTAAACACATATGCAAATAAGTAGCTTTAATGAACATGTTCAAAACAGCATCTATTTTTAACTAGCTACGAGAAGCTTGTATTTATTTCATCTGTAGATTCCAGGCAGAGTCTGAAGTTAAAGCTAATTTAACCTTTCACTCTGAGCAGTGTAAGCAAACAATGATGTGATATAGCTGTCATTTCGTTCAGTTATCTAAGAAAAAACTCAAGTTTTCACTGTTAAGCACATATATTCTATTTTTTGTGGTAAGACTGGTGGATATACTTCATTCTTTTGAAAGCCAATTCAACCCTAAGGTTTGTTTTCAATACATTTTGTTTACAGGGACAAAAAGGACACCTCTGTCATTTTCTTATATTTTGATTTAATTTATTCCAATTTTCTCTAGTACTGAACTTATGTCAGGTATGAGAGACAGAATGTGCATTTGAAAAGTGGTTCTTTGGTTTATCTTCTTATTCCTGAATGTTTCAGGCAGGCACAACACACACCACTGTGCTTCATGCTCAGAGATATTGCCCCTTTTCAAACAACCAGTGTAACACCACTCTCTCTCTGCAATAAGACCCTACTTCAGGCCATTTTTGTTATTTTATTGTTGTTGTTGTTGTTTTTGTTGCTTGAGGTTTTTTAGAGCATGCAGCACAAAGGTCGCCAGGACCACTATGCAGAATGTAAAATACAGACACTGAATGCGCAATGGATTAACCTTGCCATCACTGTGAATTAACTGAAATATAAGGTAATTCTGTTCCTATTGCCAAGTGACTAATTCCAAGAAGAATTGTTGCTGGTCCAAACAAAGTGCCAGAGAAAAATACGTGGCCCAAGAATAAACTCCATAACAGACTTGTGATATGGTCTTAGGAAGTAACATGATACCATTTGTGCTTCTCCTTTTCTGACCCCTTTGAGAGATTTGGGTTCATAGTGATTAGCGGGTTTCTCTCAAGAGCTATGCCCTGTAATCCGGCAAGGTGCAGCCCCCCCTTGTTTCATGCAGATTTTCTGATTTAAAGTTGTTACTAACTAAGGAGAGGGTCAGCAGTCACATGTGAGTTAGTACTTTTTTTCAGCTGTGGTGAAATGGGAGTGTGCTGGTGATGCTTGCTGTAAAGCTTTTTGGGAGTTTAGTCATGAAACACAGTCACTCTCATCCTGCTCTGTTCATTATTTGTATCCTCTCATTCCAGGTGACAGAATCATTTTTTAAAAGTCCATCCCCTGTAAACTGGCTAAGTGGATAACTGTGAAAGACTTTAATAAATCGTAGGTGGATTTATTAATGCTGCTCAGGGTCATGCTAACAGGGCTCAACTGAAGGGAAATTGAACTCGTGCTTTTAGATGGGGGAGCACCACTGGTTAAAAAAAAAAAAGAAAAGAGAAAAAGGAGAGAATGTAAAAATCAAGTCCATTTGAAGGTTAGAAAACTTTATTTTCTCATCTGGTGAACACCATAGTTACCTGCCTGCTCGGTAGGGCAGCTTTTCAGCAAACAAAGAGACAAGAAAGGAAAGATGTGATGGGCCTGACTGCAAGCTAATAGAAAATGATGTCTTGAATATTACAAAGTAGCAAGCAGTTCTTCTGCTTTCTTCTGTAACCCTCTAAGGTAATGATATTCTAATAAAAACATATTCAGAGGACAGAGGTTGTGAGGAAGAAAAGTGAAAATCTCATATCCCCTCACCAAAGTGTTTGCCAGATTTGAACATTAACTTTGCACTTTGCTTGGAGTGATGAATTAGATGAGATATATAAATTTAGGTGCTTTTTCTACTGGGCATAATAAATTATTCATTTTCACACTTTCTCTACATGAGTAACTACAAGATGCATTAAACTGTTAAATATAGGAAAGTCCCAGCTGATTTTTTGACAAAGAGAAATGCTGGATGTGATTATCTGTATGTGTTTATCTATATTCCTACCTATCTACCTGCCTTCCTACATATATGCATATATACAAAATATTCCACTTAATGTAGATAATATTGGTATGTGAAATATATTGATATATATGACATTGGATTTTGCAGCAGTCTGCAAATGTTAAAACGTTTTTTTCCAAACAAAGAGTGACACGATGACTGAAGTAAGAGGAACTTCAGTTCTGCACTAGGGTAATCACATTGCAGGATTTGGAAGGCAGTCAGAAAAGTTGCTCACATTTGGTTCTGAAACGTATTTTACCAAAGCCAGCAAAATGTAATGCCCCATTTTATTTGTGCATCTCATTGCAATATCAATTATATCTGTTTATAGTTAAGCTGAATATTACTGCAGGAGGCAGCTAGGCAGCAATATCCTGTTGTACCATAAAGAAAATAGGTGGTAAGCAGATTTAGTAATGAATCTATTGTCCGTGGCAAAATGTTATGTAGAGTTCTTTTCATTAGTTTGTGAATTTCTTTTTTAAAGTTGGTTACATTTTGAGGTGGATATGTGAAAGAAATGATTTCCTGTTCTAGATGGCTTCGGGGGAGTTTTTGGAGTTTGGTTCAGCTCATTCTGCATTTAATAATTACATACACTCTTCTTGAGTCCTGCAGTACGGTGAAACCTGTAGTGAATGGTCCTTTCACCTATCAAGTACCTCAAACTAGTACCAACTGGCCTTATCCTTCATTATGGTCAGTCAGAGTTAAGGATGAGTATTTTCTCAATGTAATAGTGACTTATGAAGAACTATTGTGATGATTTAAAAGATACATGTAACTTTTTCTGCTCCCCCACATCATAGTGAATATCCTCTCAGCTACATTGTAACATGAGAGTTAGAGCTGACAGACAGATGACAGAGAAAAAAAATGTTTCCGATGTAACCACAACAGAGATATGGGAGTAAAAATCTTACACAACACGCTGAACTGCCAAGTCAGACGTTGCCTTAATGTCACCTTATTTCCTGAGGTGATATGAATGGATCCAGTGTTTGCAAGCTGACTCTATGCTGCTATAAATCAATGAAGAACTGGAGTAACAGTGATATAATAGGGAGTAATAGGGATGTAATGGGGTTGTTTAGCCTGGAGAAGAGGAGGCTCAGGGGAGACCTCACCAGTCTCTACAACTCCCTGACAGGAGGTTGTAGCCAGGTGGGGGTTGGTCTCTTCTCCCAGGCAACTATCAGCAAGACAAGAGGGCATGGTCTTAAGCTGTGCCAGGAGAGGTTTAGGTTAGATATTAGAAAGAAACTCTTTACAGCGAGGGTAATCAGGCATTGGAATGGGCTGCCCAGGGAAGTGCTGGATTCTCCATCTGTGGAGGCTTTTAAGACAAGATTGGATGTAGCACTTAGTGTCATGATCTAGTAACTGCGGTCGTGTTGGATCAAGGATTGGACTTGATCTCAGAGGTCTTTTCCAACCCCTCTGATTCTATGATTCTAAGAGGGATGCACTTTGTTTTGAGGCTGAGCTTGTATTAAACTTAACAACAAATTATCACTTAGTGTTAAAACAAATAATATCTACTCCTTTTAGGTGTTATGATGACTCAGAACAAAGAGTAAAAATTCTGTATTGAGAGGTTTGGAAGCCAAGGAAAGATAAGACAGTGGCAGAAGGGATGTAATACAAAAATGCTCACTGGATTATAAAACTGGGTTTGGCACAACTTGAAAGTGCTGTATTACTTACTTTCTCAAGCAGTTATTCTCACAAACAGTTCTCCCATAAAGTCCTTTTTCCTGTTGTGCCACATTTTTTTATACTACTTTTGGTAGCTTTTGTGTTTTTAGATTTTGACTGCATTACGGTTTTGTACACAAAGTGTAAAGAACCAGTCCCAGCTATCTGATTTGAAAGCAATAGGCTCCATATGGTCCCATCACTGGACCTACTAAATGTGGACATATGTATGACTGATAGACTGGTATCAATGCACACGGGTGAATCCCTTTAAGAGTCCAATGAACCCAGAGCACCCTGGACTTCTGTGGGTGTATCGTACTGCGTATGGAGCAGCAGTAAGAAAGGGCAGAATATCACACGTACAGAAGAGCTCTTATATATGGAGTGACCACATGTGTGTAGCCTGAGTGCATGTGAATTTTGAATTTTTGAGACCTACCTGCAGTTCTTGTGAGGCTGTGAAGTACTTCTGAAATATTCAGGGAAATTTACTCACATGTAGACGGAGCAGAGGGAATTGCAATCAAAAGGGTTCCCATATCAGGGCCAAAAATTTTAACTCCCCTTGTCTTTAAGCTACTGCCTGAGCCACACATACAGAAAAAATTAAACTGAAAGTAAAAAAAAAAACAAAAACAAAACCTCAAAAAACTAACAGTGTAATATGGTACAAATACAATTACCTAGCTACCTACCATTAATCTCCTTCTGAGTCCTCTTTTGTGAGATTTTCTCATTTGTTTTGTCCCTTCTTGACTTTGGAATTGCTTCAAGAGAAGTGTGCAGAGTTCGTATTGTTCTTGTTACTGTCTGCTTGCTTTACTTTGAATTAAAGGTAGAGGAACTTGAGGCTGTTTTTAAAAGGGGATGTTTAGCCAAATTTTCAGGTTGTCTCTTCTAATGTCCTAGAAGCCTAAAAGCTTTTTCTTGTGAAGGAAAGCTCTGAATGCAATGAAGAGACTCTTGCTGATAATCATGGGAATGCACGTGATGTGGAAGGCTGGTGCCTGCCCTACTGGCTTGTCTAAGGTCTGTTTCAAACATGAAGGTGCCCCTATTAGTCATGCTACCTGTGAGAGGGTCTGGAACTCGCAGTCTCTCGTGCTCTCTCTGTAGTTATTTTCAAAGCCAACTAATGTGAGCAAACACTGTTTCTAAACCATGCCACTACATTAGCCCGACATGGCGTTCTTGGCAGGGTTCTTTTAATTACCTTAAACATGATGTTTTCAGAACCTAACAATATTAGAGCCTAATGAGTGCATATATGTCTGTGAAAAAAAGTGAGTGCAGGTTTGTCTGCGAGGGTTGTGTAAATATATGAGATGTACAACATCTGCGGGGAAGTCTGGCTGCTCTCTATGCACTGATATATTCAATTTTTCTACTTCAATTGCAGGGAAAAATTAGGGTTGTAACCCTTGTATTAAGGCAGTTGGATCAAATGCAATATTTACAGCTTTCTGTATTATTACTTGTTTTACAGTAGCACTTGTCAACCTGATCAGAGTGACCTTCTGTTCAAGGCTGGCACTGAAAAAACCTATCTCATCAACCAGGAAAGAAAAGGTCACTCCTTGAAAAGTGATCTCTACTCTGCTCAGCTGCACCTGAATGGCTGTGAGTACGGGAAATTACACAATCAAATATAATCTCAAAATATCTGAACTCAACTGAGAAATTCAGTTCTTACTGAAGTCTTCACAGTTTCTTATTGTTTTAGTAGGGCCAGGATTCAGTGCATCTGGCCGTGGTGTACTTACTCTGTTGTGGAGACTTAGAGCTGGCTAGTTCAGGAGGTCCAAGATTCTTGGCTAGCAGGACTGGAAATGTCATGTCTTAATTAATGTTGACCCTGCACTTAATTTTAATACCAACAATCAGGCAAGACTGTTCTCTAAGCAAACCTTTTTCTCCATATTCTGAGTCCTAAAATCTAATTATGTGTTCTGGAGCCTGCTCAGCTAAACTGAAAAGAAGGTACAGTGGTTTCATTTGGTTAAGATGTACAGAAATGTCGGGAAAAGAGCCTGTATTCAACTTGCTTCTCCTGACTGAAATTGGATAAAATTTTCCACAAGCAAGCAAGAAAAAGGTACTTTGCTTTTTTAAGACTATCCATCCCAGCTTAAATACTTGTGAGGAAGCCATCTTTTACTTAGGGACCATAAAGATTAGGATGTTCAGCTGCTGAGATATCAATGGGTGCAAATTTTACTTTTAAATTCTTATGGTACATCTGCTCACTCCTAATCTGTTAGCTACCCTTGCCAGCATCTGTCTGAATGGCATTTTGCACTCGTTCAACTGGGCCAAGGTCATGCCAAGTGTGCTTTAACACACCAAGAAAACATGTTTTATCTGCACAGTGTGGACGATGCTGCAGGAAACTCATCTGTGGAAATAACCTTTGTAGTGATGCGAACACCAGTTCCAACTCGCTCTCTTATACTAGAGTTCATCTCTTGACATTTGAAGTGATGCCTCTACAGCTGAAATGGGCCCACACAGAAGTTATGCCAAAGGGGCTTGTTATAGCTGGGGTCCCACTTGGAAAGTTATGTGGATCACAGGTGGTATTAAAGTATGCTGGAAGGTGGATTTGCTTGTAGGCAACTAACAGTACATGAAAATTTAACTCCCCAGCCAGGCACAACAGCAGAGCTGCTTTCAGAGGGTGTTGACCACTCCATATTCACAAGTCAGGAAAACTTTTCAGCTTTCGGAGGGCAGTTGGACCAAAACTTGATTACATCCTTTACAGCCAGCACAATGTTAATAGTTCTTTGGAAGCAAGGTGCCTTTAGCTCTCTCAAACTGTAACCCAGTAAACACATTGCTGTCATCCAAAATAAATACATAAGAGTAAGAAGTTTGCAATAGAAACAGCTGTTTTATGGGATAGAAGGAGGAAGATGGTGCAGTGCATAGGTCTAGGAGTGGGAAATATCCCAGCTCTTTGGTCTCCCATTGTAACTTTGCTTTGGTATCTCCTGTTGTGGATCAAGCAGAATTTCAAGGAATTTCTACAGAAATCATAAGTCACATGTAGCACTTTCATTGATTGAAGTAAGGCACTAGTTAAGGATTACTTTCTAGAACATAGTGGCTGTATGATTTGTTGTTCTTTTTCCATGTAGCAAAGTTTTGAGGAACCCAAAATGTCCATCCATACAAGTGCGTGACAGAGCATCAGCTTTAAGTCCAGAGGCCATGCAAAGAATATGATTATTTAGTGGAATGAGTTCACTCTTTAATGTAAAGTAATCCATATCAGGGAAACTATCACATATAATTCGGTGCAATTGAACTTCATCTTTAACCTTTTACTATGATTTATGTGATTAGGTCACCAGAGGAAGTGGTTTTGGAAGGCATGATTAAACACTTTAAGGAAATAATTTCTATCTTCAAGCAGCTTGTGTAACTGCACTTTTCAAGTGTTTTTCCTTTCTCATCAGTCTGACTGCACTGAAATGTAGAAAAATGACCTTTGAAATACTATTTTATTTCTTTAATATAAAACCAGGTGAGAACAACTGAAGCTGCAAATGAATTGTTATTATTCTGATGCTAGGCTTCTTCAGTTTTGTTCCGTCAAGTTGCAATATCTGTTTAACAACTTGCTACTGATTTGAAACATAACATAATAAATATAATTTTTGTGCAGTTGATCTGCTGCAACTTACTGTTTTAAAACTAGCATATGTGATTATAGCCAGTAGATAATGCATAAAGAAACACAGACACCAAGGCACAGTTCTGAAAGAAGCAATTTTTCAACCAGTTCAAATTCTCTGCTTAATACCATTACCTTTGTAATGAACTTAATTTCTGAAGAGGATGCTGTGCTGTCCAAATATGCCCTACCCTGTTTGGCTTCTGGCATCAATGCCAACAGGTAGTGAGAGCTACAAACTATTCCAGTGGTGAGCAGGTTGTAACCCATCAAAATTCACCAGCTCACTGAACAGTAATGAAAATTTAAAATGTATGCAAACTAGTCTCCTAATTAAACCTCGATAGTGTAAGGCTTTGAACCTGTTCATTGCCTTTGGAAAGCATCAAAGAAGAGAAGCAGGGTGCTTATCAGCAGAAGTTTTTATCATAAAAGGCCAAATTCAGCATACTGCCATTCCACATCTTCACCACGCTGGCAAGTCATAGACACTCAGACATAGTCGAAAAATATGGGCGTGAGCAGAAAATATAGAAAATTCTCCTGTGTCACTGAAGCTTGTTCCCATCTGGTAATCGGAATTTGTTCCATGTAACTGAGGGATCTGGTTGCAGCTGTGTTGTTAAGATTCATGTTTAAACATCAAAGCAAAGTTAATTTTCCTCTACAGTTTGCACAGCTTGTCACTGTTGAACTTCAGTGAGTTTAGCTATAAATTTTCATGTATTAGACCTATAAAATGAGCTTCACTCCTCAGGTCCAATTCCTGAGACCTCAGCTCTAACCTGGGATATCTTGCCCGCTTATCTGAACTTGTTTACAAGCACAAGTACAAGATACCCCCATCCAGCTATGCTCTCTTCTTACAGTATCTCCCTACATGTAGCCAACATCACTTGGCTTTGCCCTGCTACTAATGTCGGGGAAGACGTATTAGTCTGGTGGAGAAAAACAGGGGAAGGTGAGTGTAGTGCTGGTTCAGTAGTGCAAAATTTATATCATTATTGTCCCTTAATTTTCTTAATCTCTGGAAAATTGCCAAGAACCCTTCTTTTGTGCCTGTGCATATATACAAAGATAAAGATTAGGTCCAAAATTACAACCTGATGTTGAATTCTTCACATCACCATACAGCATGACAGAAATTGATGCATTAAGTTCCATGAATGGTCATGCTTTGTCTGATTTATGCTTAGTCTGTTTGTGGAATTTTTAATGTTATGTATCACAAACCCTCATAAAATGTCTCCATGTTTATTCTGATTGTTGCATTAAAAGAGAAATGATGGAAAGGGCAAGGAGCAAAAGTTTATTCTGCAATCCACATAACACTATACAGAAACAAGGGCAATGAATGTCTCCTCAGACATCCTTTTGTAAGATCAGTGTGTAAAAGCCCAGTTCTTTGGTATGATGATGGGTTTGAATTTGCTCCCTATTTTTGGTTTTTTTTTCAGTGCTTATTTTGAGAAAGATGGAATGGTTGGAGGTAAGAAACAACTCTCTGACAGTAAGACCCCCTAGAAGTGTCATGAGTTCAGGAATCCAAAAATTTAAGAACTTGTTTTCAAAACTATGTTTTGTTTCCTCACAAACAGTTATACTGAACTTAAAATTTTCCTCTTGAAAAATTGGTTTAAAGCAGCAAGTCCATCCCCCTTTCATTCTCTGCAAAAAAGACTATCCATCAAAAAATCCTTTTTATTGCATTATCCTCAACGTTAATCATTAGCTGACCATAGTGTAGGAATGCCAGTCAGTCAATGAAAGATAGGGCTCCAGAAATTATCATCAGTAGGATGTCACTTTGTGTTTTTATTTACAAACAACAAATCTGAAAGCTTATGTTTCAATTCTGCTTATGAAGGTCTCAAACAAGAAACCTCTGGGGTTCTGATGTGAACTCCTGTCACCAAGGGGGGGCAGGATGGAGACTGTCCCCTCCTCAGTCCCTGCTCAGGATTTTGTCTGTTGGACTTTCCTGACTTTAAGAGATGGTAGGCTTTTGACTTCTTTAAATAAGGTATAATAAAACCTTTCTTCCCAGCACTTTCATATTGCTGCTATTAGGGGCACAAACCTCCTCATCTTACCCAGTGAGATTGACAGCAAGTGCCAAATACAGGGCATGATTCTAGTGAGACTGGCCACCAACTAGTTTTTAAAAGCAATTTCTTTTCTGTACAACTCATCTCCATGGCAACTTACTATGTGGAGAGGCTCATATATATCTGCTGCTGGTAGTTAAGTTCTGATTGTCTCTTAAAGATCAAAGGGTGATCTTTCATTTGGTGTTCATTTACAACAAATGGCAGAGTAATTCTTCCTTCCTAATGCATGAAGTAGGCATAGGATTTGCTAAACATTACTCCATTACAGATGGCTACAGCTTGGTATTTAAATAACAATCTTTGCAAACAATTCCTAATTTCGGTGTTTTTCCCCCATCAACAGTTGTTTTGTATTTTCAGCAAGTGTTACTTGTGTACTGAGGGATTAAGCCGAATCTGTCTCTGAGTGCAACACTAATGATCTCCTAAAGAACAAGTTCACTCAGTCATAAAGAGTCGAGACTTTAGTCTTCTATTTGCTTTCTTCAAAGTCTTTGCATTATGGGTGAGCTGTCTCCTCTGACCACAGCAATGTTCGCAGTTGGAGACAGAAAGAGACCTGTCCCTCTGTTATTAATCACAGATAATGCTGGCAACTGTTTTCATGTGTTTGAAGATTCCTCTACCGCAGCCTGATTCTCTGGGATCATTTCCTTGCATGGCAGGTAATTGGGTGAGGCATACATGCCTTCCTCAGGCTGCAGGGTGTGGTGTTTGGTAGTTGTTATGGAATATGAAGGGTCCTGTTGCTCAGTGTTATCAAAGACTCTTACTGGCTGTATATTGAGAAAATTCAGAAATGTAGTAAAAAGAGGATGCAGTCTGTTCACCTCCCCTATTTCCCCTCTAACAATGCCTTACTCCTAAAATCTACCTATCTGTCTGTCCCCGTTGCTCCAGTATTCAAGCAATTGACAAGGAGGTTTCGTGTTTTATAAAGCTGTAAAGTCCTTCTAGTTGGCACAAACAGGTGAAGAGGGCTGCACGTGTCCAAAAGAACTCCAGGCATTCAAATGAATCACAGTCCTCCAAATTACCTGCCACTCCTGTTGGTCCCAGGAGCAGTCCCCTGAGCAGTCCTCATGGCAGAGAATTCTTGTGAGTTTAGACCAAATTTAGAGTGTTTAGACCAAATTTAGATTGTTTAGACAAAATTTAATGGGAGAAAGAAATTAAATTTTTTCAAATCTTTTAGTTTCTGGCCTAGGGAAAAAGAAAAAAAAACAATTTAAAACATTTTTGTGAATTTTTCACAGGTATCACGGTAGTTAAATAATCAAAGGAGGTTTATATATGTACTATAAACAAGTATAGTATTATTATTAAATTTGAAAGATATTTTTACCACAGCATAAGAAACAAATGCAGAGACCGTTGCTGTTCAGTTATCAAAAGAGGTTTTTTGTTTGTTTTGTGGTTTTGTTTGTTTGTTTGTTTTTACCCAGAACATCATGGGCATTGCAGCTCAGATCTGAGAGTCTAAAATGTCTAAATTCATACTATGCCAATGGTTACCATTCCCTGCCATCAGCTGTTTACTGAAAAGGGAAGCAAGATACATTGGTTTTAACTCAGGAATACACTTATACAAAGCTCTACAGATGCAATTTAGTACCTGCTTCTTCCCTCATGCTTGAGCCCTCAAACTTGGAAATGTCTGTCACAAGAGAAAAAGAATGAGGACTAATCCATTGTGATAGAGTTTGTGTTTTCAAAGAAGGAAATAGAAAACAGGAGGGAGGAGAAAGAAAGTTCCTGCAATGACAATTACCTTTTAACTATAAAAAAATGGAGAAAATAGTGGAGACAGATATAGTGAAAACCACCCTCACTAGTAAAAACTAATTAAACATTTGCATTTCAGAGGTAAGTTTTTGTGCAGAACTTTGGGGAACAGCAGGTTGACAGTGAAGATTATTGACTGTAATTTGCTGAAGATTCTAAATAAGTTATATGAAATATATGGAGGATTTAGTCAGCTCTGCATGGCTGCTTTATTATTCTTTTAAAGCAAGCAATTTATAACTGTTCTCAGAGATATTTTATCAGCCACCTATCTTCTTCAGCTGGACTGGTGATATGGAGGGTATAATGAATTGCTATTTAATATTATAAGAATTAATTGTACCAAAGCAGCAGGAGAATAATGACTGCCTTCATGGTTAAATATTTTACATTCGGCAACAAAACCGTGCAACTGAAAATATAAGGAATTTAACCTCTCATCCCTTATCCCAACTGAAAAATGTTGGTAACACAGTGAACTACAATATATTTGCTGTGCATTGTAATTTTAGTTGTTTGTGACTAAACAAAACCATTTATTTTATTTATTTATTGCTGTCTAATTGACCCTCCCACCCAGATGTCCTGTAGTATTGTTGAAATTTTAATCCATCAGATGGACTATATTTTCCTTACTGCTTTGGTCCGTTATTGCAACCTTTACACCAATTTAAGTGCCCTTTTATGGATTTCACCTGCTAAATGATAACTGTGTGTTTTCCATCACTGTTTAACTACAGCAGCAACAGAACAGCTGTGAAAATACTACTTGTGTGCTGTTGGAATGAATTAATTCTCTATATTTTCCTGCAACATAGTCAGTTTTTTTCATATCTCCTTAACCCTGTAAAGAATGCTAGAAGTAGATAAAACAAAAAACATAAATGTATTTCACATATTTTACTAATTTTCCATAAACATTGTGTGTTCTTCTTGAAGAGAAAATATGTATCTGAAAAATATAATATTTTTCAGAGCGGCATAGTGGTTCCATTATTTATTTGACTTCAACTGAGTCTAATCTGAGCTTGTGAATAAGACAAATGGCTTATTCCAGAACCTTGCTGAAGGTATGGATCCTGAAGATGGAGAGAGAGGTCTTTCTGCCTGAATCTGTGCAAGGATTTTTATTCTAAGGTGCTGTTTTCCCAAGGTGATTGGTCATGACTGTTTTTAAGCTTCCTTGAACAGTTTCTTGAACTGTTTTAAGCTGTAATTTGAACTCAGGGAGAGATTAAATATTTCCTAAAAATGTAGTGACAAGTAAGAATTCATGAAGATGCTTGAGAAATCCAAGTCTTATTTTCTCTGTTTACCTGTTGACAGAAAGAATGCACATAAGGGATTTAGTAGATATTTGGTCAATCACTAAACTACCTCTGTCCCTTCTAGATGAAAGGTGAATATTTCTATAACCATAGATCTTCTCAGCTGCTCGAAATATCCAAACTGCAACTTTGCTCCTTCAATCCTGCTTGGTTGATATGGGGCGAGAGGTGGACGTTGTCTCTGTGAAGTTCTCCAAGGCTTTCCATTCGGTTTGCCCCTGCTTCCTCCTAGAGAAATCGATGTGTGACAATCTAGACAAGTGGTTTGTGGGATGGGTGGAAAGCTGGATGATGGGTTGCACCCAGAGGGGTATGGTAAATAGCTCTTTTTCAAGCTGGCAACCTGTCACAGGTGGACCCAAAGCTGTTGATTATCTTCATGAGTGATCTGGACAATGGGATCAAATGGTCCCTGATGAAATCTGCTGGTGATTCCAAACTGAGTGGGGAAATGGATATTTTGGAAGGGAGAACCACTCTGCAGGAAGACCTGTATGGGCTGGAAGAGTGGATCAACAAGAACCTTATAAAGTACAACAAAGACAAACGTAAGGCCTTGCACCTGGGAAAACATAATCCAGGAGTGCAGCACAGGCTGGGATCTATGGAGAAGGGAAAGAGCTCTGTGGAAAGTGACCCAGGGGTCCTGGGGGACATCAAACTCTGTGAGTGAACTGTGAGCTGCTGTGGCAAAGAGAGCCAATGGGATGCTGCACTGCATCAGCAAAGGCATCATCTGCAGAGGGAAAAAAAGGCCATTATCTCACTCCACTCAGTGCTTGTCAGGCCTCCCCTGAAATACTGTGCTCAGTTTTGGTCCCTGATATTCGAGGAGGCTGGAGAGAGTCCAGACAAGGACCATAAAGATGATCTAAGGACTAGAAAACCTGTCGTGTGGGGAAAGGCTGAGACAGATGGGTTTGTTCAACCTTGGGAAAAGAAGGCTCAGGGGAGACCTTGTCACCATGTTCCATTGGCTACAAAGAAGATGGAAACTTTTTGCGAGGAAACACATGGAAAAGACAAGGGATAATGGGCACAAGTTACACCTGGCGAGGTTCCAGTTGAACACAGGAGGAAAATTTTTTGCAAGGAGAACAATCAACCATTGTAATAATCTTCTCCCCAGGGAAGTGGTGAATTCCCCAGCATGGACACTTTTAAGATCCAGTTGAACAGAGTGTTGTGCCATCTTCTCTAGGTCTTTCTTTGGCCATGGAAAGTTGGATCAGATGATCCCTGAGGTCGCTTCCAACCCGGTGTTTTATGATTCTGTGAATTCAGGCCAAACTCGAATCAGTTTTTCCAGATATTTTAAACATGCTAATTATACAGACATAGACTCCCTAGTTTAGTGGGGTTTTGTTTGGTTGTTTTGTTGGTTTTTGTTTGTTTGTTTGTTTTTGAAAGTAGGCTGTGTAGTATAAAGAATGTTTGCATTAGTAGTTTCAAGATTCATAATGTATCCTACTTCTGTGTTTACAGTATGTTGCAGAATGTCAAAAGATCTCATTTTATGCTTAGAATAAAAAAATTCTAGACTTGTCATAGCTATTATGCAGTATAAAACAAAATCACTACAAACAACTGCTAATTCTCTTGGCCTTTGCAGTCAAGTGTTTTATAATTCTGTAATCTGACTGTGCTATGAATAAATAAGGGAAATTTACTTTGAAGTGTAAAAGATCAAGCTTTCTGGGTTTTGTTTTATTCCTCTTTATTTTATTTTATTTTATTTTATTTTATTTTATTTTATTTTATTTTATTTTATTTTATTTTATTTATTTTATTTTATTTTATTTTATTTTATTTTATTTTATTTTATTTTATTTTATTTTATTTTATTTTATTTTATTTTTCCCACTTTCAGGGAACATCTGCCTTTATCTAGAATCTCCAAAACCAGACTGTGTTTCCACATTTTCTCATTTCCATAGCTAAATGTTGCAGCAGTAGAGGAAGAAAGGTTCTCATCATTCTGATGAGAAAGGGTTTTTTTGTATCACCTGCAGCAGGAAATGTATTGGTCAAAAGAAACTTCTTGCTACAGGGTTACAGTACATAGATTTTACAAAGCTATTTTGTAGGTGCAAATGAGAAGATTTTTATTCTACAGGAATATTTACAGATAATTTGCTTTTCCTATGTAGTTTTGTGGATACTGAATAGGTCAGGATTCCAGTAATGAGATAAACCTATGATAATGGGATGAAGGAATTTCCACTTTTAGGTCAGTAGTTTGAACATAGTCTATCTAAGGATCATTTAAAAATCACTACAATTCAGTGGCTGGATGATAATTCAGGACTTGGGAAATCAAAATTCAGTTATTCCTCTGCTAAAAATTTCCTGCACTGCCTTGGGAAAGTAATGTATGGTGAGATTAATGGTGATATTTATCACTGAAGTACTTCCATGGATCTGATCCTTCATTTCTTTGCTTTTTAGCGTCCATCTGTTGAACATCCATATGCACTGTACATTTTCTGAAATAACCCTTTTTCTTTAGAAATGGAGATTGTCCACATGCTTTTATCACACTGCCTTTGGATGTTGAAGCAAGGAGCTAAGGAGTTGAACATCTGTTTCAGAAAAGGTATGGTTCAGGCAGGATTAAATGACATATGTTTTTATAGCCCTTCCTAGGCTAAGTTGCTTTGCCAGTGGACTTGACCAGATCAAACTGCTGGTGAGTGTCCCACATTACACAGTTGTATCAGTGTCAGGAATCTTCATAGCAAATACCTGACACATCTTCCACACAGTGAAGCAATACTCTGGATCAAAAATTACCTGGGATCCCAGCTGTGAGCAGCTCACAGCTAATGCTGAAACTTCTGCTGGTTTCAGGACAGAAGGGAATCTGAGCCACTGTCCATGAATTAAATCTCTCACAGACATGTGAAGATGCAAAGACAGACAGATGCTTTCTATTTACCTACCTTTGCAGCCCTAAATCTTTGTTCGTGAAGCCTAGCCATGATGACATTTGCAGTTGCTTCATGTAAGCAATATCTATGGTTTCTCAAACTCCATACAAGTCAAAGAAAGGGAAAGGCACTCCATAATCTTTAATATAGTAAAGTAGGCAATAAGTAAATAAACAAACAGGAAAAAATAATCAAGCCTATACATCTACTTTTGTAAGAATGTTCAGACTAAGTACTTTACAAATGCTCATTAAGCCGCTCTTAATTACAGATATTACCCTCACACTGTGCCAAAAAAGCACTACCACTTTCAATTTAGAGCACAAAGTTATCTAATAAGTATTATTTGGAGGTAAAAACAAGAATTTGGCAATTTTGTATGAACCTTACTGTTCTCACACAACACAACCTACTGTGAGAGTTGATTTTGATATTGTAAACATCATTATTTACAAAAATATTATCTTATCTCTCCAAGTGCAGAGCACCTGGGTAGATATTCACTGAAGTCTGGCCTTTCTCTTAAGATATACACACAGAACTGCACAGAGAATATGCCAAGTTTGAAGGGATCCATGAGGATCATCAAGTCCTTAGCCTTGCACAGGACCATCTCTAAGAGTCACACTGTGTACCTAAGAGTATGCTTCTTTATCTCTGTCAGGCTTGGTGCTCTTACCACTTCCCTGGGGAGCCTGTTCCAGTACCCAACCATGCTCTGGGCAAAGAACCTCTTTCTAACATCCAGCCTCTCCTGACACAACTTCAGGCCATTCCCTGGGGTTCTGTCACTGGTCACCACAGAGAAGAGATCAGTGTCTGCCCCTCCTCTTCCCCTTATGAGGAGGTTGTAACTGCAATGAGGTCTCCTCTCAGTGTCCTCTTTTCAAGGCTGAACACACCAGGTGGCATCAGCTGCTCCTCATATGACTTCCCCTCAAGGTCCTTCACCATCTTTGTTGCCCTCCTTTAGACACCCTCTAATAACTTAATATCTTTCTTCTATTGTGGCACCCAAAACTGCACACAATATTCAAGGTGAGGCTGCCCCAGGTCAGAGCAGAGCAGGACAATCCCCTTCCTTGACTGGCTGGCGATGCTTTGCCTGATGCCCCCCAGGACAGGGTTGTCCCTCCTGGCTGCCAGGACACTGCTGACTCACATTCAACTGACCATTGACCAGAACTCCCAGGTCTCTTTCCATGACACTGCTTTCCAGCATCTCATTCCCCAGTCTGCATGTATATCCAGGGTTGCCGCATCCCATGTGCAGAATCCAGCACCTTCCCCTTGTTGAAATTCCTATTGTTGAGTCTTCTAATTTTTTGAGGTCTCTCTACAGGGCCTCCCTGCCTTTGACAGAGCCAGCTGCTCAACCAAATTTTGTGTCATCTGAAAGACTCAGTGTTAAAAAACAGTCGTGTCTCTAATCAGCAGCAGTAAATGAGCATTTTAAATGCTCTATCACTCACTTTTCAAAAACAGCATTATAGTTTCAATTTTCCCCCTTTGAACCTGTATAATATGTGACTGATCACACTAGAAGCTAATTCTTTTTCAAGTATTCAGGTGAGTTCTGTGCCTGATGTTCGGATTGCTTTATGAAGATTCCAGGTAGTCCTTTATAAAAGGAAGAAAAGCTTGATTATAGCATGATTCTCAACCAGTGGTAAGTTCTTTTTGATCCTGTAATCCTTTATCTGTTGAACTGGAATTTTAGAATAACCCACATTTAACAAACTAAGAGTACGAGCAGGAGATCCTATAGAGGATATTATAAAAAGAAAAGATAAGATAGCCTCATATGACCTAAGAATATCTACAGAACTAAATATTTTCTGCCTTTGCCAAAGGAAAATAGTACACAGTACTATCTGATTGACAGCAACATTACTGTTATTTATGTTTGCTGTTACATTTGTAGTCATGTGTCCATTGTGCCCAAACTTCTGTCTATACTCACACCAAGAGGATGGCCCATCTCCTAGGTAACTTTCAGACTAGGTAGGAAACCAGGAGCCAGAGAGACATATTCCCTGACTTCTAGTTTCCAAGGTAACAATGCTGTATCATCAGCATAGTAGACAGTTGCCAGTTTGATAGTCTAATTGTTGTCAGCTATTATTGTACTGATATTATTATTAAAATGAGATTTCATTCCCATTTCCTGAAGAACACATGAAAAATCTGTTATTTATTTTCTTAAGAGCTGGGAAAATGACCTTTGCATATTATCAGTAAAGCAAATACAATGATACAAATGATTTATTGTAATGAAGCAGGTTATTGGATTATCAGGTCTATACTGATCTTACAAAAAAAGTTAGAAAGTATTACTTAAAAATTACTGCTCCCCTACATGTTGCATTCAATTTAGTCACTAGGACACAGTCTTCAAGTCCACATCAGGATGTCAACTTGTCCATAAGTCAAACACACAAGAAACTTGCAGTTTGTGTTGTTTTCAAAATGTCATCAGTGTGATCTGTTTCACAAAGCTCATATTCATGGAGCTTTGAAGTCAGCATTAGTGATTATTTCTGTGTGTATCAGATTTGAATCCGAAAGAAAGGAATATGGGTCTTATAAGGACCAAAAGTCTGAAGTTGCAGAATATCCGTTTTGAACAACCATGACTCAGTCTTCAGAGTGCTTGGATGTGTTAAGAGCTTGTTCAGTGGAGGTACAAAAATGCTTTAACAAAAGTAGCTAGTGAATAACGAATTATATTGTAAATATTGTTCATATTTGGTATGGGATCAGAATACCGGAGGAAAAAAAGGACTGGGGACTTTATTAAATCCAAGATGAGAAGCTGTACCTCATTCACTCCCTTCAGCAAGACAGTGAATAAAGAGTATTTTCTCTGACAGTCTTTCCACAGTGAAATTTCCAAATATCTCCAGGTTGCTAATTCTGTATCAGATGATTCTGGATAGCATCCATTGCTTGCCCTTCGCCTGGAAGGGGAAGCTTCCAGACAAATATTGCAACCAGCAAGGAAGCTGGGGAAGATGTAACAAATAACTGAAGTGGAAATAAGTGGATTAACACAGGAGATGGTAGGTGCTGCCAATGTTGTCATGCAAAGTGTCCTAAAATAGGTCTGTTCACAAGATCAATTAAGACTATCATGAAGGGTGTGTACAATATAATTACTAAATCCTTATTACTTATGAGAACAGGCTCACAAGTAAATATGATGTTCAGCCTGGAGAGTTTTTATAAAGTTAGTACTAAAGCAGCTTCAGCATACTCTCACTTGCAAATCTAGGAAAAAGGATCATTGCAACGAGTGCCAAAAACTTTGCAATGTCTTTGATAGGGTTAAAATTTGATTGAAATCTCAGTCAAAAACCCAGAAAGTTATCTCTGAAGTTCTTTGGTAGGAACAGTGTTATTTGAATGGCAAAATGATATTAGAGCCATTACTAAAACCACTCTCATTCCATCACAGATCTCTGTTAATGATCATCCTTACTGGTTATGTGAATTGCTTTCCCTCTCTGAACACAACATAAAAGTGAACTCCCTCTAGGTCTAGGAAAAACATTCTGAGTCTATGCAATCCTCTGTAGCCATACAGAGTTTTATGTATAAAGGTTATTAAAGTGTTTAGCTTTCATGGAAGTTTTTCACAGCATTTACAACTGTGTGTTTTGTTCCTTTGGCCCTGTCTTAAATTTAAATGTCTTGCTTGAGATGTTAGATTAACTTCTGAAAATACAGTACAAACTCACCTACTTTCTACATCAACCCTGATCTAGCAATTTTTTTGTAGAAGTGAGGTGATGTATCATCTTTGTTTTCCCTGCTTGCTGAGGAATAATGGCAGAAATGTTCTTCAAACATAGACAAACTTGGTGTAGTAAAGAACACACCAGAATCTTGATGTAAACATAAGCGGTCTCAGAAATGTAAGTCCAAATGTTGAACTGTATACAGAGCATGATAAAGCAATAGTTGAAAGGATCCTGCCTGAGACCTACTGAACACATGCAGCTTGACTGTACTTTATATATGCTATAGAAGTGTGTTTAGCTGTGCACTGTGTAGTTATAGCTTTTTTCCCAATAAAATATTTTTTAAACTGGTAAAGCAGTGGCTTTTGGGTCATTGTGAGTTTCGGTTCAGATGAACTACAATAAATGAACAACATGGCACAAAACTGCCTAAGACCTTCCTGAATGTCCTCCACCATTGTAAGGTTCTGTAGGGCATCGTTATTTTGCTAAGTTATCTAGGGGTTTATGTTTTGATGAAAATCTCTTCTTTGTGAAATCAGAAGACAATGAGATATTGCTTTTTGGTCTTCTTCAGGAGAATTCTAACCCAAAGAGAAAAGTGTCACTATAGAAACTATGCAGTGCATTCCCTTTTTTTTTTAGGTGAAGGTGTAAGAGACTCTTTGTGAAATGTTGAAACAAAACTGTCCATGAGGCCAATTCCAGATTGCGGATCATCTATAAAAAAAGATTTTAATTTCTTCAGCATAAGTCTCCTTGTAACCAGTACAAGATTAAACATGTGATAGTTCACATCTTGGAGAGGAAGAAAAGCTCTGAAATTCACATCACATTGTTAGTTTCAAACTCTTTTTTTTCTGGAAATATACTGAGTGCCCTTTCAAGCAGTTCCAAAAGTCATATTTTAAAAAGTTATTAGCTCAGCTTCTGTGTTTCAGAGCTTTGGTTTTGTTGGGAAGGAGGCAACAAATCTCATCCTCTTTTGCTAATGTCAAGTGTGATATGAGGACTGGGGCAGTTAAGACTGAACTACCACTTTCTGCAGGCTCAGAAGATATCATGGCTATTCGGTCATGACAGGAAGAACACTGCATTTTCTTCTATGATGTATATGTCACTTCTTATTAATTCTGAGAAACCTGCTTTGTTAGAAACCAGAGTAAACAGAATCATGTATTGGATTAGCTTTCTGTTGTGAATAAATTTATTTCCCAGCAAGTGTAAAACCAAGCAAGGCCAAAATCCTTCAGAGCAGAAAATGTCACAGTGATTGCTAATATATTACTGGGCAGAGAAATGCCTAATAAAACCCCTATTAGGATGTCATACCTGCTTACTGCTGAATTTTCCAGAAAGTTTATTTGATATGTCTAAATTAATTATCAAAGTGCTTTTGATAAGAAGCAGCTCACTGGGCCTGAATGCGTCAGAACAGAATGACTAAATTGTGAGGATTCATGGGCCTCTGCTTTGAATAATTAACTTGACTCTTTGTAGAAAACACTCTTTGGAAACTAATTTTCTCTTTGCACAAAGCAATTTGTCCTTGTGTTGCCTTTGGAAAGTAAACTGTTCAACTGTGAGGCTATTCTCATCTCCATTCTATTCATCTCTGAGCTTTCTTCCTTATTTTCCTCTCAGTACTTTGTGTATTTCTGCTCTTGTTCTGTGCTTGCTAAAACCCAAAATGTGAGATTGTATCATTTCCCTCCAAATAGAACAGGTGTATCCTTTCAGCACCGGCATTGTGGCGTGGGGCTTTCTTTTTCTCCATTATGTTGATTATATCGAAAGAACAACTTTGCACTGGATTGTTAACAGAAATAAAACGTAGTTGCTATGCACAGGGAGTATGACTGACTTGGCAGGAAGGAACATCCCCTGGGTGAAATCCTGGCTGTATTCAAGTTAACATCAACCCCCCGCTGATTGCTGTGAGACTGGGATTGCATTGTTTGGACCACAGGTACAATTCTGTCCCTGGTGTGTTGCTGTTGCCAAGATTATTACTGTTTGCTGTGTGATAGGTTGGTGGAAGGGAATGGTTCCCAGTCTGCTCCCTAGTGAACTCTCATGTCCAAATGCCTGAAGTCACCATTTGCATTTGGCACTTTTAGCATATGAATTAAAGCATGGAGCCAAGCAATCTTTTCATTTTCTGTCTTCCCTTTTACAATTGAAGAATAATAACCCTGTCAATGACAAACTGTGGTACCCTACCTCTGCATTAACAGGTCATTTAGATCATTCTTTGGAGAAAGGAAGAGACCTGCACAGTGCCTTCTCCAGTTGCAACCCCATTACCAGGGACTGTGAGACGTGACCTCCAACTATAGAGCACTGGACAGGGCCTGTGGGCTCTGACCTATTGGCAACCTTAGACGAGGAAAAGTCTGCGTTTTGAAGAGAGCTGACTGGTTCAAAAGAAGAAAAACAACAATAGTGTTTGCAGGTGAGGGTTCACCTCTTCCAGTCAAACAGTCATGCATCCCTTCAGGAAGAAATGCTGATGTGTTACAGCCTTTTGCTCAGACTGTTTTCTGAAATGGTAGAGTACTTCAGTATATTTTGAGATGTCTCTAGAGGCTAATTACCATAGTACTATTCCTCTTCTGCATTATATTGGAAAACACGCTCCCCCTTAAGTCCTGATGAATACACGATGAATAGGAGCTATTCAGTCTCTGATGCTAACACCATGCCTCTAGGAAATACTGGACGTGCTTGTCATTCCAAACGCTTCCTCACATCCCCGATCCCCTTGTATTCTGTGAAATTTAACAAGTATCTGTCTTTGTCATCCTGGTAATGTTACTTTCAGGATAAGGAGCATGGACCTCCAAAGCCTTTCTTAAATCAAGCAATGCATATTTTCTGCTTTAACTTTGATTAAAAAGAGACAAAGGACATATAAAGCTACCTTTACATGGTCTGTTCTAGACTGTGCCCATAATTATCATTTTTAAAAATTTGTGCAATTGACATTAAACTATATGAAAAGACAGTATTTACTACAGTGAAGGATAAGTGGAGTGTGTATTGCCTAGATCAAAACTCCTACAGCAGATACAATTGAGTCCCTCAAATTTGGAAGCCAGGGTGTACAAAAGCCCCCTATGTTGTAAGAAGAGACATGCTCCTATTTAGATGCAGCTAAAGGAGCCTGCCAATGCAACATAAGCATCAGCCACCACCCTCAGTGTGAGCTGGGAATTCGTCCACTGCTCAAAATGTATTCTCCCCAACTACATACTGCTACAGGTTATAAGAACTGCAGCCTGTCTCCTTTTCTTATGCTGCATTTAGAAGTGCTGTTCATTGTTGATGTGGACAATGAAACTTAATAAATCATCTTCCTTTCACATCTCTAGGTTATTGCTTTAAAATATGTACTGAGCTGGGCTGGGTCTGACAATTTATAAGCTTAGTTCTGGATTACTCTTTAGTAAGGTTTACAAAATAATAAAAATATTTCTTTCTAGGGGGATAATGGGGAAATTTGCAAAGTGGTTGTGTTGCAAGTTATCTGTGAGAAACGTTGTATGACCTTCAGGGACCATTGCTAGAACAAGCAGAACCAGGGTCTTTTGACTTTTTTTGTGTTGATTTGGAAATCCCTTTTCTCATAATCAGGCTGTAGAAAATTAATGCATTGAGGGAAAATTTTTCTTGAAGAGCTCTGCTTCAGTTCCAGTGTTCTCCTTAGTCATAGATCAGTGGTGCTGGGAGGGTACACTAGAAGGAGATCCCTGTTGTGTTTACCCCAATATAAGTTTCTTTGTCTTCAGTTACTGGTCAAAGTCCCAGCAAAAATACTAATCTGAACCGATTGCTGTCATGTTGTGCTATGGGATAATGGTGTGCCCCATGTCTGCTGGGCAGAAAGCAAACTTTTGAGAACAGTGTTCTGAATCAGAACAGAGTAATCACACAGAAAAATTCCACAGCGCTGAAGTAGCTAGGCATTTGTTTTTTGGTGGTGGTTTTATTAATCTCAATCAATCAAAAGCTTCCTTTTCTGTGGAATGAACACATTGTTATTTATGCATCATTACCTGAATATGAAATAAATATGAAAAAAAATGAACTGAGGTTTTTCAACTCCACCATATAAAAAAAACCTTATTCTAGAATTTTTCAAAGTTACATGTTTTCTATGTTGAATAGAAGTAGTTGAATATTTGTTGGAGGTTTTTTTCCCATTTAAGAAATATTTCACTGGAAATTTTTTATCCTGTTTTAATGCTGAATTTCTGAGAACATATTTTATAGCAGAAGTAGTTCAAAAACCAAACCAAAGCACACTGAAATAAATTTTGGTTCTGACATTAGCTTTATTGTGGCCACCACATGGGAAAACCATGTTTTCGTGGGACTGCAGAAGTTCAAATGGGATAAAATTGTCATGTTTAGATATTATTTAGTCAGGAATAAGTTATCATAAAATTGGTTTGTTTACATTGGAGGTATTTTTGTGCTTACTAGGAGCACTTTCTTAGTGTTTTTTAGAGGTAAATAAATTTAGATAAGTAAGCTTTTGGGTAGCTTGCTTAGTTAGTTCCTTATTTTCATTACAATCTTTAATGTGGGCTTTTCAGCATAGTGTGGTAAGTAGGGACAGTTTCAGAAATATATGAACTTTACTAATTTCAGGGAGAAAAAGTTATTTGTTGTTTGGTTGTTTGGTTGTTTTTTTTTTTTTAACTCTTGATCTAACCCCATTGCATTGTTGCTCTCCTTTTCTTCTGGGTAGGCCAAAAGACTAATCTGAATAAAGTGGCAGAGAGACGGTGAGAGAATATTTTTATTCAGTAAATGACTACTGACGGACATAAGGAGGAAATGCAGCAACTGTATTCTTTTCACTCTTAAAGGAGGAAAGTCATGCATGTCTCCCACAGGACTTGCAGGGCCCTTTGCCCTCACTAGATATGTCCTGGCCAGCAGGTGCCAGGTGTCTCTGAATCCCCTCCCCACCCCACAAGTGCTAGGGTTTAGGGTTACACAGTGGTACTGAACTATGATATTTGGTAGAATAAACCAGTCTCAAGCTTCTCTGGACAGAGCTCAGTGAGATTAATCCTTCCTTTCCTCCCCTGTTGCCTGTGGATTTAAGATGTGTGTTGTGGTTCTCCATCAGTGAAACCACATTGTTCTATGTTAATTGTCAGTCACCACTTGGCCATGATTTGCTGAAACGTTGGTGTGGGCAGAAGATATCTCTTGCTTCATGTGTTTGAGGCATGGGAACAGCTTCTGCTCGGAGGCAAAAAGTGGAGAGACCCTGTGGCCTTCAGTAAGGCTGTCAGACTTGCCCACAAGCCACGGGAGGATAGAATTGAATTTAGCTTTACAACCTCTAACTAAGCAAACTAGTTAGTAAATATTCAAAGAATATAGGCTCAGCTTCCCTGTCATCTACCTGTATTTGGGTGGATGACATGAAATAGAAGACTGTGTTGCAAAGGAACTTTATGTGCTTGAAAGGATATTGTAGAGTTTAAATGCTTATTTCCTGAGGACTGCTTCCCTATGATAAGATGGTAGTGGACAAACTTTTGTGAAGAGTTTTAACCTGAATGCATGACTAAGTATCCAATTGACAATAAAATTGTTAATAACCTTTTATATTCCTGTGAATATAATTTCTTTATCTAAAATTCACAAATTTCTGTACTTACAGACTTGCCAGCCAATGATTTACAGGAGATAAAAAATAATAAAAGTAAAGGAGAAAAGATGTAATCATGGGAGCTAATTGATTACAATGCCATTCTCCCATTCAGGCTTTTACAGCAGGAGTAGAAATTATGAAGCAGAAGAATGGGGCAGGAGCAGTCTGTGGGCACTGTTGATAGAATGACTCCAGATGGGACATCATAACAATGTTCTCTCTAATTCTCTTTCTTTTGTATGAAACCATATTCAGAAGTGAAAAGGGGAGAAAAATGACACGACCCAAGTTTGGATGGTGCTTTTCCACTTTTCTACTTTGTGCTGTTGGCCTATTTTGTATTTTTGTAATATTCTCCCATTCAGGGATAACATGTAAAAATAATTTGTGCGTGTGACAACAGGGAAGTTTGTTGCTCTTGCAAGTGCGACAGCTATTGCCAAAATTTGGGTTACTGTCATGGGCTTCAGTGAAACAGATCCAATATACAAAATTTTAGGAAATATGCCTAGTCTAGTTAAGTTAAGCATATGTGACTGGAAGAGGAATTACTGAAATTCCCCTTTAATAAGCAAGGAAAAGAAGAATTAAGAGAGACAATTTTGAATATACTTTGCAAAAATATAAAGAATAAAGAAATTACTTGAGAGATAGAATGCATTTGTTACCAACTGGGAATTACACCTTTGCTATACATGAAAAAATAAGGATGTTTTGGGAGATTACTTATGGCACTAAGGTCTGTAAATAAAGCTTGATTTTTGCCTATTTTACAACATCAACTATAGCAATATACACAAGAACAATTTCAGAATTCTACTATGGTATCTTATTTTGGGTACATTTTTGAATTTTCTTTGTGCAGTTAGGATTGAGTGATTATTCCAATGAGAAGATCTGAGTGAATAAATCTTTACATGACTTGACCATAGAAAATGACCTAGAAATTACCAACTGAAGTTTCCTGGTAAATCATTAAGAAGAAAAAATGTTATGAAATTGAGATCATTTCATGTTTTGGCAAATTTTTTACTGGTTCCAGTGGAAAAAAATTATCCTGTGTTTTGTTAGTTCGTTTGTTTTCATTTATTATTTTGGGGTTTTTTTCTTCTGCTGCTTCCCTCTATCTACAATGGCTTGTTTTCATTGTGTGTCTTGTGGGTTTGTTTTTTTTGTCTATTTAAAACATAAAATATTTTTCTTAAATTGAACTTTTCTAGAACAGACTTCTGATTCACAAAAAGCGGTTCCGTGCCAGTATAAGAAAAACCCAGTGTTTAATGTATTTTGTCCGACTCCAGTGGCAGTATGGCTCTGGGACTTTTCCACTGCGACAACGCCCAGCTGAGTATGTTGCTTCCAAGTAGATGCTGTGAGTTTCTTCCGTATCTCCGTCTGCCTGAATTATTCCTAAAATATTGGCTTTGTACTCCAAACATAAAAGCAGTGACATCTACTGTTTCTCCTGTGTATGTTAATTTCTGCCAGTTCGAACGAGCTGTGAATTGTTCTATCAAGATAATGACACAGGCAGCTCAGAAGATGTTTCTATCTTTTGAAGGATAAGGGCTTTGCAGGAGGTCATTGTTTCTGACAAAACCCAGAGTCCCATGAGCTTTGCACAGTTACTGGTTTTGCTGCAGATACCTTTAAATGCCTCCAGACTGCAAGCACTTCCAGACTTTTCAGCATTCTGTCCCTATACACCAGAATAAATACACATAATCTAGTGTGCCACATGCATCCTGGGCTGTCTCATCAGAGGAAAGATGGATTTGTACTCAGGAAAGTGTGAAGGAAGCTTATAGATGTGCTTCTAGGTTGTAAGAGCTTTTGCTTTGAAGAGAAATTATGAAAAGGATATTTCTTTTTTCTGACTTAAAAGGGCAGCACTTTCCAGTAGCCTCAGCAGTGCTTGAATATTGCTGTGGTCTGGAAAAAGTTGATAAAAGGAGGCTACAAAACAGAGAGTGACATAATTTAAGAAGCTGGAAATAGATACAGATTCAACAAGAGATGGTTCACATACTGCAGCTATTGAACGGTAAGTGAACCATCCAAACAAATCAGGTTAGGCAAACACCTGAAAGTTCAGTTCCGTTATAGCAGTGTGTCTCTCTATGTGGAGAGTCAGAGAAGGGAGGAGTGAGAATATGTGAGAGCAACAACTCTGCAGACACCAAGGCTGGTGGAGAAGAAGGGGTAAGAGGTGCTCCAAGCACTGGAGCAGAGATTCCCCTACAGCCTGTGGTGAAGACCATGGTGAAGCAGATTGTTCCCCTGCAGCCCATGGAGATCCATGGTACAGCTGATATCCACCTGCAGCCTCTGGACCAGGTGCACCCACCTGCAGCATGCTGGACCAGGTGGGTGCCTAAAGGAGGCTGTGACCCCATGGGAAGCCCTCACTGGATTTGTGACTCCACAGGGGACCCAGGCTGGAGCAGAACTGCACTCTGTGGGAGGGACCCCACTCTGAAGCAAGGGAAGAGTGTGAGGAGGAATGAAGTTCAGCCCATGAAAAAGGGATGGGTGGTGGGGAAGGTGTTTTCAAGATTTTGTTTTATTTCTCATTACCCTGCTCTGATTTGATTGGGAACAAATTCAATTCATTTCCCTGAGTCAAGCCTGTTTTGCCTATGATGGTAACTGGTGAGTGATCTTCCTGTCCTTATTTTGACCCACAAAGTTTTCATAATTTGCCTCACCTTTCTGGCTGAGGAGAGCAGTGATAGAGTAGCTTTGGTGGGCACCTGGTGTCCAGCTAGGGTCAACCCACTACAATCTTAAATCTTTTCAGAAGTTACAACTTGTAAAGAATTTATTGGCCACTTGATAGATAAACAGGGCTTCTTTCCTAAGCACCATAAATCTGTGATCTACAGAAGACATTGGTCCTCCATACTTCAGAGAATGCCTTTTCCCTGCAATGCTTGGCCATGGTTGCCACCAGTGTGGGCAGCTCCCCATCCCACATGGGATTGGGAGAAGGGAGTGTGCACGTTCACAAGTCTTGTAGACTTTGACTGGCTCATGACCACAACTAATAAGACACTTTAGAAATAATTTTCCATTACAGAAACATTTCCAGTACATTTCATTACAGTACATTTCCAGATGTAACTCCAGTTAGACATGGTGTCTTCCTATTGAAACCTTAATACATGTTCTCTTTTCTGCACTAAACTCCTTAAAGGAACTTTGAGAAAATCTTTTTGTCAGGGTTGATATTTTTTTCTTAAGATGAGCCTTGTTTTCAAAGCAGTATAGAAATTACCATTAATATGGAAAGGCTGATATGTTTTACATTTGTTTACATAAATAAAATATTACTGAATAGGAAAGGTGTTATATCATCCCAGCTACTATGCTGGGGTTTTTTTAATGTCTCTCCCTAACAAAATGTTAAATTCTCGTCTCTTTCCCTGACTTTTTCTTACTGAAGTATATTGAACCAGATGTAGTCTAGTGCCACAAATATTATAAATTTCAGGATTGTGGCTGGCCTAAATACACATCCTTACTTCCTGCCTTCTTTCTTTTTTTGTAGGAAGTTCTGTCTTCCGTGATGCAAATGAATTTCTCCTTTAGAAGCAATGTTAATTCTATATTCCATAGATAACTCTTCTGTGTGCATGCCAGTGCATGCACGAGTGATGAATTCAAGAGTCACCTTTCCTTTGCTTATGATTACTTTCCATTTATACTGGAAAGGGTATAGAAAATATCTCTAGGTTAAAATACAGTTATTACCTTTTGATGTAATAGCACAGATTAAAACTACTTGAGTAAAGCTGAGTTACAATAGACACAATTGGAAAAACTTCATCACTCTTGTGCTGTCTTTAAGGGTGTCATGATTAATGTCCCATTGCAGGATGATATATATGCCCATAGATTACTGTTTGAATTACTATGCCTTCTTTATGACTTATTGTTTTCCAGAGATCTCTGAACACTTTTTTTTAAGGATCAGAGAAGAATTAAAGCCTTTTCTTTTTCTTCCCAGAATGGTTTAAAAACTAAAAAGGAGTAGAATGGGGGGAGACAGATGACTCATTCTGGCCTGAAATTAAGCACCTTAAATCAAATCAATCACTTGTCACTGAAGCTTACAAAGACTTGAACACATGATTACTGGAAAACAGATTCAAGGAAGAGCTAAAAGATGAAAAATTATTATGTTTAGTGTGTGTAGTTCTATGTCTGGACATAGGGACTATATGTTCACTAGTTTTGCTAGTGATTTCAAATGTATCTTCTCATACAACAGAGGTCTATAGGGACACAAACAGAAGGAAAAAGAACCTGTATGCTGTAGGGTTTTTTTAATACTGTGACAGTGAAGTAGAGAAATACAGAAACAGTCCATGATGACTGGAGCCCACTTCCTTGGGGATGCAGGGCTCTCTTTTCCAGGAGCTGCTGTAGAACAAACCGGCTAGAGTAACTGCTCTTCTGGAAAAGAGGGAATTTTAGGAATTTTGAACTTTGGGGTCTGTAGTCTGCTTTAGTGACACTGCTAGAAATTCTGTCCTGTCAGGGACAGGAAGACTGACAGATGTTGTGTACTCTTACTTTGTCCTGTGGTCTTTTGCTTTTTTGAGTTTTATTCTTTTATTGCATGACATGTAATGGAAGAATATGGACAACATGTGAAGCTGATGGCTTTAAGAAAAAAAGTTGCAAATCCTGTAAATTCAAGCTGCTCAATGGATTTTTTAGGTGAGATGCAGTATGTGCGGAACTGAACCCATCCTTTAATCCTAAGGTTCATCTACCAGGGCCGAGCGAGCTTGGATGGTGGCAGCGAGGTCCTCAGGATGTAGGTTTAATTAGAGTAACCTTCTCTTAGATGGATGGCCTTACAGGGCTAAGTGAGCTCCATCTGCCCGGGTTTGGGATTAGAGTTGTCCCTCTCCTAGGATGGCTGCCAGAAGGCTAACGAGCTCATCCTGCCCAAGGATGTATTGTATCTGGTCCTGTGGTTTTGACCTGTCTGGCATGGGCGACCCTACCGAAGGCATGTACCATCGCCAGCATAGCCCGCAACCACATAGGGTTACACAGGCTACGTTCCTGTTAGAATGGTTTGGGCAAGTTTTACATTTTCTACTTATTATTATCTCCTAATTATATACTATCATAAGGAGATACCCAGGAACAACCCTTTGTCCTGCCCACCCTTTCAGGACGTAACAGAGCAAAGCAAATATATCCAGAACATGCTGAACCTGGGCAGTAGCCGCAGGTGAGCCAAAACCAAACACACAAATGAACCGACCAGCTGTTCTGGCCCCCGTACACGTCCAAGGCTGGGGTGCCTTTCAAGGCCCCAGCTCGGCTGGGACCCCCATGACTCTAAAGGAACCCCACTATCCACCCTGACCATATCCTTCCTCCACTGTGTTACCACGTATCTTCAGGCGCACAAATCCTGCTAATACTCTGGCTTGTAAAATATGCCTCTCTTTTAATGGGTATTCTACTGAAAGTATTTCTAATATGTGCTGGGAGAACTGAACAGTAAGTCACTGGCACTGCATGTCTGAGGTTTTTCAGCTTTTGGAGCTTCAGAAAGCTGAAGTCACTGCTCAAATTGTGACAAGTGTTACTGCAATATTTACTGCAGAGTAACATATTCCAGTCTGTCCTGGGCAAATATTCGGATTTTAACGATTATATTTCCTGAGTGTGATGATTTAGCCTGTCCCTTGAATCATGTCAGGAAAACAAGGGAGAGAGCAGAACTCTGAGTTCTGTGCTGATTATCTTGAGTTAGATGACTCAGTTCAGGTGGATGTAATTTCTATTCAATTCGCAAGGCAGACTGGTGATTGGAAGAAGAGCTGTCCATAGCCCGGAGAGGGGTATACAGGTCAGCAGGAGAGCACCTGAATCATAGAATCACAGAATGACAGATCAGGTTAGAAGAGATAAAAGTGGGTCATCTGATCCAACCTCCTTGCTCAAGCAGGGTCATCCTAGAGCACCAAGCACAGGATTGTGTCCAAGTGGTACTTGAATCATCTCCACCGTGGGAGACTCCACAACCTCTCTGGGCAATCTGTTCTACTGTGTGGTCACCCACACAATAAAAATGTTTTTTTTCTCATATCCAGGAGGAACTGCCTCAGTTTCTGCCTCAGTTTCTGCCTCAGTTTCTGCCTGTGAAGGGCAAGACAAAGGAATTTCAGCCACTGCAGCAGTAAGTCGGCTTCTTCAGGGCCCCAACTTAAATGCCTCTATGCAAACCAACCTGGTTACTGAGGACAAGGGGAAGGCTGAGGTACTAAAAGACTTTATTGCCTCAGTCTTTACCAGCAAATGCTCCAGCCACACCACCCAAGTTGCAGTAGGTGAAAGCAGGGACTGTGAGAATGAACTGTCCACTGTAGGAGGATACTGGGTTTGAGAACATCTAAGGAACCTGAATGGGCACAGGTCCATGGGACCCTATGACATTCATCCATGGGGACTGTGGGAACTGGCTGAGGAATTAGTTAAGCCATTCTCCATCATATTTGAGAAGTCACAGCAGTACAGTAAATTTCTCACTGATTGGAAAAGAGAAAATATAACCCCCATATTTAAAAAGGGAAATAAGGAAGATTCAGGGAGCTACAGGCCTTTCAGTCTCATCTCAGTGCCTGGCAAGATCATGGAGAAGATCCTCCTGGAAGCTATGCTAAGGCACATGGAAAATAAGGAGGTAATTGTTGACAGTCAAATATGGTTTTGCTAAAGGCAAATTGTGCCTGACAAATACGGTGGCTTTCCATGATGGGGTTACAGGAAAAGCAACTAATATCACCTACCTGGTGTCTTGCAAAGTATATGGCACTGTCCCACGTGACATCCTTGTCTCCCAACTGGACAGACAACTCTGCGGATAAGGAATTGGCAGGATGGTCACACTCAGAGAGTTGCAGTAAATTGGTCAGTGTCCAAGTGGAGACCAGTGGTGAGTGCTGTTCCTCAGGACTCAGTTTTGTGACCTATTTAACATCTTTGTCAGTGGCATAGACAATGGGATGAAGTGCACCTTCAGCAAGTTTGCCAACACCCCCACGCCATGTGATGAGGGAAGGGGTGCCATCCAGAGGGACCTTGACAGGCTTGAGAGGAGGGCCTGTGTAAACCTTGTGAAGTTCAACAAGGTCAAGTCCTGTACCTTGGTTGCAGCAATCCCAAGCACCAACACAGGCTGGGTAGAGAATGAATCAAGGGCAGACCTGGGGAGAAAGACTTGGGGGTGTTTGTAGATGAGAAGCTTGACATGTCTTGGCAATGTACATTTGTAGCGCAGAAAGACAAGTATGTCCTGGGCTGCATCAAAATAAGCATAGCCAGCAGATTAAGGGAGAGGGTTCTACCCCTCTGCTCTTGTGAGACCCCAGGTAGACTACTGCATCTAGGGACTTCAGTGAGTCCAGACGGGAGCCATTAAACTGATCAGGGGATTGGAGCACCTCTCCTGTGAAAACAGGCTGAGAGAATTGGGGTTGTTCAGCCTGGAGAAGAAAAGGTTCCAGGGAGTTTATTTGCAGCAGCCTTCTGATACCTGAAAGAGGCTTATAGGAAAGCTAGAGAGGGATTTGTTGCATAGGCAAGCAGGGATAGGCAGAAGGGGAATGGCCTTAAACTAAAAGAGAGTAGATGTAGATTTAGATTAGATATTGGGAAGAAATTCTTTACTGTGAGGGTGGTGAGGCAGTGGAAAAAGTTGCCGAGAGGGGTTGTTGACATCCCACCCTTGGAAGTGTTCCAAGTCAAGCTGGATGGGGGTCTGAGCAACCTGGTATAGTGGAAGGTGCCCTTGCCCATGGCGGGGGGTTGGAACTGGATGATCTTAATAATTTGTTCCAATCCAAACTATTCTATGACTCTACGATAAATCACTGTGGCTGGACTAACTTCAAATGGTCTAGGAGAGCTGGCAAAGGCGTCTTCCTTTCCTAGGAGATGTAGAGGTTACATAAAGAATAAAACCCACTCTCTCATTCCAAGATTATTTAAAAATTGTTGTGAAGTAGAACAGAAAAAATATTGATGAATTCTATATTTAATTTTAAGAAGTTACTTCTCATGAAGCAGAACATCTTTTTAATTTTTTGTTCTAAATTATTTTTAATAATAGAAAAAATTAATTATAATAAATATTAATTGACATAAATAAGAAGAAAACCTGTGAAAAAATCTGCAATATTTCACAAAAAATATTTCACACTTTTATTTGAAGAATATTACAATTTTCATAGATATTTATTTTAGAAATAAATGGTAACATTTACAATGAAAACAATGATGAAATTTTAGAAGTAATTACAGGGATGCATTTTTCTATCTGTGGACATAATTGTAAGATATATATTCATTATAATCAGGGAGAAAAAAGCCCACTATGTAATATCTCTGGCAAATAAAAATGAACTTTGAATCTGGGCTTTTAGAGGCCCTTGTTGACAATATTAATTTTTAAAAAAAATTATGGCGGTATTGTGTAATTTTGCAAAACCTTTCCTCACTAGAACTGGTACTGAAATAGAGTTTCACCTCTGCAGTAAATTCTGGTGTTTAAGAGATCATTATTACTATGGATGTAAAAGCCAAGAAAAATGAGGCAATAGAATAGAATTTACAAAAAATATGGAATAGCTGTGATTTTGATAAAATATCTAATTTCATGTATTTTTGTTTTCCTTACATTGTCACTTTAGTATAAAACATTAGTGATGCTGATTAATAAGATAAATTAGAACACAAGAATAAAATATAAAATGTAAATTTCAAAAGAGATAATATGCAATATGCTCTGTCTTGAATTACTTTGAATGTTTTTCTTTCATACTGATGTAATTAACATACTTCAACAACAAAATAACAGCTACAGAATACACTGTCTTCTTTTGAGAAAATGTTCTGAAAATTCTTCAGTGGATTTGACTCTTCTCCTGACAAAGTAGGTAATCAGCTGTCTTGTTGACAGTGCTCAGCATTACATGTGACTCCCTGCAGTGGAGATTCATTAATGTGTTTCATTAGTCAGTCTTGTCTCGGGTCCAGCCATTTGTAAGACCACTGTGTGCACTATAACATCAACAACCAAGAACCACTCCAAAAGTGCTTCCTCAATTTCCTATTTAGTGACTAAAAACCTCTGAAAAGCATTTATAGTGAAAAAGAAAATTGTCCAGACTTTTCTTTTCAGAACTCCTTTTCTTCTGGTTGCAACATTTGCTATCAGTGTTAATCTGTTAGTTTCCAGCATGACTTATACAGAAAAAAAGAAGTGGGTGTACCAATAATTTTTTCTTTCTCTTTTCTGTTAAAACTTCATTTTAAACTTTTTCCTGAAATTTCAAGTGGTTGTTCAAGCATGAGAGTAGGCACACAGATGGGCATGTGCACCCATGTGCAACTGCACACGCACACATACAAACAGGCTCTCCAGAATGGGAGGGGAAAACTGGTTTAACTTTGCCAATGTAAATCTGTAAATCATTGGATATGCAGACCACAAATGAAAGCCATTCTGCTTAGCTCTAATTCCATCAAGATCACTTACGTTTTGAAGGATAGGAAAGAAAGATTTGAAGATCAAAATCATCAGCTTTATTTGGCTTCATCGAAGATTTATGGCAGCTTTTTCAAGGGCAACTAAAACCAGTCACAGAATTTATATCCATATTATTTTCTTCTTTTTCAATATTTTATGAATGTTACAGGCAAAGTCAACCTTAGAAGACAATAAAATTAAATGTTCTTGTCCCTCCTGGTACCTCTGAAACTTCAATGAGATATGTGTTTTGCAACTTCCTTGACATCATCCTTCTATGCTGCGTTTTTTTTTTTTACCGTTTTCTTAAGGTTTTATATACCTTTGCTGGTCTGTTTACCAAACATGATTGCATTTTTAACATTGTTTCATATTGGAAAATATTATGTTTTGGTTTAGATTGTCAGGCTTCATTATCCATTCCTATTGGCTTTCGACTCAAATTCATTTTTAAAACAAATACTTCAGTCAGATCTGTTAGATGAAGAGACATAGCCAGTCTAAACACAGACATGCAACACTGAAATATCACTGTTATAAAAAGAATATGCTTTTTCTTTGTAAGTAAATAAGGTTCTTTGCTTTCTTTTAGACTCTTTGATTAAGTTTGACCGCTAGGAATGTGTTTCCCATTCAAATGATAAAGGAGAACAATATATGTGAGGCTGATATAGTGACTCAAAAATTATGTTGAAGATCAGGAACATTGAGTAAGAATTGATAAAGCAAATTAGTTTTCTGCTGGCAAATTGCTTCAAAAACTGCTGTTTATTTTAATTTTTCTGAAATTCCAAGGTTAGGCAAATGTGTGGAATAAGGTTTACTACACTGTTTGGCTCTGGGTCTGTCTGAGATGGAATTCATTTCCCCCACAGCCCCCCTCACAGTGCTGTGCTTTGCACTGGTAGCTAGAAAGGTGTTGATAACACACCAGTGCCTTGGATACTGTTGAGTAGGGCTGGCACAGCATCAGCACTGTGTCCTAACATTACCCCCACCTTCAAGGGGCTGGGGGTAGGCAAGATCCCGGGAGGGGGCACAAGTAGGCCAGCTGACCCAAATTAACCAAAGTGATATTCCAGACCGTATGACGTCAGCTCAGATATAAAAGCTAAGAAAAGGAGGAGGAAGAGGGAGCATTTTTTATTGACAGTGTTTGCCTTCTGGAAAAACCATCATACGTGCTGAAGCCCTGCTTCCTAGGAAGTGGACGGACATGGTTTGCTGATGGGAAGTAGAGGATAAACTTTCTTTTTTCTTTTTACTTGTGCACATGCAAACCTTTGCTTTTGTTCTAGTAAACTGCCTTATCTCAACCTATGAGTTATTTTCCATCTTATTTTCTCTCCTCTGTCTAACTGGGAAGGGGAGCGATAGAGTGGCTTGGTGGGCACCTGGTGTCCAGCCAAGGTCACCTTCCACAGCACCATACTCAGAGTGGTAAGAAGCTTATATACTTAGTAATACTTGGGAGATCGTGGAATTAGTGGAAAAATGTATTATCTGCTTGAGCAAAATATGATACATACAATCAAAGGAGAATTAAAGTATGGGGTAACTCAGCCTTCATTGTCCCATTCATTGGCTTAGATCCCAGTGCCCAGCTGTTGTAATCTAAGTTTAGAAATGTTTTTCAGTGCCTTGTTCAATGCCAGGAGCTTCTTGAGCAACCAGAAACCAATAGGAGGGGCTACTTTCTCCCAGGTCTTTTGTCCCCAGGTTTCAAGGAGCTTGTAAGTGACAAATGACAAGCTACTTTTGAATCCCTGGAAGGGTTTGGAACTATTGTTATGTTGACAGTATTGTACCCTCGCAGCCATCATCATTATTGTAGGAATGGAATGTAGTCTTTGGGTTTTTTGAGTTAATTTTGTTTTCAGACAAGATATTAAAAAAAAATTTAATAAAGTCCAAGATAAAACAAAAAGATAAAATATAAATGCAATATGTAGCTCATATTTAGCTAAGGAAAATCCATATTAGTAAGGCGTTATGGCAGCCAATGACCTAATTAAATGACCTAATAATATCTACAATTTATTTCTAATAGATATTGCAAAATAACTCTAATTTTAACATTACCTGCTGTGGTCTTTACCTTACTGAGAATAAGCATTCGTCAAGGTGCATGTCTTTCCAACCCCACTGAAGTAGGTCTTTTCAGAACTGTTAGGGTTTGTCATGTTCCCCACAGATTCACTAGATCTCAAACCTTTAATGGGTTGTCACGGGGAAATTTTTTTTCATTTTTTCTTCAGAGAATTGTATTGCAACTCTTTGAGACAGACATTAAAACAGTTTTCTACATAATTAATTAAACTGATTAATAAATTAATTAAAATAGGTTGACATACAACTTTAAAAATGAATTCATATGATATAACCAGTGTGACATACTCAGAAGTGTCAGTCCTTTCAACAGATGCCGCTAGCCTTATTTTGAGTTATTTGACTTATTTTGCAGTGTCAAAGGAATAGAATTACTTAGGATTCAGAGGGTTATTTTGAAATTTCTCTTTAAATAAACCTGATGAAGCAGAAAAAAATACAGTTTTGTAATTTTTGAATGGATTGCTTATCTTAGATTTTGTGAAATCCACAAACATAGGTGAAGGGAAATGAAGAGAAAAATTTCAGGCATGATCACATCTGGTTTGTTACTTAAAATGCTCTGTCACTACTTGTAGTTGCATTAGGAAGGTAGCAGAAGTTTTGCATCATTTATGGATCATTATTATGTTTCTTTTGTCTTCAAAGACTGTATGTGAGACCTGCGAGATCTCTTACATTTTTCTTTTTGTGGTCCAAACCCATTTAGAGGCAATTCAGATTCTTCTCTTTTCCACTCACGTTGATGGGTACTGAGTGGTTTGGGCTATTGGAGATAAAAAGGGAGACTGAAGAATCCAAGGGCTTAGCTGGACAATGTTCTGAGCATTAAAACTCACTTCAGATTCGTCCCTACTTTAAGTCCAGAGCTGAACTAGATTGTTTTCCAGAGGCACTTTCTAAAATATTCTGTTGCACTTCGAGCAGAGCCCTGGTAATTCTCAGCTGCTCACACACACAGCTAATGACTTCTTGCATTCTTTGTTAAGCCCATAAGATTGCTGACATATTACGAAGCACCACAGCTCATTTCAATTAAAACTATGATATTGCACAGAATCCCCGTGTGATTTTTTTCCTAAATACATAGGCTGCTCATTCCAAGCATACGCTTATCACACTGACCAGTCAAGGGAACAACCAAGATGACTGCAATGAAACAATTACAGGCTCTCACATGAAAGCTGCTTTTCTCCTCAGGGCTGTTGTTTTTTACTGTACACTGTCACAAAGTTTGATACACGTGAAAATTGGAGTTGGCAAGATCAGAGTTTTCCATGTGATGGCAAAATACATTTATTATGGACTTTAAATATTAGTTTGATATTCTGGATTTTAATGTGCAGAATGGATTTAAAACTTTGGGTACTTGTTCTCAACCACTGTCTGAATGTGTAAGATTTTTCAGGAAAATGCAGAAATTATTTGTATTTTAATGTCTTAGCCACTTCAGTTTTCACACTACAGTCTCACCAGGACAAGTAGAGTCCAGAGTAGTTCTTTGTGCAATTCTAGCAAATTCCAGTGAAGGTGGAGCAAATATGTCTTGAGGTAGCATGTGTAGATATGCTAGCTTTTGGAAGGGCATACTTATGAGTGACCAAATTATTAATATTGGAAGACATTGGGAGGCAAAAGGATAACCAGGCTCTTAGGACTAAAACCACATTTTCATGACTTTATGAAATGTGTGAAAAAAAAAACAAACTAAGGGGTGATTAAGAAATTAAATATGTTGTAGATGGATTTAGATAAACAGCAAGAGCATGTTTATGCAGAAGCTGAAATGTGCTGTTGACTTTTTAGGAAAGGCAATGAAGAGGAATGCTCTATCTTCTATATTTTTCTCAGTTCCTGTGTCATTGCCATAAACCTTCTTAAAATAGCTGACAGAGAGATTT
The DNA here is from genome assembly GCF_001604755.1 of Lepidothrix coronata. NCBI lineage: Eukaryota > Metazoa > Chordata > Aves > Passeriformes > Pipridae > Lepidothrix > Lepidothrix coronata. The sequence continues at coordinate 2,806,703 of NW_016690235.1, read as the reverse complement.
CTGTGTTAGTCAGTCTATCAGATGCACATAAATCTGCAATATAAGCAGAATTTAGAAATGCCATTAGTAAAGCAAATGAGAATCATAGAATGAGATCAAGTTACCTCGGAAGCTGAGTCATACAGACACTAGAAATGTGTCTAGTGTGTGGGTGGTACAGAAACCAGAAGGAGAGTTATGGAAAAGCTGAAAATGGTGGCTGAGTTTTGTGGTCTGGCTGGAAAAACATTTAGAAAAAGTAAGAATCTACAATTTATCTCAAATATGTTATCCATTCTTACAGTGCAGAGAACATTGTTCCAGACAACTTTCTTTAACAAGCCACTCACAAACAGCAGGTTTGCTGATTGAACAGGGAAAGGGAAGATAAAAATGTAGCAATGGATAGGTGACGTTATAGGTAGAATACAAAATCAAAGTAGAATAACAGAAAATAGGTAAGAAAAACTAGAAGAAAAATGGAAGTACAGGACAAAAGTTTATTCACAGATATTGTAGCAGAATCACATCTCAGCAGAACCATTAACGAGTGGCATGTGATTATGAAGATCCTGCACTTTCCTCTCAACCTTGCCTTGTTTTGATAAGAAAGAACTACCTGACAAAATACGCTTAAACTTTCGATTCCTTTACTACGAGGTGTTAACAGAAACCTTGTTTTGTGCTTGCTGAAAACTGAACACTCATTATTGGAAGCTGCAGAAATTATGAAGAACTGACAAAGTACAAAAGGTAAAGTAAAATAACCAAGTCCCTTTCAAATTGTTCCACTTTTGAATCTGCTGATTATGGTGAAGCAACTTGCTTCTCAGCTCTTCCTACTGAAGAAAGTGATGAGACGGCTAAACTTCATCTTTGAGCCTGAAGTAGTAGTGGCTGAAGGAGGAGGTCCACAAATTGGACAACAATCTGAAAGCATATCTAGTTTCTGATGTTTGTCTAATGATTGTCCACAGTTCAAGAAAAATTGCCTAATATGCAAGAGACAATCAGTGCAGTAAGATCATGGTAAAATGCTGATTAATTTTTGCTTTATTGGTGTCTTGAGACACTACTTGGATCATTCTACTCTATGGTTGTCAAGGTGAATAAAAGGCAGGATGAATTCCTCTCAATTTTCATATATAATAAATAAATTGGAAGTCCTTTAAATCTTTAAATAGACTTAAAAAAGCCCAGAACAGACTTATTTTTCAGGGAGTGCTAAACATCTACATCCAGCCATTTTCTGCTGTTATTCAAATTGGATAAACAGGTAGTTATAAATTTGTAAAATGAATCCCCTTACAAATTTTTTTGGCACACTGTATAAGTGTATAAATGGTGTTTTTTATAAAAGGGCCTAAATGCCCAGAATTATCAACACAGGAACAATTCACTGAATGTAAAGGAGAGAACCAGTAAAAATAAGTGAGGTACTATGATTTTATGTAGATGTTCCTGCCTTAAATTTGTAAAGCAACTGAAGGATGTACTAGGGAATCCCTCATTGGAGGGAAGTGGGACACATCTTTCCATGACCTGTTCAGATGCAAAATGCTCAAAACACCAGTGAAGTCACCAATTCCTTGGTTTCAGTGAGTCACGTTCCAAGAATTAATTGCAGGAATTTTTCACAGCATAACTTAAGATTAGAAACGTGGATGTTAAAAAAAAAAAATTGTTAGCATTTGTAGAGATTTTTATTGAGGTAAAAAAGGGCTTAGGTTTACTGAACATAAAAATATCAATACAAATCATCCACTTTGCCTTAGGAACCAGTCTTGTCTTGTCCACCCTTTTGTCCACCCTTCTTGGAAGAGTATCTCTAGCTTATTGTTTGTAACAGTCAAAGATTCCATAAAAAATAACTAGAAATTTGGGCCTATTTTTAATAAACCTGTACAGGTTTATTATAACATAAACATGATTCCCCTACTGTCATGGTTTAACCCCAGCCAGCAATCAAGCCCCACACAGCCACTTGCTCACCCCTCCACCAGTGGGATGGGGGAGAGAATCAGAAGGGTAAAAGCCAGAAAACTCATAGGTTGAAATAAAGACAGTTTAACAGGGAAAGCAAAAACTGTGCACCTAAGCAAACAAACAAAGAATCAGTTCACTGCTTCCCATGGGCAGGTGTTCAGCCATCTCCAGGAAAGCAGGGCCCCATCACGCGTAAGGGTTACTTGGGAGGACAAATGCCCTCAATTCCAAATGCTACCTTCTTCCTCCTTCCCCCCCCTTTATATACTGAGCAGGATGTTACACGGCATGGAACATCCCTTTAGTCAGTTTGGATGTGGCTGTATCTCCTCCCAACCTCCCACATACCCCCAACTTCCCTGGCAGTGTGGTAGAGAAAAAGTAGAAACAGCCTTGCCTCTGTGTCAGCAGTAACAAAATCATCACTATTATCAACACTGTGTTCATCATAAATCTGAAACACAGCTCCATACTAGCAAGTTTGAAGAAAATTAACCCTAACCCAGCCAAAACCAGCAGACCCACATAAACACTTCCTTATCATTTTCAACCAGTGGTATCTGTGAAGTCTATTTTTGCTCGTCTTAACTCAGATGATGATTCATAGCATGTTGTTGTAAGCATTAATAGTCATGTAAGAATTCTGAACATTTGTGAGAGAAGCATATTCTATGAATGATGACTATATCTCTGTTGAAGTAAAAAGTAGATTATATCTTTTTGTTTTGATAAACTCAAGAAGGGATAAATAATTTGATATCACACTAAGAACAAAATTCCGGATGATCTATACAGAAAGCATTAATCATCTGTTATGACCTAAACCCCCCAAAAAATCTGTATTTATCATTTTGATAGGAAACCATTAATTTAGTATAGTTTCTTTCAGTGTATTTGAACAGAATCTCATTACAGTTTGTTCCCTTACCTCTTCAGAACTAGACTTTAGCTAAAGTACACAATTTCCTTTGCTCTAAGGAACAGTATTTTATGCAGAAGTTCTGGATCTCTTGCAAGGATGACAAGTTTACTTCCTTAGAATTTTTCTCCTGGTTCTTTCAGAAACTGTCCATGTTCTTTGAAAGTCTATTCTTTAAAAAAAATATCTCAAGTAGATTTTGTTATTGTCTTTTGATTACATTAGGTGCTCAGAGAACATCATGATGAGTGCAGTGTGAGACAGACAGATGACAGAATAAATGAGATTGCATGATACTGGCATATTCTATATTTAAGAGTTTGTCAGTGTTTCCACAGATGCTCTGTGGTGTATCCACTGACACGCTGATGTGTTGCTGAAACAAACATCACTTCAGGGTATAGAAATTGCCCTAGAATATTCAATATGTAGAGTGTACAGCCCAAGGAACGTAGACAAAATGTTTACTGAGAGCACTGTTGTGGTGCAAGCTGCCAGCGCTCATGATAGAATATATTTTGCAGAGACATGATCTGTGGTCATACTTGAAAAAATATTGAAGCAATATATGCTCCTGATGCTGAACTGGGATGTGTTGTAAAAAGATACGACTTTTTAAACATGGATTTCTTTGCTCTCACCTAACATTGGTCTCATTAAGTTGATTTAAAGGCAGACTTTCCAGGGTTTTTTCAAGCCCACAGAAATAATGAGGAATAAATCAATGCACACAGCTTTGTTAGTTCTTGACCATAATGTGGCATTTAAATTCACTGAAGTCTAGAACAAATAGGTTAAGCATCGTTTGTATCAAATGGAGCAATCAAAATCTAGTAAAACTGAACTACAACACAAATAATCATATTTTGATAATTATTTCTTTATAATTTTATATAAATATATTACTTTTCCTTGATGTAAATGTGAAACCAAATATAATCAGAATTGCTTAGCACTGATAGCAGAAACTGAAGTGAAATCAGGGTCTCCTGCAGGTATGTCCAAGAGGCTTAGCAAAAAAGAAAAATATTGTCCTTTTTTTTTTTTTATTTTTAGTCCCCATGCTTTTGACATGACTGTAAATAAAATGACACCATCCCTTGCTTTTGATAATTGTGTGAGTTCAACAGTTACAATTTGGGTTTGGGAGAATCAAGATGCCTTCTTCCCAAACCTAAAGCTCCATCTTTCAAACATAACTTCCCTGGACTCAACATAATGTATTTTGTGACTTTTTTTCTTTTTTTAAAATGACTTGTTGAAAGCTGCCACCATATCACACATACAATCCAGAAGCACTGAAGGGCACATAGGTAATGAGCTGCACAGGATAATTCACTAGACAAAATAACATTGAGGACAGAACACCGAAAACCAGTGTAAAGGTTTTTCCCACTTTTCCCAAAGGTTTTTCAAATAATGGAAAATTTTGGAAAAACTATTTCTTTTGGTAGTAAGTAATTAACTTTCTCTTTGAAGTGTTAAAAATACAGTTCATCCTTGCTCTGCTATTCTGCAGGTGTTTGAATTCTGAATCTTTGCAGAGGAAATGCAGTTTCTTTTCCCTCTTCACCATCATCATGAACTAAACACAGTGAATCAAAGAGAAGCTTCACACAGTTACTTTTTTCATAGAGGTGGATGAAACCAAAAGGTTTTTCTTACCATGACAATGAAGTTTGGTTCATATTTCTTTCAGGTGAAGGTTGCCTTTTTATAACTGCTGAATGAGCAGCTCAGGGAAAATTGAACCAAGTATAAACAACAGATTTAGACAGCTTTGCATTGGCCCTGAACTTTGTTCATATTTTTCTGTCATTACAATAGCAATATTTTCAGTTTTTGTTCCTTCTAGATTCTATGTGAAGCAGCCAACCATAATAATGTTGTATGAATATAAATTCTGTGCAGCTTTTTGTGCTGCAAGTTTAAGTGCCATTTATATCTGAAAGAATTTTTTTGGGTTAGGGTAAAGAAACATGAAAAAGAATCCAAAAAAACCCCAAACCAGATGATTTACTACAGTACCACAAAACAAGCTGTGCATACTGTTAAGACAGTGTTTCTCCATAGTAAGTAGAAAAGAAGGGAGGATAGTGGTGTCACCTGGCTGTGATTCAGGAAAACATGTAAATCTCAAATTCTCTTTTCTGAAAGCTAGTGCATACACACCCTATCAAGCATGGGTAAGTTGTAAGATAAGGAACATTTCAATAACATTTCAATGTGAAGAGTTAGATTTGTCGACCCCTCTAAATATGGGGTCACTGTGCTGCAATGATGGGTTTCTCAGTTCTTGGCTCTGCTGTAGTACATACCTAAACTATTGCAAAGCCATAGTGTGTAGCAAGACAAAAAAATAATGAACCCAGTTTTAAGTTAACTTTTCAATATATTTTTAATAACTGTTTTAAAAACAATATATCATCTGGATTGTCATTGCTTAGTTTCTGACACTTTCTTATATACTTTGAACATCATTAAATTGGATATGTAATTCTTTGAATCAAAACTGGTCAATCTACATGTGAGTGGCAATAGGATTGTGCTCTACCAGAGTAATTTGAACAATGTACTTCACAATCACTTCCCTTCCCAACATTCATATAAGTTAGAAAATAACTCTTAAGTCCATTTTACATGCCAAGGAGCTCAGGTGCAGGTTAAAGGCTGCTTTATTCTCACAGTAAGACTTTATTCAAGAAAATTCTACTCTTCCAACCACTTGTCTTAAGCTCTGTCACTTCCACCCTTCTCCCTTTTATCTGATAAGCACACGTTTGACAGTCACTGTTTCTTTTTCCTTTTGACTTTCTCAGCCTTTCCAAGGTGCTGATCCCAGGATAGCTAACTGATGCATGTGCTAGCAGTTTAAATGGGAAAAAAGGACTTGCAAAATGGTATCCTGTTCTCCCTTCAACATAGTACTAAAGCAGGCACTTAAATTTAGTCAAGTGTTTGGACATACTTTGGGAGTTCAGGGTGTCAACTGTTAAACATACAAAGTTCCTACTTACGTAGCTAAGTAGCATTTTTCCAGTGAGCAATTTATTTTTGAAGATGTCAATCTGAGATTGGTGAGGACATCTGAACACAAACATTTGGACATAAGGCTGAAGTCTTATTTATATATTGACTTGCAAGGTAATAAAAAGACACAATTTGTGATCTTATTATAGTGTTAAAACACTCCTATTATTGTAGAGTATTTCTAACTTTTTAACTGGTCTGGGCAGTTCTAAACATTTTATAATGACATGGTAGGGTCGCCTTTGCTGGACACCAGGTGCCCATTCAGCTGCTTTCTCACTCATAATCCTCAACAGGACAATGGGAGAAAATACAATGAAAAAACTCATGGCATGAAATAAGAACAGCATCATCATTTACCAATTACCACCATGAGAAAAAATTGGCTTAACTTGGGGAAATTAATTTAATTTATTGCCAATTAATTGGACTAGGATAATGAGAAATAAGAACAGTCTTAAAACATCTCCCCACCACCCACCTGTTTTACCTTCTTCCTGGGCTCGGTTTCACTCCCAGCCAGTGCAGGGTGCCACTAAAAACTTGCCATGTAAGTCTAGTAAAAGTGGCAAGACTTAGATTTGGACCAAAAAGCATAAAATCACACACAAAAAAATAAATAGAGGGAAAACAGGTAGAATTCTGTCATTTTATACATGTGGATGAGAGGTACACAAAGACAGCAACTTATCCAAAGGTGCAATGCAACTGCTGAAGTATCCAACTGAAAATACATTTTCTGATGTCTTGTGCAGTTAGTTAGTTATTCTTCTTTGATGAAATGGATGCAAAAAGAATAATTTAATTATGGGAAATGAGAGTTATTGTAAAAGGAGTATAGCACATGTAATCTCTGAAAGAGATGTGAGTGCTTACATGCATAAAGTGTACATACAATTACAAAGTATTTATAAAGGACAAATATAACAAATAAAATAGCTTCGCTCCAGATCTTGTAGCTCTTGCAAAACTTCTTCAGAGGCTTTGTTCACAGTCCTGTAATAAAATCTGAAATGTCATTCTCCTAAGAAGATTTAATTAGTATATCCAATTTACACAATGTGTTCTGCTAATGCAATTATTGTTCAGATTTGAAAGGAAACTTTTAAGAACTGTTAACAGTTTTTAACTGTTAACAGAAAGACATGGGAATGAAAGCTTTTTTAAAAAGAAAATGGAGTTTTATCAAATTTAAATACACTTTATTACTGAGTCCTGGAATAAAATGCATTGAAACACAAGTGAGTGATTGGTGGGAAGATGGTAATTTTTCATACAGTAGATGTATGAGAAGGAAAAAACCAGATATAAGCATATCAGTACAAAGTACTGTCAGTACATCTGATCGAAGATGCTGCAAAGTACACCTGGAATTATGTAGTGAGCTTGGGTAGCCTTTGGTAAAATGCATTTTTACATGCAGAGATTTCACCAACTTTAAAAATAATCTCCACTGTATTTTACATCCACTTCCTACTCATCTGTTCATTCTTCCGAAGTTCAAATCTTGTAGAATTACTGAAAATCAAGGGACAAAAGGCTACATATGGGAATTTTACTGGATTCAGGGGATAAAGGATTAAGTAACTTAAAACTAGACTATATCACTAAATTATTCATGTGCCTGTTTAAGGCACATTAATGACATTAATGACTTGTACATGATCGCTGCATTGCTAAAAATAGAAAATATGTCAAAATTTGTGTTGTCTCAGGGGTCAGTATAGAAGGAAGTTCTTTTGATGGGTGTTACGTGGGTCTTTCTGTTCTAAAGCCTGAATACTTTATACTCAGTTCTAGAGCTTTGAGTAAGAACTTACTTCCTCATTATAAGGAAGGATTTGTTTGCCCCGACATACTGTTGTAATGAAAAATGTATCCTGATGTATCTCTCTGACATTCTCCTTTATGTCATTCTGTCATGTCCCATTGGGCAACGCAGTATTTGAGAAGCTTTTCTGTGCAGTCGTGGTTCTGCTGCGTGTCACGGAATGCTGATGTCCCCTGCTCCCTGTGTAGGCAACTTGTACTTAGTTTCATGTCCTTGCACATTGTTTTTTGAAAACACTAAGTTAATCGTAAAACATTTCTACCTTATATTAAGAACTGGCATGAATTACGCTTGGTTGGTTTATCAATGTTTATATCTATGCTTAATTTTCCTAATCAAGTCTGTAGAGAAATTTTGAATGAACAGGGACTTCATGATGTGTCAAGCCATCTCCCATTCCCTGTTAAAAGATGCAATTTTGCAAGAAACAGGTTTTTATAGGACCAATTTGTTTAACTGAAACTTTGAGTCAAGTTTTGATGGAAGTTGTTCCAAAATCAGGCACAAGCTTCACTGAAATGTGAGCTCCACAAGCTCCACCATATCTTGGTGAAATGCTTTTGCTGTATGTGTCAGGTTATTCAGTTGACATGTATATGCACTGACAGTAATACTTAACAATTTGAAAATGGCCAAGATTTTGCTTTTCTTTAATAAAAATACACTACTGGAATTCAAGAATATTTTGTATTTTCGGAACTGAAAAGAAATAGATTTGATTGGGTTTGCTGTCTTTTCTTGTAGAAAAATTTTTTGCTTTAAAATAATATGGAAGTTGAGTGGATTTTAAATTAAAGGGCCAGAATAGAAAAGTGCTTTAATCTAGCTGTCCAAACGAGGAAATTTTTGTTGTTATCAGTTACAGTCTGTAAGGAAATTCTGAAAATCCGTCAGAAGGTAAGAAGTTAGATGTAAGCTGAATGGTGTCTTGACTGACTTCTATGAAACAAAGTCATTCTTGTGTCACACAGGCTGGGCCCTTAGAAATTAGAGTTTCTGAATTCAGTAGAAATTCAGTTTCTGAATTTCCAGTGATGAGCTGAACAAACTGCGAAGCTACTAAACTCCAAAAAAACTTTATATATGAATTCTACTGTATTTTTCTGTTTGAATTGCCAGTAGGTAGTGATGATTTTATTTAATTTACCTATTGGTCATAAAATAATTTCTTTAAATACTTAATCTACTCTAACCTTTTTTTTTTCCCCTGATGAGCCCAAAGGGAACATCTGATGGTTTATATTTATGCTAATTTTTGAGTAAATATTCCAGACACAGTCTCACAGATATTTTTCCTAGATATCCATAGAGAAGAAAACTGTTACCAGCGGAAACACATTTGATTTACTCTGGGCATCCCTGATCTAGGAAGTTGTCATAGTAATTTTTGGGGGGTTTGGTAGGGACTGTTAAAATCAGCTGTTACTTGGTAAATAACTATTTTCTTCATAAGTAACTGATTTTAACTTTCCCTTAGAAATTGTTACTTGAAACATAACATTTCAGGAAATAATCTAGTCAGAACATTTTTTCTGCTAGAAAAATTGCATAGGAGGAGTAGAAAAATATTATAGAACTTCGATTGAAAATGGGACTATCATTATATTGATGTCAAGTTCATGCTTTTTTTATTCCAGCATAGGGCAAGACATATTTGTAATACACTATACAATACACAGTAATACACTACACAGTGTTACTTTTAACTTGGTAATTCTGCTTTGCTTTTAGGTGTACTTTTGTACATGGAGGGAAAATCCTAACTTCAGAAGAAAGGCAGTCTAAATTTCTTCTTTAAAACTGAGCTTGAGGAAAAAATCAAAATATGTACACATGAAAAAAAATCGAGGTTACTTTTCAGTGGAGGAGTTAGCAGTTGGACAAGATTTGGCTTGATGTAGACACCTCTCAGTTCTGACCTAGAAATTTCCCCAGATGCCCACAGCTTATGTGGACAAGAATACTTGGAATAAAGAGAGGAAAGAGCTGATCCATTAAGTAGTTAGCCCAAGTACTACAGCAGCTGCATTAGTCAGAGCACATAGGCCATATCCCTACATGTAGTGATACACTAATTGCTGTACTTAGTCTGATGGCCTCAGTTCACAATGACTGACATAAACCCAGAGGCTTCTGGTGTGTCTGCTATAGATATGGCATCATTTTGTGTTTAGAAAAAGCCAAAGGTCATGGCAATTAGATAGAGATGAGTTTAAGTCTTAATTTTATGGAATGATTGTGAGTTTTGTTTTCTCCAGATCCTTGAAGAAGTTGGCTGTCAGTCCTGCAGTAGCCAATTTGATCTTATCTTTACCTCATCCAAATTAGTCCAAAGACCTGACTGTACAAGCAGGATGGAGTTTAGAATGACCTGATTATCTGGCTCAGATTATTTCTTTTATGGCATTCATTTTAGACCAAGCTGAGCTGTCTTATAATATAAATTTCGATTGGATTTAGTAGTGATGTTTTATGAGGGAAAAAAAGAAGGACTAAGATTTTTGTAATTTGTACGCAACATCCTTCTCATACACACAGTGACCCAAACACAGACACAGACATAGCTATGTCTGTATACCTCCTTATTCCCTTTGGGGATGAATGCTAGATTTGTTCTTCTGTTCTTTTAGATAACCTTGACAAGAACGTATGAAAGAGATCTTAACTTCATCTCAAAAGGCAAACACTCAGTAATCTTTGCTTTAATCATTACCTGTACTAGGTCACTATTGGGTCACTGTGGCCAAATGCATTTTATAAATGACTATATTTTACTCACAGGCAGACCTAAAGGCTTTATGACAGCAGCCTCTCTTCTTTCTGGAACATAAATATTCACCCCAAATTTATAAAACTGGAATCATAAAAGAATGGGGGGTTAAATTTATTTTTTGTTTAGCTGAGGACATTTTTATGGGGTAATAAAATTCTTTTCAGACGAAGGCATATTGTACAGAGAGACCTTGTTAATGACAAACACTAAACCAAGAAACACCTTAAAGCCATTAAACCAAGAAAATTATCAACTGTAAATCAATGCCATAATATCAAAAGGGACAATTTAATGAGTGAAGAATAGAGAGGACAAAAAAGTCGCAATGATAAGATGATAACGTTTGAAAAATTCATTTAGAAACAAAAAAACTCTAACTAACTGTAATTTTGTTCCCTCCTTTCACTCTACATACTGCAATATTTGAAAAATGTGACCATTCCACTACTCTAGATTGTGCAATTGTTCTAAGCAGCTTCTTGTCTGTAGTCAGATTCCTTTGTACTTCCATTTCATCCTGCACTAGGCATTCAAAGCTCTGACTCAAAATCTGTCCAGGTAACTGGAAAGATTATTCTTGACTTTAATTACCTTTTGAGAAGTAGTTTTTCAACAAGGCTAGTGCTTGTTTTATTACCTTGGAAAACAAGACTAAAATGGTTGGTTTCTCTCATGCCTGAGCTGTGCAGTTGTTCCCTTTTGTTTCAGTCAGAAGCAGTAAAGGTGATGGAGAGAAAACAAAAGCATGCTGTGCACACAAGGATTACACTGGCTTTTCTCTACAGTGATGCCTCTCCTCAGTGCAGCATGGCCAGTCTGCATTTGGCTGCTGCTCCCTGAGATGCAGGCAGCTGAGCTCCCAGAAAAAGGGCAACACAGGACCCAGTTCCTTCATCTGTGTGTAAAGGGATGAGAAAACAAGGCTTCTAGTCATAAAACTGGGCACTAGATGAGATAGAAGGTACTAAAGCCCCAAAAAGATAAGATTGAAAGCCTATATAGAAACAAGATGATGTCAGGAATATATGAACCCTGCTGGAGCTAGCCAGATTAGGTTTGTTGCCCATGAAACATGGGCCTCCAAAGAGGATAATAAATGGAAAGGATTTTTTATAAAAAGGCTCCAAGCCACATTTCTTTAATCAGCAAGAACTGGAGCCTCATCTAGGTGTCTTTTCAGGTTGTGTATCATGTTTCATGGTATCCCATGCTAAATTTTCCATGTCTTTGCATTGATCATGTTGGTCTGGAAGCTGCAAAAGGAAATCCTCTTGAGAAAGTAGCTCTGCATCCTGTAGCTCTGTGCTGAAGCAGTTTTCCCCGTTTGCCATCTCAGGCTTCAGCTCACATCCACATCAGTGTACAGGCATTACTCTCTTGTCAAACCAGAGAGAAGTTAAAACTTGCCTAAATCCCAAGAAGCATCTGCGAAATTTGTCTCTATCAGTATAGCATGAATGCCTTAGGAAGCTTCTAAAAATGCTCATGTGTGGAACAAGTGTCTTGTAGCAGGAAGGATTTATTGTTTTTCTCCTAACAATGGACTGACCTATTCTTAATTTTTAATATGGCTAATTTTCTTGTATATCTCTGCCATAATAATTCTGTTGGCACTAGTACTTATTGTTAATTTACGGTGGTCATCTTTGTTATATTATTGAACCATCCAAGAACAGGGTCTAAAGGTATCAAATGCTGGGTGAAAGGAAGGTAAATGTCTTGCAAGTGCAATTGTGCCTGCGTCCTAGTGCTGTCCTTTAGTTTGAACGAGCCTTATCTGAGTATCCCACAAGATGACATAAACCAAAAACAAGTAGTAGAAGTCTTCAGCAGTTCAGAGAACTCAGGAAAATCTCAGCAGCTCTGGAGAATGTATTATCCTGAAGTGAGAGCTCCAGAAGCAGCCTAGTAATTTCTGCATAAGTAAGGCCATTGAGAAAAACTAAAATTTGCTATAGTTGGACTGTTATCATGAAGTCAGAATATTTTAAAGAAGTAAAAGGATCCAGAGTGTTTAAGGTATCAGAAATTACTGTAGCATGTTTCTCAGAGGTTGAATCTAGCTAAGATTCAACTAGCTAACGTTTGCTAGGAACTATGGTCAATAACAAACTTGCCAGCACTGACTTTTCTTATCTATTTCTTCTATCCTCTTTAGTACTACAAGACAACCTACCACCTGCAATGTAAAGGGTAGGCGTTTTTGTCTTTCACATAAAAGGTGTCTATTTTGCAATGTAGAGTTGGAGGAAAAATAGGAAGGAAAAAGTATACCATCCTGTCATAGTATGGTATTGTATGAACGCACAAATTAAAGTCTGCATGCTGTAAACATATGATACTTAAACATAAGTATGAAATATATTGATACTTCATTTATTTAATCACTCCACAGGAGCCAAAGAAACCTCTGATTATGAAACACTTATTTTCTTATGGTATCCAGGTAACAAGCCACTGACAACTGTGCAGTCTAGTGAGTGCAGATTAGGGAAAAGCCTGGAGATGCAGTGCTTTAAGCAGAACACTGTTGTTGCTGATCCTTAACCCAATGATGATTTGTTTGTTTTCATTCTGCTTTGGGTCTATATCATTTGAATGGATTTAGAGTGGAGTTTAGCCTGTAGTATACTGGTGGAGGGTTCACTAACTCCTGTAATAAACTGCAATGTTCTCCTTTACCACACTGGCATTCTTATATCTCACCTGTGTTTATTGCTTTCTAGATCAGCCACTGCTCAGCAGCTGCTTTGCTACATCCTTGTAATGTGCACCAGGTATCTTTCTGTGCTGTCATGACAACCTGCAGAGAATCATGATATGTTATTTATCAAAAGTACACTTGTTCCAACACCAAGGTGACAGAGGAGGCAAGATAAAGTAACTGCAGTCTTTTTGGGGGATAAATGCACAGAAAAGCTAGGCTGTGTCCTAAAAAGCTTACAGTGTTAAGCAGACAAATAGTGGCAGCAGGGAAGATTTATGCATTTCACAGATGCAGAAAAGATGCTCAGAGAAAGATGGTAATTTGTTCAAGGAAGTCTTTAGGAAGATGGAAAACTGACTTATGCTCAAGATCTTTTCTTTCAGGGTGGATTCCACTTCTGTTTAAAACAGCTGAGAGTCCATCTTCAGAAACACAGATACGTTTTCCTGAGGTTTTGTCCAGATGATCAACTCATTAACAAATACTTCAAATAATCTGAAATATTATAATCTTTCCAATCTTGACTATTAAACAATAGATAATTAGAACTTGTGATGTGCCTGAAACTTTGTGCTTAAATAGCAAGAATTTGACAGATACAATGAGACCTACTCCTGATCATTGGTTTAACAGATAGTTATGTTACAGTTAGTGCCTTTTTTTCAGAAGTGCTAAAAATCTGCAATTACATTTGAAGACCATGAAGATGAAATGTCTCTAAAATGCAATTTCTCTGTTGTGGATTATTGGCCATCATACTGGAATATGCCTTTATGCAGCATTGGCTCCAGGATGCCCCACTGTCAGAAAGTGAGACACTTACAAAACATAACTGTTGGAAAGACAGTTGTCTTTTAAAGACTGGGAGGATGGGATTGGAGAAAGAAAGTACTGCCAAGAATCAGAGGTTAATTTCTAGCTATTTCTTCAGAGTTTATGATGCCAGACCATGGGTTAGAAGAGCAGCTCTGTAGCAGTACAAGATTAAGGGTCTAAACCTTTGGCAAAATATTGTTACTATATTGGAAATGGTAAAAATTGCACCACGTATCGGTAACTTTATAATAAATAATTATGTGCCCTGAAAAGGAGTGGAAAAGCTAAATCTATGGACTGGTGTTCCCTTTTCTAAATGCATCAGGTTTATTTGCTTCAGATATGTGGAAACCTCATCCATTGCTTTTTGTGCTTGTGCTTCATGTACAACAATGCACTAAGCATATATATCCATGAACTCAGTAAGTCTATCTGACTGAAAATAATTTGCAGCTCTTCACCTCTCCTGCCAGTTATGAAAAAGGGAGCATGCAGTTCCCATAACTCTATTACAATTCTGTTAAAACCCTCATTGTTTATAAGTAAAAAAAAACACAGAGTGAGGGAGAACTTTTCTCTCCCAAGCTGTAGAAGACAAAATGGCATCTGAAGCAGTTACATCTGATCATGGTTTTTGTTTTATTTCTTTTATGGCAGAATAGTAATGGCTCCCTAAAGTATGTCACAGCTCAAGATTTACAGACCAGTCTCTTCAAGACTGAGCTGTGACACCTGTACCAGACAGTGTCCCCTGAATTACCATTACAACAGTTGCACCTTTGAAAATGATCTGTTGCTTTTAGAGGCAGGCAGCAAAAGCTTTCCTATATTCTGAGGTCCAGCCAGTACATTTGCAAAGTTTTTTATGGTTTACTTGTTTATTTTTTAGTTAACGAGAGCTCACCAGCTCATAGCTCACTTTCATAACACACTCAGCAAATATTTTACTCTTTTCTTCTTCTCTCTCTCTCTCTCTCTCTCTCTCTCCCACCTTTTCTTTCTCTCACTCTTTCTCACTCTGATGAAAGTATGATTTGGGAAGAGATGGCATTCACACACCCACAGAAACTGTCTTGTTTAGAGCTTAGCTGAAAGGGTGATGTCAATCAATCACTGTGCTGTGGTAACACCAAACAAAATAATAGCTCTGCACAGATTCAAATATCTTCATAGTATTTAAATACTGTAGACAATGGACATACTAATCATCCTACAAATTAAGGACTAACCTGTGAAGAGATTTAGTGGCATAAGGTTCATTCAGGAAGCCTGTCATGAAATAGACTTGATGCCAAATTTCCTTAACCCTATGGTGCATAACTCAGAGAAAAATCATGCTCTCCTTCTAGGTCACTATGGGTAGAAATAGAGTGAGAAACAAAGTTGCACCATGTTACAGTGTCATCCTGCTGCCTTTCCTTAAAAATACATGAAACATGAAGCCTTTGGAGTTGTTGCTGAGTGAATGTCGTTTCTCAGTACTTTTGCTTGTTTGGGTGCTGACTGACCTTTCCTTATGTGCAAAACATTTGAAATGTTTGAAGAGGCTTTACTACAGTAATAAAATTTTTAAAAAAATCTACTGTGCTCTAGCGTGCTGCACAGAGCTGTCACATCATTCATGTTCTTTGTACCTCTCTCCCTTTTCTCTGTCTAACTCATTTACTTTCATCATGGCTTACAGGATCATAAGTATACTTACTAGACATAAGACGTTAACTAACAGGATTTAGGTCTTTTTCATGGAGTTTATTAAATGGAAAAAAAAGTTGTGTGTTGTGTTTTCAGATTACAAATATTCTGCAAGATGATAGTAATTTCCATCACACCCTCACCCTTTTTTTATAGACTGAGTGAGAAGAGTCTGATCCCATTGTGTGTTCCATTCATACATCCCTCTCTGGCTGCAGAACGCACAGAATCAAGGAGGGTTAATCCTTTGCTTCATTAATGTTTCAGGAAGGTTCACTTCTCAGGTAAATGAGCTCGTAAACAAGAATTAGACACATTGCAGGTAGTTTCAGTATTTGGCTTAACAGAAATGTTTTGTTTGGTAACAAAGAAGAAACAGATAACATAATTCTAAATGTGCAATATGTATCTAATATGTGGAGGAAACTGTGCAGAGGAGGAATCTAAAAGTCTACTTCAGAAACTTGGATAAGTGTTATGGAAAATACAATTGTATTGCAATTTTTTCTGTGTGTCAAAATGTAACTATAAGCACCTTACCTTCTTGACAAAATTACCTTTTATAAGTAATTTGTCATCAAAACCCTGTGAAGCGTAGTTGATCACTGCAAATGACTTTGCCATTAAGACCATAGCTTTGGTATTTTTCTTTCCTTTTCAGAATTAAAACTGCTTTGGAAGGCAGTGTAGAGGAACCTGGAGGAATCAATAAGTGATTAAACCCACCTTTATAGAGATACATGCATTTGCAAAAGCTCCCATACATGGGCTTCTTTGTTAACTTGAATTTGTTTCATCAATGAAGGGAACATTCGTCAGAGTCAGAAAAAAATGACAAAAAATATTCCAAAATGGGAGACAAAATGCCTTGGAAATAAATTCAAAAAAGAACTTTGTTTTGAAGATAGAATCCATCAGGGGAATTTTTTATTGGTTTTGCAGCAAGAACTTGATGTTAAGGGGTATCATACACAAAAAATACATGATGTATTTTACATATAAAATACACATACATATTATATTTTATCCCATTCTTATTGGCATTGTAGAAGAATCTAGATGCCTACAAAGCTGTAATCGTGCCATACTCAACATCAAAACTACCTGACAACTTTCCTCTTCTCTGGCTCAAAATTCTGCAAAATAATTACTCTAGTCTTTCTTTCTCTTTGCACTAAGCTGTAAGAATGACAACATTTAACAATTTGGTGGAAAGTCTATTCCGAGATTTATTAAATCATTACACTTAGGTATTTTGATTTGAAATCAAAAGAAGTAGGTTCTTTCTCCCTGGAAGACCAAAGAACATACAGTTTTATAAGCTGATATTGAAATTCTGCATATCAGGCTTCTATTAGGCTTTCTTCATAGGGACAGTACTTCTCTGGTACTGAGAGCATGGGACACAAAGTCTTCAAAAAAAGTTTTCTTTCCTATCATTGGAGCCTGACAATAGGACTTTTTTTTTTACTTCCTTGTGTGTGCAGTATTCATGTATTAGTAAATGTTTCTAAATTGCCTGAAAACATTTGAGAATGCTTGCTTTAGCAAAAAAAAAAAAAAAAAAGCAGTAGTTAGTGTTGACTAGGTGGGATTTTAGTCAGTGATAATTGGCATATGGACAGTAGGACTGCTGTTTTTCCCCAAAAAAACAATTTGGTATATCCGATACAAACTTTTGTGCTTGTTTTGGCTTTGTCAGTCATCTGGCAGCAGTCAAATTTTTCTGATGTTGAACACTGTAGTTCCAGCAGAAAATTGGAACAGATCCCCCAACTTACGTAACTTTCTCTATGAAATGACTATGCAACATTGTAGAAGTCTTTTAAGATATATAAAACCTTTTCTGGAGTTAAAGCTGATTTTCCCCTTCTCAATTTTTTTCCCTCTTTTCTATGAAATGTTTCTGTACCTTGCATCAAAATCCCAATGATCTGAAGATTATGATCAATCATAGAGTAAGATTAAGTTTCTTCACAAGCCCATTTGAATATATACTCGCTTCTGAGAACATGGTAATGTGAAAGAGTAAGATTTCTTTTATCTTTTTCTTCATGGTTAGCAGGGCTTTTTTTAAAGGTGAAGAGAATCAACTTCTGTCTGTCTGCCTGACCACCCATGTGGAAAACTGAGTTTTGACAGAACACCTTCAGCTTTGCATCATTCAGGCATCTGCTGTGGTGGATTTTAAAGGCAAAATGGTGAATCTTGCTGTATGCTGTGATATTTTTCTAGTCATACCACTCTCTAAAGCTGTGTAAAAAATGAAGCACCTGTACTACCTTCTACATATTGAAGGAAATGAAGGGTAGATGGATTGTTTTGAATGTTATATCTGCATTGACTTGTCTCAATATCACATTAAAATTTTAATTTAATTTTAAGACTGTGTTTCATTTCCACTACATCTTGACAATAGATGCAATTCTGATATGCAAAAGATTTGTGCAAGCTTCTAAATGCAACTTTTGAAGCTCGACTGATTAGGCAAACATTAGCATTAGAAAGTGCAAAATGTTGTACCTCTATTAAAATAAAAATCACATGTTTACTGCATATATTTTATAGGAGGTTTATTTAGGTTTTTTTTTTTTCCTTTGACTGGGACACTGTAAAGTTTAAGTATTGCATCTCAGCCTGTGTTGACTGGTTACTAAGATCAATGGGACAACTTATGGAAAGGAATGTTACTGAGCTAGAATGTAAAGTTTTAGATGGTACAGCTGCATGTACTATTCAAGGGAAGGGAAAGTGTGTTTGCAGCAATAAGGCTACCCACAGATACCTTTTTTCACCAGTTCAGAACAAAAGATCTTAATTGCTATTTGTTGTTTATTGATATTTTTATTTCCAAAGACAACTTTTTTTTGTCGTTATTACTTTTTTGCCTCATCTTCACACGATGCCGGGTCTAAAAAAACAACACTCATAAAAATTACCAGCTGAGCCATCCAATATCATCTATTACATTGACTGCACAAGGTAATTTCAGTGGTGATAACAGTGCCATGGAAACACAGTCTCTGGAAATGACTTTGACTTTATGGACACAGGGAGGATACAAATGTTCCATTCAGAGATGAGTTGTTAATCTGACCCATTAATTGGAATTTACACTAGTTTATTAAATGTGCCAATGAAAACAAGGCAAGTGAAGCTGCGTGAAGCCTATCACACTACTCTGCTGCTTCTGTTCTTACACAACTTCAGTGCTGGAATTGATCCTATCAATCATTCTATTCTTCTTGTGACCCCAGAGCAAGAAAAGAGTATCTCCAGTGCTCTTTTTTCCTGCTTGAAACTTGCAATTCATCTCATTTTATCTCAGTGTTAGTTGTGATGTGATCAATAGCTCTCATCTTTCTAAGTGCCTACAGCAAGGAGCTGTGGTTTCCCTTGTTGCTGTCTTGAAGTATTACATTCTTGTCCCATCACTTGTTTTTCATGATTAATAAAATTAATTTTGTCGTGTCTCTCACCCCTCTCCACTGGAGTGCTGTGAGGCACTTGAACTGTTACTCCTTTCCTGGCTCATGTGTTTTGTTCCTGGCTGCAGCCTTGATTATATCTCCTGTGGTAGGTAAGGTGGTTCTGAATCTTCTGGTTCATTCTCCAGTGCTTCTTCTGTCCTTGTACTCCGCTGTGCTATATCTCAAACCTGTCTGCTGCCTCTAGCCTGTGTGTTGGGTCCGAGCAGTAGTTCTTTTATGCTGCACCTCTTTTCCCATTTACTTCCACTGAATTCTCCTGTGATAGTGGAGCTTTATTTCCTCCAGTTCGTTCCATACCTCTAACTCTTATAGTTTACGTGAACTTCTCTTTCAGAGCTTTCTCAGCCCTCCAAATTGCGCCTTCCTATCCAACAGCTCCTGAACAGATCTAGTGTTGATGTTGCAGTTACTCTCGCTCCACTGCAGACTTTATCTGATGTCAGTTTTCTCCCTTAGCAGTTATCCCCTGTTACAGATGCATGATCAGGAGGGGCTTAGGAGACTGAGTTAAATGTTATATAATTTTCCAGAGAAATAACAACACATTACCAGCAGTTCTTTCTCTTCCATAACCATGTTTGTCACCATTGCACTTGTCTTTTCCGCAGCTGCTTTGTAGTCTTCTCTTTTCTGGAGGCTGCAAGTTCAAGGGGTGCAGGGCAGACACCCCAGAAACTGCGATGAAGCAGAGTCTGACTGGGAAACTCTGCTGGAAATTGTCTTTGGGTATTAAAACACAAAAGGAGAGAATTGTAATGATAATCTGAGAGACAATTATTGAAAAGCTTCTTTAAAAAGAAAATTCTCTCTTATTTCAGTCAAATGTATGCCCTTCTATCAGTTTAGATTCGTACATTGTACATCTCATCATAGGCATGCGGAGTCAATTTCTAGTGATGTTTAGGCATAGGCTTCCAAAAGAATTTTGGTGTCTCCTCCCCAGTAAAATTAAAATTCACTATGCGCTATTTTACATCTTTTAAAGTGTCTGGATACCTTGAAAACCTACCCACTAGATATTAAAAATGAATGAATAGCGGTTTCTTTTTTTATTTTATTTTTTGAGATTTTCTATTTTTTACAGTGAGTGGTTTGCTACAAAAACAAGTAATACTTTAATTACTCTTTCAGTAACACTGGTTTATTTAGTACTTTGTAAAATGTCTCTAGACAGCTAGGAAAAATGTTGCATGTTTATTTTCTTTCTTGAAGTTTGTTTTTTTAAATTTTTTTTAGAATATGAGTTTACACTGTGATCAAAAATCTCCAAGGAAATAACAACAGTTTTAAACTTAATATATTCTTTGAAAACAAATACTTTCTTAAAAAGCATATTTTGATTTAACTTATCAGAAAAGGAACACAATGAATTTTGCAATAGAAGTAATAAGATTTGTTGCTCTAAAAAGCATAAGTTACTGTAAAAAATTATATGGAAAGGACCTTATGACAATTGCACCATTAAATTTCAGGAAAAATTGATACTATTGACACGTATGTTTAATATCTTGATATGTGGAATCACGGCTTTGATACTATTGCTGAATTTGCCTGTAATTCACTGATCTAAGTTTCCTCATGACAAGATATTCAGAAATATGGTAAACTTGTGGCAACTTAGCCCAATATATTATGCCACCTGATTGATAAATGACTGCATTTCTGCTTCTGGCATTTGTTGTTCTGAATATACCAATGAGAAAAGACATAAGTCTAAAGAAAGCGAGTGTTTCTGTTTACTTTGAATAATGGCATAACACTAACATTTTTGATTTTGCCATTAAATGCTAGGTGCTAAGTCTGAGGTGTCATGTTACCATGGCTAAATAATTGTCTTGTTTGGATGTGGCAATTTCTTCATTTTATTATGGCATTGATATCAAACCAGAAAGAAAATTAAATTCCTAGTGCATAGTTAGATTACTTTTTAATTAAAGGATCCTAACTGAAATATTCACCTTTCCTTCTCTTCACACAATTAAGGAAAACCCAAAAGCATTAAATTCTACACAGATTGCTGCTTTTTATTTAACTCACTCATGTCATTTTTAGGGAAGAGGACAAGGGAATAAATATTAGCGGAAAAATGACAACTTAACCTGATGGGATATGATTTTGAGTTCCCTGTGATCTGAGAAAATGTGTTAGTCTTTGATATTTAATGGGATTTGTACTCTACTTTGAAGTTCTTCTCATAATCAGATTTGTACTGTTATGCCTTTTCTGGACAGAAGAATAAAAAAGATGTGACTTGATCTGTCAGTACAGATAACTTCAGCAAGAGGAAGACAGTTGTGTTTAGGAAACTAAAACAAGTTTAAAGTCAAAGCAATGTGGATTATAGGACCAGATGGTTGTTTACTGGGATTTTAGAGGGCAGAATGACATATCTGTCTAGGCAAATGATGCTCATTATGATTTTTTGTCCTTCTCTTTAGATTTAACAAACCACCAGAAAATTAACAGAATATGAATGTTTGAATAGTGTTATACAGTGGCAAAATTTTCTTAATTTAGTGGGGAAAACCCATGTTGTCTGTAGAAGACAGATGTGAAGACATAAAACGTTCAAAAAACTTATATTTAAGTCTGGTCAATTTCCTTTGCTCTACAAGGACAATTTGTAAAGGTGACATAGCTAATTTCATTTATCCATACCCTGTCCTGTTCTCGATGTGCATTCTGACATTGAAGAACCATATAATTATTTCAGTTGCAAAAACATTTAAGATCATTGAACCAAACTTTTCAGTGGTGACTGAAAAGTCCACCACTAAACTATGTCCCTGAGTGCCACATTTACATTTCTTTTAAATAACTCCAGGGATGGTGGCTCAATCACTTTCCTGGGCAGCATGTTCCAAGGCTTGACCATCCTTTTGGTGAAGAAATTCTTCCTAATATCCGCCTCCCGTGGTACAACTTGAGGCCATTTCCTCTCGTTACCTGGGAGACGAGAACAACCCTCACTTCACTACAACCTTACCTTTCAGTGATAAAGTCTCCTCTGAGCCTCCTTTCCCCCAGACTAAACAAACCCAGCTCCCTCAACCTGTTCTCTAAATACTTGTGCTCCAGACCCTCCACCAGCTCAATTGCCCTTCTCTGTCCTCATTCCAGCACCTCAATGTCTTTTCCAAAACTGAGCACAAGATTCAGGGTGTGGCCTCATCAATGCCAGGTACAGGGGGATAATCCCTCCCTTAGTCCTGCTGGACACACCACTGCTGATACAAGCCAGGATGCCATTGGCCTTCTTGTCCACCTGGACACACTGCTGGCTCGCGTTCAGCCACTGTCAAACAGCATCCTCCGGGTCCTTTTCTATTGGGCAGCTTTCCAGCCACTGTTCCTCCAGCCTTAGGGCTGCACAGGATTCTTGTGACTGAAGTGTAGGACCTAGCACTTGGTGTTGTTAAATCTCATACAATTGGCCTCAGCCCATCTATCCAACCTGTCCAGATTCCTCTGTAGAGCCGTCCTGCCCTCCAGCAGATCAATACTCCCACCAGCTTGGTGTCATCTGCAAACTTGCTGAGGAGGCAATGGGCTTTCCCTATTAAAATGCCCTTATCTCAACCCATGAGTTTTCTCACTTTTATGCCCCTGATTCTCTCAGCCATTCCCACCCCCACCACCCTGGTGGCAGGGATAAGGGTGATTGAGTGCCTGTGTGATGCTTAGTTGCCAGCTGGGGTTAAACCACAACACTTGCACCTCATTCTAAACCCTGAAAACCTCATGCACAAATGGAAGTGTGATAGCTAAATGTGCTACTAACAGAGACTGACAGGATTGCTTATAGGCTCTGTATGTAGCCTCTGAGGCTTCCTTAGCTCTGATTTGACTGTGAAATAGAGCCCCTGGAGACAAACTACATCTCTTGCTGTGATGTGACTCCAGCTGTCAGGAAGACAGCTGCTTGTTCTCTTGTCAGACTGACTGCCTTGTAGGTAGGTGAATAACCTGACAGCTAATTATGCTGTGGCAAGTCTTGCATTTTCATTAGCCATAGATGAGCTTGAACATTTCTTTGTACTGGACCCGTATGGGTTCAGTCATGGGCTATGTGCATAGGTTGTTTCTCTGGACTTAATATAGTTTCTTTTTTTTTTTTTCTTCATAGGTAAATTGGAAAAATAAGAACATTTAGTGCCTGATCTATTTGCTGTTTTACCTGGGCATAAATTTATTGATGCCATATTTGATACATATATTGAACAAATTTGTCTCAGTATGTGTTCTAATTTGCAGTCTAGTGCTGGCATAGCGTTTGATTTCATACCTTTTTATATAGCAACCTTTCCAGGTCTCTCTAATGCCCTTCAGCTCAAACCAATAAAACAATATTGTTGTTTTAATCGGACATTAAAAAGTTTATAGTGTACTGACTTGGCGGTACAATAGCAGAAATTTCTGTCTGGTTACTGAATCCAGCTAACTGTCAGATTTGGAGTGGAAAGCTGACAGATTATGTAAAATCATAAAGATTATGTCGGGTAAATATGGGCATGTATCCTCAGGGAATTTATAGTAGACAGTGTGATGCTACAGAACTAATTTGAACATGTCTGTAAGTCTTTCCAGTAATTCCCCTCTTAATATTCTCCATGGAAGAGGAATCTTAAGTTCTAGTCATTCTTTCTCAATTTAGAACAAGTAGTGGGTGAGTAAAGCTACATTCATGCTTCAAAATAAAGACCTCCATCCATTCCCCCTCCAGGTACATATATGTAGTCATATATGCAGTCATTCTGTAGGCTACTCTACTTCAGCTTTGTAAAGGATCTTGGAACACTTCTTTGAAATACTGGACTGACAAGTTTAGAGATGAAAGTGTTAAAGCTTGCAAAATAAATCTGTAAATGCTTCATGTGTAACTAAGCTTCTTGTTATATTGTGAAATTAGTTGATATTTTGCATAAAGATGTGAAGACTCCTTAGGCTCTCTGTGGCCTTACCTCAACAAAGCTATAAAACACATGAATTAATTCACCAATAAATCAATAAATCCTGTCTTTAATCAGTGTACATAATAGTGATGTCTTCCAGGTCAGTGCAGTCATTACATAATACTTTAAGGTCTTCTTATCTTCAGAAAGCCTAAACTGATCTTTAATACACATGGACTTTACAGACTAAACTGATTTAGAGTATGAATGACACCCAGACTGCCTAGGAAACACCTTAGCTTTTCTTTAGTCAAACTACTGCACTGCCAGTGGAATGCAGTTTGGGTTGTACTCCTGTGTGAACATACTTTGAATATACCAGTAGCTTGTCAATTGCTGCTGAGAAAAGCTTTTTCGAAGAAAATAAAGCAATTTGCTTGCCCAGACCATCCAGTATATCAGTTCCAAGTATCAGCTTGTCTGGATTTGTTTGTAGCCTCGACATAAAAGGTTTTATATGTAATTACTACTTGCCTGAGCCAGTTTGTAGTTCTTATAGATGAAAGTCCAGTCTCATCCGTGTCTCTAAAGAGCAGTATATCCAGAGACAAAAATCAAACCAAAACCAGTGCCTTACAGAAGGAAATAGAACTGTTTTTCCCTCCCTTCACTATCTTGCACATGAAATCTTGCACAGTTTCTGAGATGAGGTGTATTTAATGAAGAGCTGAGGTCCCAGTCTGAGGAAATTACTTAAGAAATCAAAAGGAAGCTTACTTCAAAAAGCAGTAAAAATACAAGTAATGGTATCTCAGATACAATAAACAATATATTTAACTTTCAAAAGCTCTGACGAGTTGTGAAGGGGGAAACTTTTGTTTCAGGGCAGCAAGTTCCATGACAGAAATGAAGAGAGTGTGTTACATAAGTAATTTATCTGTGCATCTTTGACATTGCAACACTAATGGGCTTGCTGCCAGGTATTCCAAGCTGCAGTTTGTCTCCTTAGTCTTTTGAAGAAATTGCCTCCTGTAGGCTGGCAGTGTCAAATACCAGCTCACTCAACATAGACAAAGCTCAGTTAGCTCCTGGAGAAAGCAGCTTTTAAAAGATACAGTGAGCTGTGCCATGAAAAATAGGTAGACAAGTGTTACAGAGAACCAAAATGCTGATATGGACAAACAAGAACACCATAGTAGCTGGGATAGGCTCTTTCTTTATTCTCTGATTTTTAATTATTTGGTGATATTGTGATCTAAAGTTCATCTATTAATCTGTTGAAAAAAAATCTTTCTTTTTTTTGGCCAGAATTAACTGTTCTGATAACTACTGTCTACTATTCAGTAAGCAACTAACTCCTGGTTTAAGATAGCAGCACATACATTTGCAAGTATATCCTGGATCAAACCTAGAACTGGAGCCCATTAGGTAAAGAATATGCAAGTATTTGTTACATGATTCTGTGGCTTTTGAGACACTTAACACACGTTCATTGACAGAGTCATTATCAGTGAACATCTAAGATTTGTGTTTACAGTTTATTCATGAAGACTCAAGAACAACTAAGACAACAGGATCTTAATGATAATAAAGGCAGTGAAAGTAAATTAGAAAGTAAAGAGAAATACAGGAATAAGAAAAGTAGTCTGGAAGAGCTTTTATTTATGTGTAGCTTTTAAGGGTCTGCACTTCTGGAACTTGCTCAAGGTACATTAAAAGACTCTTGGAAACCACAAGGTGAGTAATTCTTTAAATTAAATTGAATTTTGTTCTCCTTGAAGCAAATGTTAAAATTTGAACCAGCTTTCATGTAAGAAGTTCAGGCTCAGAAAGAAACTCATTCTTAAAACCCTAACGTAGTAACAGCGTATCGACATTTAAAAAACCACCAAGATTCTACAAGTGAGTGTAATAGGTAGTAAAGACATATATTCGGGACATAGTAAAATCTATGAAATAAATTCCATGCTTTTATAATACTGAATTTTGGCTTCAGTAAATCTGATGTGGATTTCAAGACCAACAGAATTCCTGTCTGAACTTAATAGCCTGAAGTAAAGCATAAAATCCACTAAAAATATTACTGCCATTTTTTGATGGGGATACTCTATTTCAGGAGTCTTTTGGGAGCTTTCTCTTTTGTCCTGTATTCTCTCTGTTAACATCTTGCCTGCCTGTGCAGAATTCTAAGGTAGAAGTATGGTTGAATGGGTCTAACTGGCAAAGCCAATGGGACTTGCCAACAAAGGTAAACTGCACTGGTACTGCTGTTTGTAGAGATGTCTTAAGGTTTAATCTTTGAATTATCTTTTGTTTCCCCTTACAAAGCCCTCTTAACCAAACCTCTTGTTCACTCTACCTCCTTACCTTTTTTTCTTCTTCAAATTCCACACTGGGAGAAAAGCTTGTATATGTTAGTGGTCAGCAGAACAACTCTGAGGAAGAAGACAATAATATATGATGGTGTGGTTGTAACCAAGCATCAGTTACATTCTGAAAATCCACAGTTTACTTAATGATAGGAGTCCTCTTCTTTTGGAAAAAAAGTAAAATTGAAGTATCTCTTTTAAAATATTGTTTTTCATGTGTACTATGCAAAGCAGAAAAAATATTGCTTATTTGAGTTACTCATTAGGATTTCAACCAGAAAGACTGAATTATGTGTTGCTTATAAACTGATTTTTTCTTAATCATTGTTTCCCTGAAAATATGTTAAATGCCACCGCAGTATCTACTTTCTACTAATTCTCATAATGCTTGTCTAAGCTCAGATTTAGATTTTCACGACCTGTCATCTTAAATATCAGTTCTTTCACTCCTTTTTCTTACAGAAAGCAAATTCTTTGAATATCTTTCTAACTCAATTTTTCAAACTGATCTTCTGTGCTCAGTTTCTTTTTCAGATATTATTTATTGTGTATGCCCCTGAATGAAAATGCACTGACCTTTCTTTCTTTTTTTTTTTTTCTTTTCGTTGTTTGAAAGAGTGGTGCTGGATTCTTCAAACTGAGAAGTAGCAAAAAAAAAAAAATTAGCCTTTATATTCTGCAGATTTTGGGAAATTCTTATAATTTGTTGGCTTCCTACAAGTGAGTCCATGAAGGTTTTATATCACTGTGAAAGTCCCTCTAGAGTACAAAAAAAGAGTTACTCACTAATGAATTCATAAAGCTGTCAGAGGTTGCTTCCATTGTTCTTTATGAAACATTTCCATTCAATCTTAACTGAAAGCATTTAATTCTGCTCTTTGTGAGATAAAACAGGTTGTAAGATATTACCGTGTATTCAGATAAATTGAAATACAGCTTAAATATATATTTTCATTTCTATTCTAGAATTATACCTCCATATTTGTTCTACTTGAATCCTTTTAAAATAAAAGAAATTAAAATTTGAAAATATATTCTTTGATTTCTTATATTTCCACTGAAAACTTTGCAACATTGGGTGAAATCCAGGACTTTGCCACTGATTTCAGTCAATGTAGACCTCGAGTAGGTTTGTTTGTCTGACATCTGGGACAGAGATGTGCATCAGAGCACATTTTTAGAGAGAAAAAAAGGGCACTAGAGAAGTTATTTGGAGGTCTGTACTAAAGACTGTGACAGGTTGAAATGTTTATAAATAAAAATGATAAAAATAAATTATATGGTTAGATTCCAGTTTTGTGTAGTTAATAAAACTCTCATTTTCCTGTGAAGAAATGGTATTATTATCTTAGGCCTTTAGTGTTTGAGTCTGATAATGCAAATAAAAATACATCCTTCTAGACTTTCAAAGTAGCAAAGCCCACAGGGTGCGAAAACATGCTTCTAATATTTGATTTATGATCTAGTATTTGATCATTAAGATGAGTGTTTTTCAAAACTGCAATATTCATCAACTTTGACATATAATACCTTTCACATCGGTAGAACACTGGCTGTACCCGTGCAAGGTTAGTCACTTTACCTCTTATTTAGTTGAGTTTAATAATAAGTATACATGTACATTTATACACATATTCACACAGAGAGACACATGTATTCTTATCACCTTTTTCCTTTTCAGTAAAAAGTTAACCATGGCTGTCACAGCAAACCTGTTTGTTGCATCAATAAAGGAGAAATAACACCCCCTTTAAGAGCAAATCTGAATTAGAATTGAATCGAACAGAGTTTGTAAAAAACAGTGATGATTATAGAGTTGTTGTAGCACATTAATAAGTACCAGAGAGTATGCCTCTCTCTTTTTTTCAGTCTTCCAGTTTTCTGGACAGTTTAGGATCTCTGTTTTTCTGGTTCTGTTAAAATAAAATGTTTATGCACTAGAGGATTGTATCTATAGCCATTAATGACTCCGCAGCTTACACTGAGATCAGTGCCAACCAGAACAATTCAGTTT
This sequence comes from Lepidothrix coronata, assembly GCF_001604755.1. Lineage (NCBI taxonomy): Eukaryota > Metazoa > Chordata > Aves > Passeriformes > Pipridae > Lepidothrix > Lepidothrix coronata. The sequence goes on along the minus strand of NW_016690235.1, from coordinate 2,778,204 downwards.
CCTCTTTCATTTGGAAAAAAAAATGCAGAAATTATTCTCTCTGCTGCAGTGTTCCTCTACCTTAAGGTTTGAAATATGCTTCTGGGAAGTTGATCCTGGCTGGAAATACATCTAGCATATGAATAAGGCAAAGTGTTCTTGAATATCAATTAGAATGGACTTTCTGCGACTAGCTAGCATAACAATATAGTCTCATATGTGAAAGCTTTGGAGGTAATGTTCTTAACCAGCACGTTTTTATGTTGGACTTCAGTCCAGTATGAATATTAATACTGGAGTTGTAAATCCTTTCACTGAAAATATGGACGTATTTTAGAAACGCTGATTCAACTCAACAGCAGTGATGCAGATGTTACCATTCTAATAAAAGAAGGAAAGATCTCAATCTATTGTCGGGGAGCCCTGAGCACATACGTGATGATTTATGGTCAAATGGACTACCAAACTAAACACATAAAGGTACATTTTTCAATCTAACAGTTGCCCCAGTAAATGATTCTGCATTCTGCCACTGTACCTGATAGGAAAATATAAGCCTTTTCTGGTGGAGTAGCATTGTAATACAAGATTACAATCTAGGAAACTTGTCAACAAAAAAAGAATGATAATATGATGGAAAATACAGCTATCAAATGAAAATGCCTTGCAAGTAATTTTTGTAATGGTCAATTCCATGTAATTTTCTGTTTCTTTTTTCCTCTCCTAAGTGAATGGGGTAGTATTGAGGTCATTTTAATATTTTGGGTAAGTATAGCAGGAAAGTAGGTATTTGAATCTAAAAGAGAAAGTAAGACATTTAGCACAACTGTGACGAGACCTCAGCCTTGGTCTTCTGTCCCTGTGAGATACTGGCCATGGTGAACAATTTTAGCTCAAATTGTGACAACAAGTTACTTGCATTAAACTGGGAATATACTATTTCTCATTGTAAGAAAATTTTAAAACTATAGGAGCACAGTGAAAACATATACATGATTTCCTCCAGCTACTAAGAGTATTGAGATCAGAGTATTACTGAGCCAGAAGTGGTGTTGTGTACTTAGGAGCATACTGGGGACTTCTTTCTTTTAATTTTCCCAGTAATTTTTTACTGATATGTGCTTTAGTCATCAAAATATCTTGCAGTGAGGGAATAAACTTATGCTGGATGCAGGGATATCTCCTTTTCATTGTGTGGAGTCTACAACCAGCAGATTTTGAGTTAAAGTTACCTGCTAAGGAGGGACTAACAAAGCCTCTAAAATGAGGTAAATCATGCACCTGTATTGATGTTTTGTTCATGTAGAGGCACAGAGTTAATTAAAATACTGCTAAGTTATATATTTTTTAGATCATCCTTAGCATTTTAGCTCAGATAAGAAGGAATAGCTCACAAAGGTGTTGTTTCCTTCTGAAAGTTGAATCTAAAAGCTTTGGTCCAAGTCCCATCTTCAGCATTGGGTTCTCTCCCATTTTCCTTTCAAACTTTTTTCTCATTTGTTTTTTTTTCTAAGCAATTTGTTTTTTGAATTTAGAATTGAAGCAGTTTTTCTTTTGGAATGGACAATTTAATTCAAGCAGATGCTATATTTCAATAACTTTCCTCCCATTTTTCTTTTCTGCTTTGACATAAAATAAAATGATTACAGGTTCCTTGCCTCTTTCCTTTTGTTATTTTCACATTTTCAACCTCTATCTGTTTTTCCTGTTGATAACAGGAAAAAGAATGTGTAAATTTTCTCAGCACTGACTTCTCAAAACTTCCGTAGTCAAAGGTGATTAGAACCATACCTAGTATTGTCTGGCAACTGATGTTTTAGCCTAATTTTGCACAACAGTTTGCTACATTAATTTGAATAGATCTAGCACTACTTTGAAGGACACTACAAAAACTATTACTTGTAATGAATAATGTATTCTTGTAATACCCAATGTATTCTTGTAATGCATAACCAACCACATACTGTATTTCAACTCGCCCAGAAGGTTTTGTTCTTTTGTCCCCTTTCGCAATAACTTTTCTAGTGGTAAGAATGTAGTGGTAAAGCAGGGATAAAAGGAAATGCTTGACTTCTCGGACAGACATCTGAGAAAGTAGAGATGTTCACCTTGAGGTTTAATTTTCATGATCCAGCGTGTCTATCTTGGACCAAGCTGCTAGCTAACAAATCATTTGTTTGTCTCTGTGATTCATTCATATTTCTTTGTTTTTTACTGAGTCTTATTCTGCCTATGTTGGACATAATCATACTTTAAAAATATCTACTTGGCCATTGCCATGGTGGGTTTAAGAGAACTTTTTCTAGCAGAATGATCAGGCTGAATTGCAGGAATCGTGTGAGTGATGGAAAAATCCCCATGGCAACTGAAGAGGTCCTGCCACAGCCATGATGATGCCAAAAAGTTATTAACAATGTGAGAAACTTAGTGTTCATTGTAGGACCCAGTAAGTATGAAGAAGTTCTTCCTGCATACCAATGTCAGCAAGGCATTCCTGGGTTAAGATATTTGTGTTCTAATATATTGGGATGCTCAAACTCATGGCAGTTTCTACCTGAAACTCTAGCACAACATCTAAACTACAAAGTATAAACACAGTGCATGAGTGGCTATGCCTAGATAGGTGTCTGTGTAGAATTCTGTCTGTGCTGTCATAGATTTTCATTGTGCATTATGAGATTCAGATTAATGTTAGCTGCACTGGACTATTAAGTCTACATTAGAATAAAATATAAAGAAAAAAATGTTAATTTTTTAGGTTTGTTTGTTTTTTTGTTTTTTTTTTTTTTTTTTGAGAACCAGGAATTTCACAGAGAAAATGTGAGAAAATTGTGCTTCTTCACTCCCTGTATTTTAGTATGTTCTGACAGTATTTTTGGTGTGGTGTCTTTTATGGAGTCCCCCAAGAGAACTTGCAAGCTCAAAGCTGTGACACTGGTGTATAAACCTCATCCTTTTTGGTGTTATGATTCATAGTATTTTCATGTGCTCTATTTAGACCACTGTGTTCAGGGTCTGATATTCTCAGTTACTCAGAGGTAACAGTTGACTTGCAATAACTTCAATTTGAATTGTGCTATGCTGTGGTGAATGAAAGGGAATCCAAACTGAGACAAAAATATTTGGTTTAGAAATGGTTCAATGCAGGATTAATATAAAAATTATATATGAATGATCTTTCACAAAAAAATGTCAAGAGTTAGGGAGCAAGTATGAGTGTCATTATTCTTGGAGTTGTTTGCTGGATAAATAGTGCTGACACATATATAGGTTATTATGGGTAAGTCCATATGTATATTGTCATCCAAACATACTGAAACAGTTCATACCATCAATATTCTGGTGCTTTTACAGTACCAATAAAGGTTCACTGATAAGGGAGAGTTCTTTTAGAGAAGATTAGATTGTTTTCCTAAGGCAGTGCTGGAAATTAGAAGCATTAGTGCTTCTGAAAAAATTGGCTTTGTTGAAACCATCACCATTTCCTTTCTTGCTGTTGTAAGGCTACAGTAACATTGCACATTGTTGGACAGGCTGTCTTCTCTAACTGTTAAAATGTTACTGCAGTAATTGACATTAAAAACTTACTCAGTTCCTTAGAGTTAGACCTTTATTATTTAATAATATGTTTACAAATAGACAACATGTATTGCTAAGTGTTAACCTATAATTTTTAGATAATGTTTGAGAAAATCAGACATTGCTGCCAGTACATTGATTTTTTTGAAAGCAGGGGTTTCATAATTAATGTTTCCTTGAATGTATCTAAGCCATATGTTGTTAAACATGCTGATTTCAAAATAGAATATGATACATTTGTAGAGGTTGCTGTTACCACTTAACTACTCTGTGCTCTAAATATGTCATAAATTATGTAGCTTCAGCATGTTTATAAATGTATTTATTACTTCTTGTAAGACATTGATTTGTAATCCTTGTAAAAGATGAAACATCTTGGGCTTTGGCTTCTGTTATGTCACCTTCTAATATGACAACATGCCGAGAAATACAAGGCAATAAAGCTTGTTATTTACAAGACTGTGTCAAGCCTCGCCTTTGATAAAAAAATTTGTAAAGTTTGTGGAGATCATTTATTCAGTCTATTATTAAAACAATGTCCTCTTTCTGACGGATGAATCAGCTTCTTATTTCTGACCACCTGTACTGCATTCATTTGATTTGCAGCATCACTTAAAAAGGAATGTTTTACACCTGAGTGCAAATCAGCAAGTCAGATTCATAACAAACATCACATTAGAAGGTATAACCAAGAAAATTGTTGTCCCCAATTAAGATAGCTTTAAAAACTTAACCTGGTATAAAAGTATTAATTACATTTGAACACGTAGGGAATGAAAAATTGGTGGACCAAGCCTGTTTTCTGACTCTCCCTTGGTTCCAGTTTGGGCAGAATTATGTATTTTTACTGTAAAATGCTGCTGAAAGTTAAAACTGGATTGTCTTAAACTAATCAGTAAAGATTACAATTGATGATATAAAATTAAATTTCAATAATTCATGTGCTTTTTATTCAGTAAAGAATATCCCCATTCTGTATATTCAATTATGGAACAAACAGACTCTTCAATGTTACACTTTTCCTTAAAATTCTAAAATTGACTTAACTGGGACTTGTACCTATCTTTCTATGTTCAGCATCCATTGCATAAAATATTTAAACTTAAACTGACAAGGCATGGTGTGGTCCATTTTTGCTCTAGGTCCATGGGGATTTTGTGGGCACAGTAAAACTCAATTGCAGCTGTTTTAGCATCACAGTGCATCACACATATGATTCCTTTTCTCAGAAAAATGTTCAGAAGCTGATTTGAAGAGTATGTATTCTTTAATAAACATAAAGAGAGAGAGAGAGAAATATGTGGAACTTACTAGTGGGTTGAAAACAAAAGAGAGGCACATCAAGAATACATTTCTTCAGACTAAGGGGGAGATGCAAGAATTGCAACTTGAAGCTTTATGGCCTTTTGCTCTGCCTTTATATTCTGCAAAAAAATGGGCTGAAAAACTAGTTTGCAATGAGTCCTATGGAGAATACCTCTTCCTGGGGTAGTTAAGTGAGAGTTAATTGACCTTAAGACTGGAAGACAAGGCCCAAACTGCATCTGAACTCAGGTCCTTAAAACTTTGTATACAAAATTTTTAAATATTATTTTTTCTGAAAAAGTATTTAGAATTGTCCCCACTGAGTTTGCCATTAGTTGCTGACTTCATTGATTATTCTACTGTGGTTATTGTCTTATCAGAAAAGATTATAATTTTGGAGGGGAATCTGGATGTGGGTCTCCTGCTATAAGAGCCTTGTCTTCAGTCAATTACACTTTGTAGCTCTCACTTATATAAAATCACCATTTTAGCCTTGAAAAGGAGTATATCTTGTATTTCTTGTATTGATAAGTTACAAAAACAAAAGACTAGTTTGAGTTCTAGTATGACTTCTTCATTGCAAGACATGATTTTATGCTGGAGATGCTTAAAATTTTTTGGTTCTGTGTTATTTTAACATAACTTCTACTTTGGTGGATAGTGATTGAGAGCCATTTTTAAAAAAGTGAATATTTATTGAAGTCAGTGAATATTTATTGAAGTCAGCTATTCTAATTGTATCTTTTCAGATTACTTGCTTGCAAGAAGAAAATGTATTTACTGTAAATTATGAAGTGGTAGAAGCTCTGTACCATTAAGATGAGAATATGACTGATTGAGTTGCTTCTCTTCGTCCATTAAAAACTCATGGTGATATCACATATTGCTGTGAATCCATATCTATTTTTCTCCAAAAGCAAAGCACAGTAGAAGTATTGTTTGTCTGTAGCTTTCCATTTGGTTTCCAGTAGGGATTTCAAAAGAATTTTCATAGAAGATTTAATTGCGGGAACATAAGATTCCTTAGAAATCTGAATCTGTATCAAACAGTTATACAGTAATACATTTTAGTTCTTCTGCACCTGTAGACAAAGCTCAGCTGCTAGAGAGGACTCAAAGATGAATTTTTTTCTCAACTTTAAAATAAAAATACATCCAGTCAGTTCCTTACATAACTGGAAGCTTAAGTCTTGCAACAATTTGCCCTGTAATGTATTTCTGACACCAAGTGCTGCATTCAGCATATGTGTATATTTCCCAAAGTATTTAATTCACTCCCAACTATGAGTAAATTTGTATTGATGTTAAAATAAGACTTCATACCATTTTTGCCCTCTGACTCTTCAATATCACTGTTCTGTAGCATGTCTGAAACCCTGCCTTGTCCTTTATTTCTAACCCTTTGTAGATAAAATGGTGTCAGTAGTAAATAACAGCTTAATATTATTTGTTCTTGTTGCTCAAGAAGCAGGTCAAATCTGATTGATTTTTTCCTGACCTCTCTGGATTGCAGGAGGAACACCCTCAGCTTCATAATTCCTATTGGACCTATACCATAAACCTCTTGTATTCACATCCGTTCCACTGGCATGGATTAATTCAGACCTGTTTAATTCAGACCTGCATCAGGTAGATAAAGAAGAATGTGAATTTTAAATCACAGTTAATCTTCATGAAAGTAATTCTCTCTCTTAATGAAGTATTTGCTAGGTGTTGGTTGTAAAGTGGATTTTCACACTCTATGTGAATAAAATAGATTTTATTTTTTCAACCTCACTTTTCTGTCCATTAATAAATAGGGCATAGAAAATATACTTTCTAGAGTAATGTGATGTTCTCATAGCTTTTTTAAGATTGATATAACCTGAAATAATGAACATGGGAATTGTTTTGGGTCCTTCTCACTTTTTATTTTGATCCAAACAGACTATTTCTTCCCATATCTCATTTTATTTTGCTATTTTTTCCCCCCAGGTGTCAAGTAAGCCACATTCCAGATATATTTCACACCTAAGCCAGTGGACTAATGGAGTGATGTTTATAAGGGAAGGTGTATTATATGCAGACTATGAATTAAGCTCTGACATGCCTTTTTTTTTTTTTTTTGGTAATATATATGAAAACTGCCTATTTACCTCCATGTTATTACAATGTTACAACATTACAATGGAAAGAAACAGACTAGTCCATTTCTAAATGGTGATATACCATAGCGTGAAGCAATTAACTGAGTTATATGTCCTCTTCATTCAGGATAATTTTCTGTTAATTGTACTAACTCATAGACACAGGACGATATGAACTGGGGCTGGTGAGCTCCTCAGCCAGGAGAGCAGGAAATAAGCACCCTTGTAATAACGAAATGGAAATCTGAACGGAGTAGGGGGATCAAGAGACAGTAAAATTGTCTGGTGAATGTGTGACTGTAAGAGGGACTGAGACTGAAATGTGAAGTTTCTTATGTACTGGGTCAATGCTTATCTCTGTGAAGACTCCTAAGTTGCACAGTCCCATACTCTCAAAACTGTTTAGATTTTACTCTAGTTATTGGAAAGTTGTCCTGTTGCCTTAGATTGGGCAGGTACTGTCCTTAAAGTCATGCTTCATCCTGTGACAAAAACAGACCCTTTCTAGCTGCCAACACTGCTTCCCTGGGCTGTTCCCTGCTGTTAAATCCATTATTGGTCACTTATAGAGTGACACTTCATAGGCCTTGGTCTACAAAGGAAAACCATTCTCATGTTCTTACTTACTGCCTCAACTCACTTTACAGCTGATGTGGAAAAACAGCTTCTTCAAGAGTAATCTGACTTACTGTGAACACTGATTAGGATGAAACATGACATAAAAGTGCTACTTTCCACTGGCTACAAAAGAAGTCTTGTCAACTGGTTCACATGTAGACTTCTTTATTTAGACACCTTTTTATGTGAGCAGACCCAGGAGTGCTGATAGGTAGCGCCTTCCATGAGCAAGAGCTCTGTGTTTAAGACTGTCCATCTTATATACCACAGTTTTAAATTGAAATTTGTTATTCTATGAGTACATTAGAGAAAATATGAGGCACTGGGTTAGAGGTCACTAATACTGGCCAACAGGTCACACTGTTCTTGAAATGAGAACTTCATCTCTAAGGGACATACATGTCCCTTACAGTGTATGTGTGTGTGTATGTACCTTTCTTCAACATTTGAATCCTGATGTAGCAAGGTGACTCTGTCTCCCACTTTGGTATTTTGAATCTACCTAAAATAGAACAGTAGAAGCAAATGGTCTGGTTTTGTATTTCTGTGGCACAAAGAGCTGTGCATGAATAAACAGTGATCTCAATCTAGTCAGCTGTCACAGATTTCTGATGAAAAAACAATATGAACATTATGAATGCTGGGCTGAGGAAGGGGAAAGGTTCATTTAGTGGGTTGCATGCAGGTGAGCATATGCTCAGTTTCTAGAAAGACACATTTCATACAATATACAAACAAATGGAAACATTAGGTCTTGATAAACATGCAAATGTGTGAATTGTGCAACTATGCATATATTTGTTTTAGAAGTACATCTTTGAATATTGTAATATCTATATGTCCCATGCAAAACTGATTGTGAAATCTGGGTGAGACTGCCTGTGAGAGTGTTTGATGAGGAAGAACAGGAAAAGCAGTTGTACAATTTGTAGCTCATTGAATGAATTAATTTGATTTTATTTTAAAATCAGTTCTTCCAGCAAGAGTTCTGCATGAGAATGCAAATTTTGAGGACAGAAAACTATGCCAGCCAGGCAACTTTTGTTCAACATTTTTAATGTAATTGAAAAAGAGTTTAAGTTTATGGAAAAGAAAAAGTGAATAGAAAAATTAGGAAAACTGGATAAGATCTTGTCCTTTTTTTGATTCTTAAGTGATACTTGTCACTTTACTTATCAGTGGAGGCTCATCTTAAAAATAAGGCCCTTAGGAAGAGAATGGAAAGCTGTGCTCATGTCAGTGGCTTCCCACTTGAACTGAACAAAATATGGAGACAAGAATACAAATATTTCTTCTGCCAGTGACATTATGTAAGAGTAGAAAATGTGATGTATTGTTAAAATGAAAAGTATTGTAACAGAGTTTGTCATGACTTTAACATCTCTCAGGGACTGTCAGAAGAGCAAAGTTGTTGACTGCATTCCATAGTCAATTGCTGATCTTTGTGTTTTGTACTGGGGCCATTTCCTGTATTAAATAAAGGTCTGATTTCATCACACATACATTAGGGTTTGGAGACAAAGCAGCTCAGTGATGTTTTTGACACAGCAAGAAACCACAAAAGTGATGAGTGCTTGTAAAGGAGACTTGATACAGGGATATGAAAAACTGAAAACTCCATGTACTCTGCAGGACAGAGAATGGCCACAGGCTCTTGGCAATAAATGGAGCAATTAAGTGGTTATCTTCTAATGTAGCACAGAGAGAACTATGTGAGATTGTCTTCATTTCAAGCATCTTCTGAAAGTCATCTGCTGCCTTATCCTAGAAAATAATTGCATATGGTGACTTTGACAGGGCTGTCATGATTTCAAGTGCTTCCAGACTAGAGACTGCAGATCTTTGCTTTTCCTTCCTGCTATATTTTTTTGTCCTCATGAATATTTATCCTGAACTGTTTTTTAACTTAAAGTTTCTTCTTGAAGAAGATTGTGGGACAATTTGCTTTTACTTTCTGTCTGCTCACTTAAAGCTAAAAAAAAAACCCCAAACCCCCACCTATACAGCACAGAGCTCCAGACATACTCCTCTGCTTTTTTTAATTCTTTATGTGCTTTCATGGTATCAATTCCTCATTTTCAAAGTCAGAAGAGCTTTTCTTGAGCTAGGTAATGTTACATCAGATATCGCTTTGCACTTTCCTGCATCTCACCTGTATGTTTTTGTGTTAAACCCGGAACTTCTGAATAAGGAAATAAACAACGGGAAATATATTCCTTGAAATTTCATATTATTTTAGAAGAAACTATTGTTTCCTTCTTATCTCTTTTTTAAAAAAGAGTTTTCTTGATTCAGAATTTGAGTGTCTACTTGTAAGACTCAAGACACAAGTTTTGCTGTTACTCAGCCGCATTCTTCTATGTTGTTATTGGTCTGATTTTGTTTTTTGTGAAAAAGATTTTATTCAAAGTCCTTCCATTTGTCAAAAATAAAAAATCAGGAGAAGAATGAGCATGACATTCTTCGTAGTATTCACAACACTTGCTAACTCATGATTTTGAGATCTAAGCCATGATTTCAGAAGAACTAATAAGAGATCTTCAAGAGTAAGATCTGACAATGCAAATATATTTCTACCAGGAGCAGGCACAACATCATAACCTAATCAAATTACCCAGTTGATATCTTAGTAAATTTGCCAATGTCATGCTTTTGAGCAGCTATTATCCTTGCTGCAAGAAAACATAACCTGACAGAAACCCCCAAATCTATGGCAGGCTGAAATAAAATGAAACTTCAATGCAAAGACTGCAGTACTCTTACAAATCCTGACCATATTCATGCAAGACTTCTGAAAGTATTTCTGAAGACAGAGAATGATAGTGGCTCCTGCTGGGGCCAGGAGGAAGTGAAAAGGAGACAATTCAGTCTTCAAGGAAAACATTGGACTCCCAACAAGCAGAATATCTGTTGTGGGGTTGCTGCATGTGGAGAAACCTGGTGGCTTTTGAAATCGGTGCTGTCACAGATGATGGAAGTAGAATGTCACCACTTGTAGGTACTCAGATATTCTCTGCAATCTGGTAAGACCTGTGTCAATAGGAATAAATTGGACAAACTTAAAAAAGAGTTCAAGACAAATATGAGGACAGATATACAAATCCTAGATTTCATAAGAAACTTAGTTGTTTGTGAGTGGTATCATAGGCTAATTTCAGGGACGATGGTTGACACTGAAGTAGCATAGTTTTTTTTAATAAAAACGTCACCTATTTTTGCTGTGTCCAACTTAGATCAGAACATTTCTTACATACATTTTTTTTATTTATGTAGCTATATGAAGTTGACAGTTATGCCATATAAACACAAACGTATCTGAGAGATAAGTAAAAATTATTTCTAGAGTTGGTAAGTGGAAAAATGCCTCTTTTTTCTGTAGATAAATTATGCTGTCACTAAAAGTCAATTTAATAGTAATTATAGGTGAAGTAATGGAGTTACTTTAGGTAAATCCAGAATCTTTTGTGAAACTTTCCCCTTTATTATTGTAGTCTTAATGTATTAAATTGAATTTTACTATGTAATGGTGATCATTGTATATAAAGCTTTTCTTTAGTGATGAATGACTTATACACATTTGCCAAATGACTACAAAACACAGAGAACACTTAGTTAAAAGAAGTTTATTTTTAATGGTTTTTTATTTCTCAGAATTTTTAACTATTTCATGTAAGTTTATTATTTAGTTAGGAATAAAATAAATATTTTGAATTATGGAAAAGAAACCTTTATATAACTCACACTTTTGATTAAAGATATGGGAATTATGAATTGCAATGCTATAATATTTGGTGTGGGTCCCCAAAGACAGTTAATTTTAGAGAAAACTTCTTAAGATCTGTTTAAGGAGTAATCATTATTGATCTGACTAGATTGATCCCAAATATAAAGAAATGAAATACTTCTATTTTTCTCATGAAATTATATTTCTTGAAAATCATAAAATCATGGGAGCTAGTTTCAGTTGGGATTTTGTTGTTGTTGTTGTTGGTTTGCTTGGTTTTGACTCTTTTGGGGGGTGAGGGTGGTTGTGTTTTGTTGTTTGTTTTCTTTTTTTTTTTTTCGTGCAAATAACAGTCTCTCTGTTTTCCAGAGACTTCAGAGAGTTTTAATTTCTTGCTCAAGGGAGGCAGCAGGGGGCAGATGATGGTATCATGTCTCTGGTGACCAGCGATAGGACATGAGGAAATGGAAAGCAGATGCTTCAGAGTTAGTTCAGATATGACACTAGGAAAGGATTCTTCACTGACGTGGTTGTTGGCCACTGGAGAAGGGTTCCCCAGTGAAGTGGTCATGATGCCAATGCTCATAGTCTTGTGATTTTGCTTTAGGTAGTCCTGCAAGGAGCAGGAGCTGGATTTAATAATCCTTATGGGTTCCTTTCAAATTGAGAAATTCTATGATTCTATGATTGTTTGCTGACACTGAAACACCAAATGGGAGGAATGCCTTTTCCTCATTTTACACAATTCCCATGTCCCAATTAATTCTTCAAGAAATGACAAATGAAGTGTTTCTTGGAGATTGCAGCTAAAGATGAGGAGATGCTATTAAAACAGCAAGTGTCTCTTTCACTTCATGAAAGAGAGACTTGCTCCATTAGGTCCTCAGCCAGCATAAAAGCTTATAAATCACCTGCAGCCCAACCTGAAGAATAGTGAGATTGGTTTATACTACATAGATTAGAACTGTTGCCATGGTTGTCTGCATTATGCTCAGGACATTTGCTTTTTAAAATATCATAATACAAAGGTCTTATTCATATTTTTTAAAACCTAGACTAGAGAGGTTTGTTGATTGTGGAATGGTGGAACTTGGTATTCAATTTATTAGTTTACCAAGCAAGCACTAGCAGCAAACTGAACCAAAAAAGAAGGAAAGAAAATCGGACAGATCTTACTGCTCTGGTTTGGCATTGGACAGTGTGCCTTCAAACTTCCTCCTTGATAAAGGGGGAAGAAAAGTTCAGTTTCAACATGTCCCTGAATTAGTGCAGAGGCCATAGGTTTGGTATCCTATGAGATAGGATACAGGGTGAAAAAGCAGGAGAGAAATGCTGTCGTACATTGCTAAATAGACAAATAAGTGACATCGCACTCAGGGAAAAGTCAAGCTACATGAAGCATTGAGATTTGGTAAACATTTTAAAATTCACGTTCTTCTTGCATTTACCAGCCACCATAAGATAAGCAGAATTTAGACAGAAGTTCTGTTATTTGCCTAAACCAAAACCAAATTAAGCTGAAGGATGTAGCTTGGCTGGATTAGTTTGAGTAACAAGTAGTTTTGTCATAAACATGAAATGATATAATGAAAGTGAACATTCTGTTCAAATAGAACATTGATTATAGGGAACTACAGTATTTCCATGTTGTTTTCTAAATTATATTTCACACTGCTTATAGTTGGTTTTCTAGCTGACAGAATGCCCTATGGAGGTCCTTCTGTGAATCAGTAACCTAGAGAAATAATGGTAGCTGCAAATGGGGCTAAGCAGCACTAGTTTAAATACTCCTTTCTTTAAACAAGTACTGTCTCTTGTATTTAATTCTTCTTGCATCAGTTATTGAAGGTGGGAACTGTCCTTAGTCTTACATAAGAGCAGGGATGGTCTTTGGCAGATAAATGAGCTGCAGTTTAGGTGGGGAGAATAAGGACGGAGAAAGGTTGGTTGTGTTGCCTTGGAGGAAATTAGTAGCTTGCTTTGAGATGAGCAGATTTCTCCCGAGAGAGAAGGCATTGGGAAGTGTAGGGAGGGATATACCATGGGTTGTTTGCAGGCACACCAAACAAAAACCTGTACAGAGGAACAGTTCTGTACAGTTCTGTGGAGATGAGGGAGATGATGAGGCTGGCTTTTTTTTTTTTTTTTTTTAACTGCAAAAGCTGGACAGAGCCTTTTAAAAAATTGTAGTTGATGCTTTTTATTTACCTGTTATGAAACCAGACCGTATTTTTTAGGATAGAAGCAGAAGAGAAGCTGGGAAAGATGATATGTTCCAGTCAGTCAAAATAGTAGGGCTGGATACTTCATTGCCACCTTCACGCTGTTCTGCTAACAGCTGCCTAAATCCAGAACTCTTCCTCTGCAAATCATATCTGGGTACAGAACCTACAGTTTGCATATCAGGTACTTGTAACCTTTATTTTCTTGTCTTTTTCTTCTCTACATTGAATTATATATATCTAGCTATACTGTTACCTACTGTTTTTCTATTTGTATGGTAGGCCAAATTTTTCTCTTTGAACATGTTAATTTAGGAAGTTCACATGAGAATAACCCGTGGGTATAGTCTTCTCCAATTTTGACTGCGCTCGGAACTGTCATCAGGTGTTTACGCTGTGCCTTTAACCCTTAGCCCACACTGTCACATCGATAATCAATATGCTGAGCAACAGAATTCTGGCCAAGTTCGTCTGCTGTGAGTAGGGCTACAGTAGGGATGGATCTGACGTGCAGTTTTCAGTTCAATCAATACATCAGTTTAATTTTCTACTTTTCAAGAACCTTTCTTCACATATTGCATTGCTGAGTGAGGAGTTGCAGTTGGTCTCTACAAATCATTTGGAGGGTTTACTTGGGAAGGTAGGGGAAGCTTGACAGCTGTGACAAAATACTTCTGTGGATAAAATGCATGGAGGCTTTAGGAGGACATGGCTAAAACCATCCTTCCAAATGATCAATGGTTGTCAGCAACGTTAACCTCTTCTGCTAACTCTCTTCTTTTTGCAAGAATTTGTTAGGGAGAAAAAAACCCAAACAACAACCCAAACCAAAACTTTGAAAAAGCTGATCTTTGCAGTGGCAAAGCTTCACCCATTTTCCTCCCAGGTCAGTGAGTACACAGTGACCTACATAACATAATGTAGCTAAAATAACCTCCTACCTAGAGGAATTATTTCTGAGAAGGGATCTGCACATTTGCTGGAGACAGGTCAGGGTCGATTTGGGGATTTTCGTCTGAGTCAAATAAATTCTCACTACAATCTGGATGCTTCCCTGGGGTTCTGAAGCAAATTTTTACAGCTAGCAAAACAACTGACCTCATCAAAGTTCGTGGGATGTGCCAGGTGTCTGATTGTTAAGCATTTCACATGAAGTAACTTGTTAAAGTGCAGTTCACAAGAAACTTCTCTGGAGAAAATATTCAAGGAAGTCCCAGTAATCTGGAGAAATATTGGATGAATAATGATTTCTGTGACTTGAAGTAGACTTTTGGTATAAAATAATCAAAGTGCTGACACTTTGACATAGTAAGAATCTGATATTTATAAAAAGAAACTACTTTATTTCTTGTGGCTTTGATATTTTTTTTTCTTGAGCATCTCAGGCAATTTGTAGTTCTTTGGGAAAAGAAGATTGGGTGAAAAAAATCATAGTATTGTATGTTTTCTTCAGTGGTAATTTTCAAAATATTTGAAATATTTATAAGGTGACCTGAGTTTGAGAAAGCTCCAGTGAAATACTGTCAAGATTCTGTAGGAAGCTATATCTCATTAAATCCACTGGGAATTTCCTTATTTTCTGTCAGCTGCTGACTTTGCCTTCCTTCATAACCTGTTGTATGAATGATGGAAACTGTGATCAGGATTTCTCATCTCCTTAGCAGCCCATGTCCCTGAATCTGAAGAGTTTGAAGACTTCTTGGTTTTCTGGAGTTTGTGGGGTTGGATTTTGGTTAATAGTTGAATGGCTTTCATGTGGAGTTTCCTTTAATATTAGAATTAAATAATCCATTTGGTATGTGTATGTGACCTGTGGATGAGCTTTGCTGCTGTCTGATGTTTCTTCAGGTATTGATGTAAAAAATGTTGCCACCTATTTGAATGACAAGAGTAGAAATACAAGTTCAGGCTAGTCTTAGAGATAGAGGAAGTACAATAGTAAAATCACAGTTAAAGTTGTTCTCACTTGGAGCTGCAGACATCTATTTTGTACAGATTTCTTTCAAAAAAAGCATGTAGAATGAAGACGTTTAAACTGGCATTACATAGAAAAAGACATTAGTTAGCCAAGGATACTCTTGCATTTCCAGGGTGCATTACTGAAATGCTGCTTTTTCATTATTGGAATTTTTGGAAAGCATATGGATTTTCAGAAGAAAACATAGAAAATAATCCAACACTTCATCTTTATGCCTTTTATCCCTTCTCTCAAACCAGGACACTTCTGTCATGGGAAATCAGGCAATTTTTTCATTGTATTTGTCTGGAAGATAAGCCCGCACTTACATATAAGTGGAAAAGGTGTTCCTAAGTGTTTTTCTGGAAATACTGAGCACATCTGATATTTATGTAGTTGATGCTTCAGTGACAACAGTGCCTTACTGCTCCAATCTGGTTCAGAGGAAACAGGAAATGTCATTGTGGGGTTTTTCCTGACATGTCACAAGATCTACCCTGACAGCTTCAGAAAAGAAGTCGCAGACTAAACTGATAATGCCACTGCAGAAGACAAGAGAGAAAACACGTAAATCCATCAGACTACCTTATTTTTTCATGCTCATGTCTCCTATCCTTTTGCAACTACTCTATTACTATGCCTGTGATATACACAGAGTGACATATCCCAGGCACTTCAAAAACCCTATCCAACTCCTTTAGTCCCCAGATAAAAGACAACTATGATTCCACTTTTGCTAGACATCAGCCAGAGGTACTTTCAGGGGAGGGCTGATGTGTGAGAGCTCATGAGAAGTACAGGGAAGGGGGAGTCATGGCCTTCAACAAACAGAGAATCCCAGCGTGTACAGCCAGCAGGCAGCTCCTGGCTATATTCCCTTTTGCTGGAATAAAAGCCTTCCTTCTAGAGCTCTAGCAAATTCTACATAGTTCATGTAGTTCACTGCAACAAAAAACTCAGTAGGCAGGCTGCCACTGAGATGTTTAAAGTGTTCTGTGTTTACTAATGTGAGCCTTTTCTTCACTTTTTTGATTGTGGAATTAAGAAAGTCTTTCTGATAAAATGTGCTGTGATAATACCTTTAGTAGAGTTGAAGGGGATTCCTTTGAAAGAAAGTTGCGTATAAGAGATGCACACTGGGGACTTATTTGCTCAGCTGGTCTACACAGGAGAACATTGCTCTTTCAATGTTGGTCATGAAAAGAAAAATTTATAAGTGTAGAGAAGTGTTTTCTGTGTATCATGTGTTGTGAACAGGAGAGTGGCTTTTACATAGTTAAAAATGTAACCTCAATTTACGTCATCAGTACTTAAAACACAAATTTTTGACCATGCCTGAGGACTCGAGCTCAGGTTTCGCAGTGAAACACTCTCTCAAAAAGTCAAGTACTTCTCTTTGTGCTTTCCTTTCAATCAACCTGTCTCTTCTTCAGGCCTCTTTCTGGCTTCCTATCCTTTTAAAACTAAAACAATGAGTGTACTTCAAGCATACCACATCCTGCACCAAATGACTAAAAAAAGGACAGCTGTACAGTAATCCTGAAAGAGGCTTAGGTTGGGGGTTGCTGTGGGATCCAATTGATATACTTTTATGTTTCCAGGAGACTAGCAGTAATCTGAGTGTGCAAAAGAAATGATAGTTCCTCCAGCCTTACACATTGAAGACACTATTGTTGGAGCAAAGCTGCAAATTCTGCCTTTACAGCACTACTCACAAACGCAAAATTTCCTCTGGAGTGTGACAGAGAGAAAACAGTATCATAAGACTTAGGAAAAGTTAAGAAAAACTATGAACAGAGGAGGTTCCTCCATGCTTTTGCTTTGTTTCCTGAAGAGAATAGATAAATGAGTGGAAGGCAACAGGCAAAAAACACCCTGCTGAAATACATGTCTGTTTTCTCACAGCTCTGGAAGCAATAGTTAATATACAGTATACAAATTATTTCTTATGTGTTTATCTTAAACTAAATAGAATTGCAGTCCACCATACTTGGCTATGAGCACCTTGTCCCATAACATGCTGTGACAACTGTGTCTTAAGTGGGATATGAACATGTTGGAGTGAGTCAATAATAACAACTTACCCAAAAATAGCACCGTAGAAGCCTAAGTTTGTGCATTAGCTTTCTTGGTAAACAGGAATCTAACTGGAAACTTTTCACTCCAAGAAATGCACACCTTTCATATGTTTTCTCCCTGGCAATTTAACAACCACTCTTCAGATATTAATTCCATTGTTAATATAAGGAAGGTACTTGTCTGAAAATCCAGATGTGAACCATTTGCCTGTAAGTACAAACAAGGGACATATGTATGCTTAGAAGCTTTTCTGTGCTGTTTTTATTGATTGAACTAGGAACAGATCATTTCTTAAATGAGTTAGTCTTTTGAAAAATATCTCCTTGATATTCTTGAAAAATTCCTACAATCTGAATGACTCCATTTCTTGGTTTCTTCTAGAAAGAATTCAAAGGCTAGAGCCTGATATGGTCAAGCTTTTCAATTGACTTGTCTCCATAGGATTAACATTTGACAGGGGAAAATCTTCCTGATGTAGACCATCTAATTTTTTTTTTTTTTTTTTTTTTTTTTTTTTTACAAAATAAACCATATTCCACAGTAGAAATTTCATCATGGCTAGGCTTCGCGAATGAAGATTTGGGAAGGCTCTGTCCACATTTGTTACAGGCACGCTGGTGGCTTATGAGTAGAAATTTACTAACATGACATACGTGGGATTCCAACAAGGGTCTTTTAGTCAATTGCATCTTCTCCTGGATACTTCTCCCTCCCCTAGCCCCCCATAAATAGGACTTTTCACTTATTAATTCATGTGTATACTTGAAACCAAATTATACAATCTTTCCTGTATTACGTACTTGTTTAAAGTTGTTACACTTCAATAATTTCAGGGGGTTCTTTAGCGTTACCCAGGATAATTTTTGTATTTAATATCTTTGTAACTTGACATCTCACCTTTAGAATGGAGATAATGCTCTACATGAAAAAAATGGATAGAAAAATGTCAGCTTATATAGGTGTTATGAATCGTGTAAGTAATTCTGTCTCTCATATTGGATATATTTTTTAAAATGGCAACTAGATTCTACAATATTTTTTTATTTTATTACAGTGGTTTTGTGAATAATTTTTTCACAACTGTATTCTATTTGTATTGAACCATCATACATCCATATTTATTAAATTCTGTCCTTTTTTACTGTAAAGGACATAAAAATATTTACTGCACTTTTTACATCCTGTAGCCTTGATTTTCTTAGTTCTCCTGAACTTTCCATGATCTTTAGACCTTTTATAGGTTTTTCACACAACCTCATTCTGAAATCTACCTTTCTTCCCTCTTCCCCAGGCATTTTCTTTTAAGCAGCAGGCACTACTGTATATTTACAGGAAACAGATGATTGCTGTACTCCTTGCTGCTTGAGCCATTTTGCTATGGTTTCAGTGATTCAGCAACTAATGTGCACTATAAGAATGTGAGTTGATACTTGTTTCTTATATATGCATGCTTGTATAACTTTCCTAGTTCTATGTATAAAATATACCAACATAAATGTGAATGTCATATGCAAGAACTTAACTCACTCTTAATTTATAAAGATGTATTTTATTTGAAGTTTCTTATATTCTTTTCACATAAAAATCTGAAGTGAATGCTCAAAAAGAAAACTGAGTTTCTTTAAGGCATTTCTAAAGTTTGTTTCGCAAGTAAACAACAATTCTTTAAATTTTATGCCTCTTTTAATTTTCTTTTTCTAGCTCTTTTGTAACCAGTCTTTCTTCATTTTTTGATCTCCCACTGTGTGAAAGAAATAATCAGCACCGAACCAGGCTTCAACAGTTAATTAGAAGAAACTCTTGTTGTTCTGTCTTTTTTCAGAGTTCACAAAATCCCAAGAGTTCTTTTATCAGTTTATGCAGGTTTACTACATAAAAGTGTCTTTGAAAATACAAATATGCACTTTTATTAAACCTTTATTTATTTCCAAGTGATTTCTGATAACTATTTATTTCAGATACATGGGTGCAAATAATAAATAATTTTTTGTACTTTATTCATTTAGTGTTTCCTACAAATTCACTTTGATGCATTACATTTCTCTGAAGTTAATTTTTTTCCATGCATTTAGTGCTGTAATCACATTAAGAGTTGGCCAAATTCAAGCTAAGAGAACTATAGATCTTGTGCTTCCTTAATGAAGAGACCTTAAACTTTAATAGCAACTTAATTTAACTCCCTTTGAAGGCACAGTTGCAAGTACTTAAAAAAAGCTAAGATTCTGTTATTTGCTTTGCTTTGTTGATAATTTTTCCTTAGAAGATGGGAAATAATAACTCTTAACCTAAAAACTTAGTTATTTTAATTTTCCAAACATAACTTTCTTTATTTCTCCTCCTAGTTGTAATTGAAATTAATGTCTTTATCTTCCTAGTCAGCAAAAGAAATAAATTGATTTTTCTCTATAGGTCTTATTGAAGATGAAACCGGTAGATATGTCTTTTCAAATAAGAGTTTGATACTGAACCGCAAAGAATTGCAGATGCTGTTGCAATCACTGTCACATGAGGCTCCCTTGAAGTCAGTTGAACATCTACACCAATCTGATCTACCTGCATGCCTGTCACGATCGGACCACGGCTTCTGTCTTTAAAAGATGTTTCTGCTCATCAGCAGTTATTTTAAGGCAATTTTTTTTTTAAGTGATAAGTGCACTGTATCTCAGTGCGTTATTATGATTGTGGTTGAGGGGTACATTTTCTCATCCCACTATTATTGCTCAGCTTTTATTAAATTTTAAATGGGAATGCAGCCAAGCAGAAGGTATGTGTGTAATTAAAAATTATAAATTGAGAAGAATGATACATACCCTATACTGAAGCATAACATTTGATTTTTGCCTGCAAACACAGATATTCAGATAAGGCAAGGAGATAAATAAAAAAATCTGATTAATTTCTTATAATTTNAGGGGTACATTTTCTCATCCCACTATTATTGCTCAGCTTTTATTAAATTTTAAATGGGAATGCAGCCAAGCAGAAGGTATGTGTGTAATTAAAAAAGAAGTGTTTTGGTTTAGTCGAATTTAAACCATTCTTAGAACTGTGGAAGATAAATTATGACTATCCTTGGTGAGGACTGAGTACTTCCAGTAATCCTTATTGATTTGCATAAAAATAAATGGGACATTTTCTTAAAAAAAGTGACACATTTAAAACATTTCCTTTCAGTAATGCCAGATCCAGATTCGCTTTAGGATCTGTCAATATAAGTGTTATAAAGGTAACATGGAGTTTTCCAAGACTGGGAAAAAAAGAGCTGAATAATCCTTAGGTGTCACATCTGGAAATGTTAAAAGCTGTCTGCTGGCTTGCTTTTGAGATAGGTGAGAGGGAATAAAACTGTAGTGCCAGGACTCTTCTGCCTCAGAATATGATATACATTATTCTCACATGTGTGAGGTGTAGACCTAGTAACATATGCATTTTTTCAACACCCTTCCCCCCCATTGTGAAATTAGATTCATTAATTATAGTCATTTTTACTTACTGATCCTCACATACTAGAATACTTCTGTTGTTTTCCAGAAATGTACAGCACATTTCTAAAATATTAAAAAGCAGTTAAGAACAGATTGCTCTTAATGTTATGTTTTGCAAACTCTTTATTAAGCCATGGGCATTAGCTGACAGTTTCACTTTAAAGTAACCTCTGTTTTAAACTACAGCTGGAGGGAACATTATTTGATTTTCAGCTCACACAGCTCTTGTCTGCTCGTAGCTGAGTGTAATATTAGAGATGACTGTTATAAGGCTGAAACCACAGGTCTGTTTTCATATGGTCTTAGCAACTGGCTGAATTTTACAGTTTAGACTCCATCTGCCCTCAAGTTGGAAACAGGAGCTGATGATGGATCGTGGGTATCTGTGAGCATGCTTCAGTGATTATGAAGCTGTCTGTATTTTACTACAGATAAATATGGATAGATTGTTTATTTTTCATTCTGGCTCTTCGCAAATGTTCTTTTTCACCATTCTGATGCTTTGCACAAATGTTAACTATTCTAAAGGAACAAACAGGAATGGCTTCTCAGCAGTTTTTCCATGGTGCTGAAGATTCTACAAATAGTATAGTATGGCCGGACTTCGCGAGCGAAGATTTGGGAAAGGTCATTAACCCTTCGAGCCTGTGCAGTGGATTTTTTAGGTGAGACACAGCGTGCGCTAAACTGAGCCCACCCTTTAATCCTGAGGTTCATCTGCCGGGGCCGAGCAAGCTTGGACAGTGGCAGTGAGGGTCTCAGGATGTAGGTT
>NW_016690235.1:2718113-2755928 GCF_001604755.1 Lepidothrix coronata | reverse complement strand
GGTGGTAAAAGCATAAAAGCACTCTCATATGGCTGAGCCCCAGGCCCTGTATTGAGAAGAAAGATACATACCCTCTACTGAAGCATAACATTTGATTTTTGCCTGCAAACACAGATATTCAGATAAGGCAAGGAGATAAATAAAAAAATCTGATTAATTTCTTATAATTTAATCAGAACTGGAAAATCAACAGCTGACAACAATGGCTCATCTTCAGTTTTCAGAGTTTAAATGTGTTGTAGCACTAGCAAAGGCAAGGAGCTACGTAGTGAGGTTTCCAGCACAGCCAAGCATGGGTGTATCAGGCTGCTTGACTGCAAAGACATATGGGTTTTGAGCTACTGAAAATCCCACATCATGCCTATCTGCATATCTTCAAGCACTTTTGAAAGTACAGTGCAAAAATGCTCTTCAAAAATCAGTGAGATGTAAGAGTACATTGCTGGCAGTACCAGCTCTTCCCTACTCCCTATACAAAGATTTGAGGCACTTCCCTCTCCATTTCCCCTTCTTAGGAAGCTGTAGAGAGCAATGAGGTCACCCCTGAGCCTCCTCTTCTGCAAATGAGACTAGTCCAGAGTCCTCAGCCACTCCCTAGGGAACGTGCCATCCAGCCCTTACATCAGCCTTGTTGCCCTCCTCTGGATACATTCAAAGACATTTGAGACATCCCTCTCAAATCATAGGGCCCAACACTTCATGCAGCACTCAACTGAGGCCACACCAATGTTGAATGCAGCAGGAGCATCACCTCTTTTGACCAGTTGCCTGTGTTGTGTTTGATTAACTACAGGGTTTGGTTTGCCCTCTTGGCTGCCCCAGCACACTGCTGACTCACAGCGAGCCTGCTGTCAACCAGCACCCCCAGACTCCCTACTGAAGGGATGATCTTCAGCCACTCCTCTCCCAGTTTATACTTGTGTCCAGAGTTACCTCACCTCAAGTGCAGAATCCCATATTTGGTCTTGCTAAATTTCACACCACTGACAATTGCTCCTGTATATCTAGATTCCTCTGCAAGGCCTGTTGGGAGAGTCAACACCATCTCCCAGTTTGGTGTCATCAGCACAATTGCTAATGGCGTATTCAACTCCTGCATCCACATCACTGAGGGAAATACTGAACAGAACTGTCTCAAGAACGGAACTGTGGAAGAATTGTGAAGCATAACCTTATATTGCCAATCCTTCATACCACGTCTGCTCATAGATGGGTCATCATCATTGTCCTATGATCCTGTGCACAGACATGCTTTACTTTTGTTTAGATTAGCAGGAACACCCAATACAGAGGTGTCATGGGTTAAGACTGGCCCCTCCCGAGAGTCGGGGGCTCAGGGGTGATTGGGTGCCAGGGCGGTGTTCCCTGGAGAGCCAACCACCGTTCATGTTGTTCGCTTCTGCTAAAAATCATATATACACAGCCACCAGAAGCTGTTGGCAGTGTTTCTGTTGGTGTTTGCTGCGTGTGGGTGTAGAAGGCCGGGGGGTGACTGGGCTCCTTCTTCCCCCTCCGGGGGGGGGAGAGGGGAGCCCTGTGGCCCCCAACTCTGCCTAGGACAGAGTTAGAGACGGCATTGGAGTGAGTGTATGTTTGTGAGGGACGCGACTCACAAACAACTGGTAAGTGAGAGAGAGAGAGAGGCAGGCCTTGCAGCCAGGCCCTCTTCTTCTTTCCCCCACTTTGCAGCCAGGCTGGAGAAGGGGGCTGGTTTTTTCCTCTCCCTGTTTAAGTGGAAGTGTATGTAAGGCTCAACATTGAAGCAGAGCCAAGTGGACGGGCTGATAACGAAACAGCTTGGTGCTTGGGAGAAGAAATTGGAGATGGACCAGAGGGCTCGGGAGTTGCGCTGCCGAAGTTTGACTGGGGGCAGCCGAAAACTGACTTGGAGGAAGGTGATAAACTGACTAAACTACAGCAGCCCACAGAACCGAGGTATGGGACTGAGAGAGAGAGAACACGCAACAGAGATGACACAGAATCAAGAAAGGACTCAAAGCTACCTTTGTGAACTTCATGAAGACGGAAAAACTGCAGCAAACAGCTGAAGGTTGGTAGGGAGTGTTCAGGGGCCCCGAACACTCCCACGAGAGAGAGACTGGTTACTTATCAGCCTTGAAAAGGCTTTTCCTGGGCTAAAGTTAAAAGGAGAAGCTTCAAAGGGACTGATAGAAGTGTAATAATATATATATAGTTGCTTTTAGCTTGTATAGTATTTATTTGTGTAAAATAAATGTAAATACTTCCCCCTTCCCCTATAGAAGCCTCTAGTCTGAAAGTTTTCTCTTCAGTGTTGAGATAAATTATGGGAAGGGGTGGGGAAGCCTGGAAATTGGATTTTGGATTTCTAATATGGTTCAAACTGCCACAAGAGGTTATGTTGACTTTTAGTATAGTGTAGGAGTACAGGTTATCAGACTAAATTAAAGTGGCATAGGAAGATGATACTTCATTTATAAAGCTAACTGTTGTATAGTCAAATAATCTGCATTTGAATTAATTTAAAGGTGATGTAGGTTTATAGCTGATCAGTGTGTTTTCTCTTGTAATTGCAGTAGTATCTGCAAATCCAAGTTTGCTCTATTGTAGAAACATGTTTTAAACATCAGTGTACTGAGAAATTTTGCTTCCATCTGCAAAAACAGAACCCAAAAAACAATATCCCCCCCTCAAAGAAACCCAAAACCCAAAAGCAACAGTGCTTTTACCAGGAATCTTTGAGAGTTTTAGGAATATATTTATGTAGAGAAAGTGATTAGACTAGTGTTTTTCTCTGGCCAGAGGCTGTAGTGATGAAGAGGGTAAATCAAATGGGAGGTAAACAGAGATCTTGGGCTCTAAGCACCATTTTCAGTGTCCCCAACTTTTCTTTCTTGTAACTTACTGTTCTGTATGTGTCTCATTTGGGAGTTCATTAATCAAAGAGAATGTGAACTCTCGTTTTTTCTTCACTATGGTCAGGACCAAGTTGCCCTGTTGCTGTAAGGAAACCTCGCAGCTTCTCTTTCTTTGAAGAAAGAGATGATGCAGCACTGATCTTTTTGAGATTACTGGGGCTGTGTCTCTTGTGGAATGCATAGAAGGGACCTGAATTGTACTAATGTTGAATTTGAATATAGTGACTGCGCTTGTAGTAGCAGGAAAGACAATAATATGCAGTGCAGACTGAGCACTACTGTATTTGCTGATGTCTCTGAATAACTTAGGTAATCCCAAGCAGACTGTCAAGTTCTTTTTTGAGAGTTTTCTAAGATCTCTCTTGCAGTTTAATCAGAATACAAGCCACCTGCTATATTAGAAAAGAACACTAGAAAACAGTTCAAAAGCATTTATATCAATCAATGTTTTTTATTTATTCATTTATGTTTAAAATATAAAGTGATGTCTGTATAAAGCTCTTGGAGCAATGACAAGCAATCTGATCAATCAGTCTTTGCAGGGTTGAAATCACATTTTCTGCAGAAACACAGCTACCTTCTTCTGCTTTTTTCTTGATAGGAACCATTATACTCTGCTAAATTTACCAGAGGTTGAGCAAATCAGATAAGAATTTGTGCTTAGTTTTTCTTTTAACTGTGGCAATTACCTGTACTGCCATACTGGAGCTCTAAGCAGAAGCTTGCATTTTCTCTCCAATGGGTTTAAAATTCTGGTGTTTACTTCTCTCTGAAAATATTTTTTGGGGATGTTTATAGTTAGGAGTTTTATTAGGCATTGGACACTTTTGTTTTCTTTAGAATATTTCCATGTTTGTTTGTAAAATGACAATGGATAGAAAAATGAAAATACATTCAAAATACCACAACAGTGGTGGTGCAGGTATGCTATTTAATATTTCAGGAATATTTCAATAAAGAGAATTGTATTGAAAAGGCAAGGAATTAAAGTTACATGCATTTAGAACAAATTGTAATAGTTCTGTAAGAGGATTTGAAAAAAGGTTTAATTGCCTAGTAGCATATCTGCTTCTTTTTTTAAAACCACTGCATTTTGTTAAGTCCTTTTCACAGTAGCTTTGCCTTGGTGGTTTTCCTCTGACACTGCCTGCCCAGATAACACACATGGCAGTACAATCTCTGTTTTAGAGATGGGAAAAACGAAGGACAGAGAGGTTACAGGAACAGTTGGTACAACTCCACTGCTTTCATGGAAAAAATAATTCTTGAAACCTGAGGTGCTTCCAATATGCACAGTTAAACAAGTTAAAATTTAAATTTGGATTTCTTCTTATGTTTTGATTCTCAATGCTAAAGATCTCTGAACGGATTATGAACTTTCACAGCTCAGAAGTCCTTAGTTTTGATGGGGCTCAGGTTAAGGATATGCGTATAATCCCGCATAAACCAAGGGATGGGTGCAATTGCTAAAAGTGAAGAGGTACCAGTTACTGTGCCTGCTTAGAGCAACTCTTACCTCTGGCTGACCTAGAAGGAAATTGAGATAGCAAGTGAAAGTGTCTTTGTGAGGACTACCTGTGGAAACAGTGCCCTGAGCATCTACAGCATCTGACCCTCAGCCCTGAGCAGTTCCCGAGCACTACCCGTGACTGTGTAGAGATTCCTATCCTGCTCTTTGTCCAAATCTTTCTTATATATTAGCCATCATGGGCATAAGAGGAAAAACTGTGAAAATGGAGGATAGCTGCAAGAAAAGGGTGAGTCTGTTGGGACTCTGTTGCTCCTGTCTGAGATGGTGAAGAAGGTTATCGTGAAACATTTCCTTACAGAGAGAATGTCTCCGTTTGTCCAAGGAAACATTTTGAAGTTGTTGTTACTACTACTACTACTACTACTACTACTACTACTACTACTACTATTACTACTACTACTACTACTACTACTACTATTAATAGCAGGGCTTTATTAAAAAAGAAAAAAACTTTTGCCAGGTGAATTAAACATGTGAACACTAAAGATTTGTTGAGCAAAGGCAGGGATAGAAAAAAAGCCTAAATATTCAGAAAAGCTTCCTAAAATGAAGCAGTGTTACCATAGCAACAGGAATTTAAAATCTCTCCCTACAAGTTGCCCCCTTTTTGCCTCACTTGCTTTGGAAAGTAGCAAACACAGGGGCCAGTTGTCAGGGCTAATTGTATTGACAGCAAACTTACAGAATCTCCTGAAATGCTCTATAAACCTTTATGATGAACAGTTTTACATCCATGCTGAAAAAGATAAAGCCACCCTTTTACCGTTTTGTTGCATCTATGCCAACTTGAGATCATCTGGAAGATGCCATACAATTTCTAAAGTAATTCTTTCCCCCAGATAAGAGAGGCATGATAAGGATTTATTAACCATGTAGCTCTCAGCAGAAGCGAGTGGAATAGCCAAATTTTTTTTCAATATTTTGTAAATACAGAGGTATCTTTTTTTTGTTGATGACCATTCTATGCTCCTTCTAGACTAGATTTTTGTGCTATAGTTACCCTTAAAGTAGGGAAACACGCGCTCAGTTTATGCACTAACAGCACCATCACACACACGCAGCAGCTTGCTCTAGCACCTGTTTCAAATCTTCTGCAACCCTACTGATCAACAATGGTGCTTACAGAGGAATTAAAGAAAACATACCAACAGCTACAAATATTGTGTCACAGTCCTTCTATTCAACTTTAACCAAGACTGGAAGAATAGTTCCGAAAGAGATAAACAGAGAAGTCCTTCTCTAGTTAGCTCCTGACTCTTGAGACTGGGAAGTCTTTTGCTAACAGAACCAGCCTAGGTGATCCATGAAGAAAGAAACTATTTTTTTCAGGAATACCATCTTCTTGTAGAAACTGTGACAATGTTATTTTTTAACTGTGCAATTCAAAGGAGACCTTTTCTTATTTGGGGCACTTTTTTCAGGAATATCAATGGTAATTCACAGTCATGGACTGGTTTAGTCTAAAGGGAACCTCAATTTATTTTTAATGTCTCCAGTGATAAAGATCCCACAGCCTTTGTGATCAACTCCAGTCTTTGGCCATTCTCATCGTGAAGAGTTAGTTCCTTGTATCTATTTGGACCTAATTTCTTGTACTATAACTTGTGACTGTTGCTCATTATCCATCTGCCGTGCACCTCCAGAAAGCATGGGACCTATTTTCTCTGTAACCCACCATGGGTTAGGTAGTTGGTGATAATATTTATTTCCCTCAGCAGCTGCCTTACACAGGCCAATCAGACTTTTGAGTTCCACCTTGTTTGTTGTGTACTTCCAGCCCTGGTTGACTTGGGCAGCCTCTGCCAGATTCATTCCAGGACAGCAATGTCTTTCTGTTTCCTGGGGTCATAAAACTGGATGAATGGCTCCTGATATGGGGCTTACAAGTGCTGTAATATGAGGCCTGAAGCATGTTTTTTTTCATGTTAGTCTGCTCATGTGTGTCCTCTCTGTCAGCTTTCTTAGTTAAACCTATACTGCTTCATAACCATCATATAAGAACATAAGATTCATGTTAGATATACTCATGAAATATTGGACAGGCATTGCCAACACTGTTAACAAGTCCTATATCACCTGAATGAGAGTGAAAGTATAAATGTTATTCTTAAATATGCTTTCAGCTTCCTACAGACAGACATTCCCTGATAAACAATAGAGAGGTGTCATGTGGCATTAACACATGGCACTCTCTCTGAAACTTTCAGGACCTGTGGATGCTATTTGGACCTATTGCCCCTATTGCTTCAGGTGGTTTGAAGGCAAGAGTGGAGGAGACAGCAAGGCCATGACCTTGCCGTCTGCAGACCAAAGCACGTATCACAGGGTGGAAAGAAATATTTTTTCTGGAATCAACCTGACTCTGTAAGGATGTGTCTTTCCCCAGAACATGGGTGGCAAAAGTGTATAATTTCCCTCCTGTCTGAAAATAGTGCTCAATGAAACCCGTTAAAAGACAGGCAGACTGGTAATTTCAGATTCGCTGATTCTTGCTAAATATATCCTGTGGCCTTTAGAAAACTGAAAGGTTAGCTTGCTGGATCTTGTTATCTCTTGTTATATTTTCCCTCTTTTGTTGTGCTTTTCTTGGTGAGAAGAGTGCATTAGAGTCCTAGCTGCAAAACACTGAAGTATAGAACAGTAAAGAAATTTCTTCTTTAGGTAGAGGAAAAAAGGGAAGGCAGAAAATTAACGCCTCTGTGACAGGATAAAATTCCTGTCTTGCTGGGATTTTGCAGCCAGGAAAAGTTCACATTCAGAAAGTTTCCTGAAGCACTTGCTGTGTCTGGAAATAGAAGAGTTATGCTGCTGAAGCTGCAATGTAAACTTCTGTATTATCATGCCTTTTTAATCAGAGAAAATGCTTTCTCCTGTGTATTTTTTTGCCTCCTAATATTATCTGTAACTAACACAGCCATATTATCTTAGAGACAAATTAGAACACTGCACTAGATGAGGCCACAAGTTTTACTCTAAAATACCATTCATTTCCTCTTATAAGCACACTGTGGCTAATATTTCGCTGATACTAGGTGCAGCAGCACTTCAAAAATCTTGCAGAAAGTTGTAGCAGGTGAGGGTCTCTTTTTCCCACAGAGGGCAGTGTTTATTTGCTAAACAGTTCATCGTTTAGTGCATTGCTGTAAAATGAATCCTACCTTTGGTTCTTGCTCTTTTTCATTACTGGCTTTTTAATGGAGATTTTTTAAAAAAAGGAATACACGTTTTCCATACCACAGAATTTCAGACAATTAGAGAGGAATTCCTTCCTACAGTAACAATACAACTTGCTATTGGAATGTATAGATATATTAAAAACGTGAAAAATATTATACAACTGTCTTTCCTTTTGTACACATGTACATTGTGTCACCTTTTTCATCAACAAGAAATACAGTAAACATGATAATGTTCTTTAATCAAGAACATCAGGAGATAGCACTCAGCTTGCCAAGTTTTATATTCAAGTTTGGGTGGTCATGGTCTAGGTAACACAGGTTTAGCCAATTGGGGCACCTTTCCAAAAATGGGACTATTAAGCTAGTTGCAGTTATTAAATTAGGTATTTGGTTGACTAGCTGAATACAGCAAAAAAAAAAAAAAAGACAACCAAACAAATATTGTAGTGAAGAAAAGAAAATAATCAAGTACTATATTTGCATAGTGCATAGACTGTTTTCTGATGTTCTAGCTGATCTAGGTAAGGTCAAGATCTAGACAAGGTCAGAAAGCTATCATTGTCTCGGGAAGCCTTTATTTTGGTGAAATTGACCAAGCCTCCAAGAAAACTCCATACCTAAAAACAATGATAATGTTTGTGTGTCATACTTTATTTGGAGATCAGAAGTTAGAAGTTTGCTGTAGCTGGCCATTTATTGCAGACTATTCCCTGAAATTTACTTACTACTGCTTAAATAAAGAGTTGAAAGAAAAATGGAAAAATAACTCCCATGCAGAAACTTGAAAGTAGAAATTGTTTTGCAGTTTTGCACTGTTTGAAGTAATTTTAATTTTAAGCCTCTTTTTTTAATTTGCTTTCATTTTATTATTATTATTAAATATTTTGCAGCCAGGTGACAAAACCCAAATGATACATAACGGTGCTCTGTAAATAAATTTGTTTCTGTTTCTGTATTCCCCACTATTTTTGGTATGAATAAGGAAAACCTTGACCTTGAGGAAGCTCACAGTTCTAATGGAATATATCTTAATTTTTTTCAACAGGTTTGGTAAATTGTTATGCATTTCTTTTTCACCTTTTTTTTTTACAAGACATAATCATAAAATAAGTCTTTTGTTTTGTATTCAAGTTCTTCCATGCTGAAGATATTTTACAGGGCTATAGAGTAGAAGATGAAAAATAAGCTGGCAGATGGGTGAAAAATCCAAAACCTAGGTTTTTTTTCTTTAAATACAGCTTTAACTGAGATATAGGCTAGGGTGTCATGTTAGCTGGAAATTCTCTAGAAATTACATCTAAAAATTATTTTACAAAATAAGTAAAAATATATTAGTCACTGAAAGCCCATATCTGAGAGAAAATGGGAGGATTTTAGTTGAAGCAGTTGAAGACACTGAAATAACTTTCAGCTGAGTACTGATCACCCATGCAGTTTTATTGACTTCAACTCCTGATTTTCATGCTAATATTCACTGAATAGAGAGGTCTTTGTGTCATTATTCAGCCAAAAATGAGGGTCCAACAATGGCAAATTCAAGTTCCTGCACCTAGGGAAGGATAACCTCAGGCACAAGCACAGGCTGGGGGCTGCTGGAAAGCAGCTCTGTGCAGAATGACCAGGGAGTCCTGGTGGACAACAAGCTGTCCATGAACCAGCAGTGTGTCCTTGTGGCTGAGAAGGTCAGTGACCTCTTGGGTGCATTAGGAAAATGTTGTCAGCAGGATGAGGGAGGTGATACTGCTTAAGGAGAGACTCAATCCTAGTGAGGCCACATCTGAAATATTGAATCTAGTTCTGGGCTCCTCAGTACAAGAGAGACACGAAGCTCCTGGAATAGGTCCAGAGGAGGGCAGCAAAGTTGATTAAGGGACTGGAGCATCTCTCTTAATGAGGAAAGGCTGAGGGTGCTGGGCCTGTTCAGCCTCAAGAAGAGACGACTGAGAGGGGACCTCATCAATGTCTGTTGGTATCTGAAGGGAGAGTGTCACAGAATCACAGAATCAGTTATGTTGGAAGAGACCTCTGAGGTAATTGAGTTCAACCTTTGACTGATCACCACCTTGTCAACTAAAGGGTGTACCTGCCCAAGTTATGGGCTGCCAGCTTTTCCAGGAGAATACCATGGGAGACATTGTCAAAGGCTTTGCTGAAGTCCACATCCACAGCCTTTGCCTTATCCTCTGGGTGGGTCACCTGATCATAAAAGAAGATCTGGTTGGTCAGGCAGGACCTGCCTCTCCTAAACCTATGCTGATCATTTGGCTGTCCTGTATGTGCCATGTGATCTCACTCAAGATGATCTGTTCCATAACCATGCAATGGGATAAGGGACAATGGGCAGAAACTGATGTGCAGGGAGTTCCATCTGAATATAAGGAAGAACTTTACTGTGCGAGTGACTGTGCAGTGGAACAGAATGTCCAGAGAGGTTGTGGAGTCTCCCTCACTGGAGGTATTAAAGAACTGTCTAAATGCAGTTCTGTGCCATGCACTTGAGCAGGGAGGTTAGACTGGATGACCCACTGCGGTCCTTTCCAACCTTACCCATTCTGTGTTTTTGTGATTCTGTGAATAGTGAGGTGAAATGTCTCCATTGATAGTATGCCCTTCCTGGAGGCTTATTTGCAGCACAGTTTGCTCCTGTGTTCTGATTTACAAATCAGTACAAGATACTCTTTCTCTGTCAGCAGCGTGGACTTGTGCAGGAGTGCAAATGCACAGCCAGAAGAAGGAAACTTTTTATTCTTAGTTAAACTTGTCCAAGAAGCCAAGGTTTTACCACTGAGTACTCTAAGTGTCTTTGTTACCCAACAAAGAGTGTCCTCAAAGAAAATTTCTGTGTTGGTCTGGTATTTGGAGAGCCCCATTTCCATGGAACACTCTAGTGAGCTTTTATACTAATTGCTATTCAGTCTTCTGGGTCCTCCAGAGGGAAAAAAAGTCAACAGTTTTTTGAATTTGTTTATCCTTACAAAAAGGAAGCTGCTGATATTTACAGTTAGGTTGTTCTGTAAATTGTTTCGTTTTAGTGTTAAAATGATGTTTTGTTTTAGTGTTAAAATGTTGCTGCTACTACTGAGCAAGTTTTAAACCTACCATGAGAAATGCTTCCTGAAAGTGAAGGTGTTCCCTGTGGCAGAGAGTTAGTCACCCAGCTAAATCTTCGCCTACTTGCTTTCCTTTCTTAAAACATACTCTTGAGGTGAAAAAGTCATGAATATTCTTTGTATCATTCAAAGAGTGCAAGCCAGCCTCGTGGGGCTTCAAAGTCTCAGATTCTATGTGGTGTTTTTAGTCACAGTTATTCTGGTCTCAGCAGAAAAAATCACATGGCAAAAAGATCTTCCTCACCTTTCCTATCTCCCATTTTTTCCCCAAAAGTATTTTAAAATTAAATATTAGGGAATGTGCCCCCCAAATCCTGTTGTTTTGAATAAGGCATCTAAACTTGCCAGCTTGAATGACACAACCAAGCATCAGTGGAGTTATTTGATAGCTCAAACAAGTTATAATTGATATTCTGGAACTTTTTCTTATGTCTTGAGATAATAAAAAACAAAATAGATGGCCTTCTTAATTGTCAGAAGTTGAAAAAGCACCTTGACTTAGATGACTCATTTGATACAAAGCTTTCAAACTAAATAATCCCTAAAAATACTATATTTAGTATTTAACTGTGATTCACACATTGTTAAATTCAGAAGTCCCATTGGCAGAAAACATCAAAACCTACAGTGAAATTGAGAAGACTAAAGAGGAAACTATCCTAGTCAAATATCAACACAGAAGCTGAAGTTAAAATATGCAGACCACAACCTAAAGGTATCTGTGGCCACTACATGAAACAAAAATAACATTTGAACAAATGTAAAAAATCCAAAAATATGAAAGATACAAGTTGTAAAAATGCTTGATGGTAATGGTCTTTTACTGCATCTAAACACATCTAAACATCAATGCTATAAACCATACAAGAAACAAAGGAAACTTTGTCCAAGCTTCCAGCATTTCCATGAACATAATACCACCAATAAACTTTATTATCAACTGCCTCAATGAAATCTATTAGAAGATGTTATCAATCAAAAGCTTTACAGATATTGCATCATTGAAAACTCCTCATGAGAGCTATCTATAAAAAGCCATTCTATAAACAGGAACAGGAAAGAAATAAAGCCACAACCAAAAAAAAAGGCAACCCAGAACCCAACCCCAAAACCAGTCCATCTGTATTAATGGGAAAAGTTTATTTTCTTGAAGAATAGAAATAAAAAAAAATTGTTTTGGCAAAAAACCCACATGTCCATTCTGAGTCATGTAAGAAAAAACAGTGTCTATATAGGTGCAGTAGCAAGAGAATTAGTTTCTGGGAAGCTTTAGTCTACCTTGTAAGGATCTACCTGTTACATACCCCAGAGGGTAACTCAGGTTTGGAAAGGCAGATATTAAACTAGCAAACAAAACCCATAAAATATATTAAAAAAAGGTTTTGTTTGCTAGAACCAAGATGTGTCAGTAAAATGCATCTCAACATCTTCATTGTGGGCACAGATCTAATGCCTGTATCTTCCAGTATCAGAGGTGGTGGGGTTTTTTCCCTGTTCCTAGGGGGGTAAGGACCAATTAGGTATTAATAATCAACTTGAGCCTATGTTAAATTACTCATAAACCACTTTGACATTCTTCTTTGCAAAGCTGCAGGACATGCAACAGTAATTACCCCCTCATAATCCTGAAGCCTTTTAGAGCATCAGCCAGTGAACATCAGTAAGTAGGTCTGTGCCAGAACAAATTCAAAATGGATCTGAAGTGGGGTCTGGAGTACAGTACAAATAGGGGAATTTTTCTTCTCTGCTAACCCTGTCAGTTGGCACAGGCAGGCAGGGAGAACCACAAACTCATGGCTGAAACACAAAGAGTAAATTTATTTCTATTATCTTGCTAATCTGGGGTTCCCTGAAGCAGCATTTGGGAAGTGGTACACAAGCAGTGACACAGACAACACTGAACTTGGTACCTGCTAGAGAATTGCTAGTCTGCTATTCAGACAGGTTTATCAGGGGTAATTTCCAGCTGCAAGGTCACTTGAAATATTTTCAATCCTCCTTCCAGTTTTCTGCTTTTAATCCATTCCTTCTGACATTCCTCTCTCTCTTTTTTTTTTTTTTTTAAATGTATGACAGTACATTATTTGTGCTACTTGGGACTTCCTTTACCCCCAGGAATCCCACATTCCCTTTCTTTGGCTTAAACCATTTGCAGAATTTTATTCCAGCTTTGAGAGAACCTAATTTCCTTCTCTAACACACTTTTTAAATCTAAAACTCTAACACTTTGGACCCCAATGTTACTGAGGACTAATTGTTAGTACAGCTATAAAGAGGACAAATTCTAACAACCTGAATTGTGCCTAGCTGGTTCAGATTGATGATGATGCTCATGCATTTGTTCACCTTCTTGAATGCCAATGGAAAGGTTATTCCCTGCTTCAGATGTACTTCCTCCTCAAGTACGTCTAACTCCATTTTCAGCTGGTAATTTTCACTTTAATTCTTGCTTTTTCAAGTTCACACCATGGTCACAAAGAATCGCTGAATGACTGAACAGATCATTCTCTGTCATCTTCAGTCAATGAACTTTTGTTTTGGAAGTAATTGTTCTGGCACATCACAAGCAGCTTGCTGGGCTCAATCTGCTTTTTTTTTTCCAGACTCTTGAATACTGTCTGTCTGAGGTCTCTGAATTTTGATGCAACTACAGGTGAAAGACAGAAAGCTCTGAAGTCACTGATTCCTGCATCTTGTTTCTATTGCACCTTCCATTTCACATAATCACAGAATCATTTAGGCTGGAAAAGACTTCTAAAATCATTGAGTCCAACTTTTGACCGACCACTACCTTCTCAAGTAAACCATGGCACAAAGTGCCATGTCCAGCCATTTCTTGAACACCTCCAGTGATGATGACTCCACCACTTCCCTGGGCACTCTGCTACAATGCTTAACAACATTTCTGTGAATAAATTCTTGATGTCCAAACTGAACCTTCCCCAGTGTACCTTGAGGCTATGACCTCTCCTCCTATCACTAATTTCCTTGCTAATTTCCTTGCTACAACCTCCTTTCAGGTAGTTGCCCAGAGTGATGAAGTCTCCCCTGAGCCTCCTCTTCTCCAGGCTAAACAACCCCAGCTCCCGCAGCTGCTCCATGCAGCACTTAGTCTCTAGACACTTCACCAGCTTTGTTGTACTTCTCTGGACTTCCTCCAGCACCTCAATGTCCTGTTTGAAGTGAGGGGCCCAGAATGCAACATTGTACTCAAAGTGAAACCTCAACAGCGGCCAAGCCCAGATAGAAAATCACTTCCCTAGTCCTGCTGAACAACCAGAATTGGCTAATAACCAGAGGGCCAAATTAGTCTAGGGAGTGTCCTAGTCATATCTCTTACCTAGGCCCAGGGAGGCAGCAGACTTTCCTGTGGGATGAATCCAGTCAGCATACGGGGGCCCTTGATTCCTCTCAGAAAGGAGTTGCCCGCTACAATTACCCTTTCTTTCTCAACACCTGTAGTTGTGATGTGTCCACTTGACTGACTTGCCATAGGAAACCTGCCAGGTAGATCTTTATGTCCACTATCATTTGTCTGACCCTTGAGTTCAAGAGTCTCCTACCTACTATTCTGTATGGGTACTTGGGAAGGCAAGGGAGGCTGGTAGGTGTTCTTCTACCTCTGGTTTTAGGTCCCCTTCTTCTTCCTGATGGCGAGATGATTGGGTTCTTCTGACTGTTGCCGAGCCTCCATCCCCTGCATTTCTCTCAGGGATGGAAGGGTGTGACTCCACTGGTCTATTTCTCTCACACACTCCCTGATACTCAGCCTCTCCACTTCATCATAATGCTCTGCCACCAGGCTGAGCAGATCATACACCTGGTCACACCACACACAAGTGTCTCTGCTGCCCTCTGATACTAATGCCGGGCTCAAACATTCCCTGCAGTCAGAGATCTGGACAGCTGCAAGCTTCTGAGAGTGTTTCATCTGGGTCACCATTGCTGTGTCTGCTCCAGTTCAGCAAGCAAAAACCACCAGGTGACCTTGCCTCAGGAGCTGGAAGGGTGGCTGCGCCCTTCTTCATACTCTGCCTGAGTGAAGTGACATGAAAACTGCCACACCACATCCTCTAACATGCCAAGTTTTTGTTTGCCCACCCTGTTTGCCATGGTCCACGCCACTCACACTCCCTGGAGCCGTTTAAATCTCCCACGAAAGTCCTGGCAAAGCTCTCTCCTCACCTGATTGGCTTACAAGCGCTTCCAGGTCCTGACAGGGCTCTGGGCTGCTGCTCAGAAATCCCTGAGCTCAGGAATCACCCTGTACAGCTTGATCTAGCTCTCACTTACTCGAGTTGCTGCTGCTGCTGCTGCCACTGCTGCTTTGATCTTAACGACTGAGTCCTGCCCTGCTGGGCAGGATTGACTCCCACCTCAACAATTGTTGTCTCTTCCTTTTCCTTTTGCTGCCCTGTCACTCTACCCAGTCAAATCTACAAAGAATTACCCAGAGAGGTTTTTTTGCCAGCTGCTTCTTTATGACTTTTTCTGGTTCACACTTTTAAATCAAGGAAGGAAGTTAGAGGTTTTAGTTACTGCAATTCAATTACCTCTGTGAAGTACAGTCTCATCTTACTACTAAGCCTTTAGTTTGCTACAGATGGAAATATTTCTCATGTATTTGTGTGTATCTTGTCTACTTAGTAGAAATAACAGGAAGCATGTTGTGAAGCTCTGGAGCTCTGGAGTGAGTGAGATGTTCTAAATCCACTCCTTTCCTCAGTACAGGAAAGACCAATGCACTGTGTTGGCTTGTTTAAAGGAAAGACACTAGTTCTGCTGGCTCATCTTGTCACAGATGATCTGAGCATAGTAAAATTACCAAGGTGAGAGAAAAAATTCAGTACATGGAGTCCTGGCTATAGACACAGCTTTATAAACAGCCAGACAAGTTGTTTTATTCCATAGTTGTCAGATTGATTTCATATTCTGAACTGCTTTTCTGGTCCAGATCCAAGGAAAAATATTTCAATCCAGAAACAGTAAACTACGTGTACATCCCTGATTCCCTCTGAATTCCAAGTGTTTCATCAAGTTCTTGAGTTAGCGTTGAAGGTGAATGATAAGGACAGAAAAAAACGATAAATGGATGAGATTTTAGATGTAAGAAATAGAAAACTGAGAATGCCTAAGAAATGGGTAAGGAATGAAAGATGTTATTGGAGTCAGGGCATTAGTGGAATAGTGAAACTCTGTGTTATAGTCAGTCTTTTAAAATATTTGATTCCAGGATTTCTAGATTCAAATATTTTAAGTCTTCAGAACAAAGGTGTTAGCAAGGTTTGTCTGACTTTCTGGTATTTTAAAATGCAAAATAAATACTTTTCTCTTTCTTTGTCTTTCACTGTTTTTTGTAAGAAGCTAATGAATTAAAATATGGTATCTTAGTAAGTAATTTATCTTATATTTGATTTATAAAAGGTACATGTCACACCTGCTGCTGCTGAACTTGCATTCTTTAATAATAATGGACATAAATCCTCTGAACACTTTGACTGGATTGTATCAAATGTGGTGATGAACAGCCGCTGTGATGACAGATGAAATAATGTCCGTATAACAACATCCTTTTATAATCAGGATAATCTGGAGCAAAAGCTCTTATATTTTGGCTTGAACTGCTGGAAATATTTCCTTACTTTTCACAACAATTTTATGATATGTGACTTCTATTAATGGAGGGTTTTTTTAGGACTGGATGCTGTGGTTGTTTGCTAGTTTTTGTTGCCAATTTATGGAGACGTATGCAGCCAATTAGGTTGCTCACTGACCTATCATTTTCATGGACAAGCCACCTACCTTCTATATGTGCCATACAAAAAAATCAAGCTTTTTCATGCAAGGACTGCACAAATAGCAAATGATGAGAATGAATGATGAGCTTGTATGAAACACATTTTAGTTGACAGAGATAGCTTTTCCATGCCATCATGGTCTTCCTTTTGCAGATGCATAAAGTGAGCTTCATCAAAGACAGAGGCTGAAACAGCATGCAGAGTTTCAGGGTCCCAGTCTCCTATACCACACTACCTTCTTCAAAGTGTTCCAAGACACGCCTTGCCATAATGGGTGCCAAGTGATTCCTTTCACATGCACAGTACAGACACACTGAGGAATCCGAAGGGATGGATGTGGAAAAACACATTCTGTTCTCCTGCTGCATTTGCAATGAAAGCTATTTTCTGACAGAGAGTTCTGTTAATATTCCTGTACAGTTGGTAGTACAGCAAACATGGTTTTTGTTTGCTTCTTGAAACAGACTTGAGGAAAATGACTGCTAAATAAGTAGCTGAGAGTCCCTTAGATGTTTCCTTATGAAGAACAAAGCACCTGTTTCTCAGTCTTACTCCTTGCTAGTATATGACCTGATACACAGTGCCATATACTAGGATAACTCAGGACCTTGGAAAGTCTCCAGTCTGACCACTGCCTGGAGAAAGCTCAGCCATGGGTTTAGACCAGGGCTCAGGGCTTTACCCTGAGAGAGCTGGAAACCTTCCAGGGAAGGAGTCAGCACCACCTCTTGGGTGCTGTTCCCTCACGGGGAAAAAGCTTTTCCTTCTCTCTGACCTATCTGACCCTACTCAGCCTTCTCCCTACAGCTGCTGCCAGCCTGACTGACACTGCTGCCAGGCAGGCAGAGCCCCACTGCCCCTCGCCAACTTGTGTGGGCGTGGTTTTGTCCCCTTCCTCGCTCTGGTCCTGGCCCATCTGAATAGGACACCCAGATTAGATAGATTATTATAATCTCATTGGTAGTGACAGAACTCTTTAGAACCTGCTAGAGTTTACTAAAAGCAAAAGCCTGGCAAACTCATGCTATACTTCTGATTCTCTACATATTTGGGTAGATAAATGTACGAATGAGAAGTACTCATTTTTCCCAAAGTTGCCCTTCTTACTTACATCTCCCCTCTTTCAAAGTATTCCTGGACTTCTGCTGTCACAGATTTCTGTGCAAAATTCTCTCTTTTTTCTACTGTTTGACTTTGCCTCCTGACTATTGCTTTCTATTAGCTCTTTAGTGACAGTAGTTTGTTTTCATAACACAACTACTAAAAACAGTGTCCCTAGAGTTTGCAGCATGATTTATTTTCTCATCTCTAAGGTTCTCTTTCTTCATTCATGGTGTTTGAGAGCTTCACAATTTAATTTACAGTGCCACCTCTAAATGGCTGAAGTTCTTTTCTAGTCAGAGAGCTGAAACACTTTCCTCATCTACGAGACACAGTCTTCTATAAGCTGTATTTGAATGTTAATGAGAAATCAGATGCTGTGAAATGATACAAAATGTTGAAAAGAAAATGGCACACCTAATTAAGCCCCTAATTTCTTTTCCATTCTAGGGAGTGTATCACCTGCCTCTTTTATAACCTTCAAATTCTTAGGGGAAAAGTTGTTGAGTTACAGCATAAAATCTGGAGGAGGGGTAAGAAATTCAACACTTGAGTCTTGTAAAGAATCCCCAGAAAGACAAGAAAAAAACATGTGAAAAGATGTATTTTCTGGGTCATGCAGAATATCTTATGAAATGTTGCCTGTGTTTCAGTGCTGGTTTTAGCTGGAATAGGGTTACTTTTCTTCACAGTGGCTAGTATGCCTATGTTTTGGATTTGTGCTGAACACAGGTCTGATAGTACAGAGATGTTTTTGTTATTGCTGAGCAGTTCTTGCAGAGAGCCAAGTCCTTTTCTGCTTTTTGTACTGCCACGCTGGCAAGCAGACTGGGGGAGCATGGAAGACTGGGAGGACACACAGTCAGGCCAAGTGATCCAAATTGACCAACGGGATATTCCAGACTATATGACATCATGCTCCACATACAAAATGGGGGGATGAAGAACGAAGGCGTGGGACATTTGAAGTGATGGTGTTTTTCTTCTCAAGTAAACATTACTTTTGATAGGGCTCTGCTCTCCTGGAGGTGGCTGAACACATGCCTGCCCATGGGAAGCAGTGAATTAATTCCTTGTTTTGCTTTACTTGTTTGCATGTCTTTTACTTTCCTTATTAAACTGTCTTTACCTCAACCCATGAGTTTTCTGGCTTTTACCCTTCTAATTCTCTCCCCAGTCCTGCTGGTGAAGGAGTGAGTGAGTGAGCAGCTGTGTGGGGTTTGGCTGCTGGTGGGAATTAAACCACAATAGTGTCCTATCAGTTAAGTTCCATCAATTCAGAGAAATGTGGTTTGTAAGTTTCTTTGGCAGGGCTCTGACTCTAAGAAGCTCCAATGGTGATACTTACATAGATTTCAAGTTGCAACAGTAAATACCAGTTCTCAAGAAACAACAGGGTGAAACAACTAAGCATCGCTCACACATAACTCTTTTTTTCTAATTTAAAAGAAAATGATCTGATTTGTCACTCTTAAATAAATCTACACACCATAAAGTGATATATTTATCCTACTTTCTTACCACCATTGTGGTGTTCTTCCAGTTTTGTGTTATTTCATGTGACATGTCAGACCAAAAGGGAAATAGAATGGAATTTCAAGTGACCTAGGATTTCTTGTATTCCAGGTGAATAGAGAGTTGTTTGGCTTATTTGGACTTGCAGAGTGAGAGGTTCATTGCTCTTAAAGGAAACAACAAAGAAATGAGCTAAATTTCTTAGACCTCTTTATATAGCAGCACAGAAGGCACTTTTATTCTTAGGTTTGATGCATCAATGTGTGGATGTGACTCTTGAATTTTTCAGTTGAATTGTCCATAAAAGAAAGGATTCTGCTTCTCAAGATCATAGAGTGACTTAAGAGATTCTGACTGTGAACTCCTAATCATGCAGCTCTTGTATGAACTTCAGTGAAACTTCCATCTGATAAAGCAATTAAACAGTTTCTCACATGATCATATTTGTATTTATTAGAAATAATCTCCAGTTTTGGAGATGGGAGAATTTGAACAACATCAAAATGAGCCATGCACAAAATTCCTGTATTGATTTTTCAGCCTTCTGGATCATATATTAGGATTGTAAATATGTGTGTCTTTGGGTGTTTAAGCAATGAGAAAGATGAATCTTAACATTCATTTAAAATAATAGAGTCTCAGAGCAAAATTCCAAGTCTAATGCCTATAGTCTTCAACAAAAAGAGTTTTTTTACACCTAATTTTGTTTATTTTCTCTCTGTGTGTTAGTGGTAATGGATTACAGACCGCAGAACATCACAACTTGTAGCCATTCCTAAAGAGGACAAATAAAGGGTTGCTGCTTCTGTTGGGATAGGACTAACTTGGTAAATTTTATGTAGATTTAATGTTGATCTGGTATTTTTGAGGTAATTTTAGAGTTACTGTCTTTCAATAACAACCTCAATAAATTTTTTATTAATTGTTAGCAAATAGTCAGAATTACATGAAATATCATAATAACTGCTAGTTCAAGTTCTCCTGGCTGTTATTTATTCCTAATGAGATTATATCCAGTGAGAAGACATAGTCTTGACATATGAAGCAGCTTTTCTTGCTTCTGCTTTGCACATTGAATCAGGGCTCTGTTGCCTATCTCATTTTACCTTCCATCAATGCTGAGGCTAAAGATCAACTGTTCGGGGAGGCCTCAGGATGTCAACTATCACATGTCTACACTCCCACTTCAGGTGAGTATGCAACAAGTTTATCTGGAATTAGGGACAAAACTATAAATGTCAAGATTGAGCTGAGAACCACTAACTTCCAGGCAACCTTCTGCTATGCAATTAAGAATAAGATCAGTTAGTCTTTTAATGTATTTGTACTTACCACAATATTTGATAAATTGTATTATTATTATTATTTTTGTTTGGTTGGTTTTTGTTTGATGGTTTTGTTTGTTTGTTTGTTTGTTTTCCAGCAGATAGCATAATGTGGTTTAGATACTGATATATATGAGTCTTGAGTCTGGCATGAGATCAAGGTCATGTCCTGATGATTGTCATGATAAAATCAGTGTTGCAAAATTTGGAGAAGAGAGACATGAATTTAATTTAAAGAGTAGAAAAGAATATATGTAATTTTATTAATAAATTGTTTCTTAAGGTTTATAATAATAAATCAATCTTTTATTTTGACAGAGGTGTAAAATTATTGAGTGTTAATACAGAAGTCAACCTGCCCAAGTAATGTGTCTTATTTTAGGTAAGAAAATAGGGGGGGTAAAGTTAAAAAAGTATGATAGTTTAACCTCCTAAGGTAAACAGGGACATTTTTAGTGACATTTCTATGAATTTGTATTGTTAGTTAACAATGTTAATATGGAGGGTAGACACTTTTCCAGTTTGAGTGTGTACTAGCACTATTGATAAAATGTAACTATAGAAACACTTGCAAGTTCTGATAGTCACGAAATATTGATTTGATAACAAATTGTTTTCATCTTGGTCATTAAAGAAATCGCTTCCCTTACACTTTGTACAATGACCATGTTTTATTAAAAACTGACTTACTGATTAAAGGGCTTATGTTTCCATTAATGTATGATTGTTGCTGTAATATAATGAACTATATCTTGCATGAATAGGTATGTATTCATATATTAGCATTTAAACTGGACTATCAGTATAATAGTAAAATAAATATGTTTTTTGAAAAAAAACCCAAACCTACAAGAAGACCCAAATCCAAACAATTAAACTCTGCCGCTGATGCGTCATCTCTTCTCTCTCTCTGTTTTCATTCTGTCATCACTCTTTCTCTCATACTCTGGAATGACCCTGACATGGGTGTTTTACAAATCCTTCAAAGCTGTCATTGTTATCGTCTAGTATACCAATATGAAAAATCCTTGGTAAGCCATTTTTATGCCTTTAGTTTTCAGTCACTCCATCTGCCTCCTGAGAGGGCTGAATATATATTGTTCAAGCATTGCTCATTAAATCAAGTGTTAATATAAAAATAAATCTGTGTTTCTATATTGGTGATTCTGTAAAACTGGTGTTTCAGCTATTCTGGATCAAATTTTACCACCACTGCAATTCCAAAGCACCTCTGTGAAGTTCATGACATGCTGTACTTTTATTCTTTTCTTGATTTCTTTTTCATGATTCTTCACTGGAGCATTTCATGCTTTTGGAGTAGAAGTATGCAGTTTACTCAGCCTCATTTTAAGAGTCTGCCAGCCATGATTACACATCATACCTAATAGGGTTTAGATATCTTTTTTGAAATGGAAATCTGTTTACAGGTTTGTGAGAGCCTTTCTAGAATAACTGTGGTAGCAATAGAGTAGAAAAGCTATTAAGCAGAAAGAAAATCAGAGTGGCTTCCAGCTTTTTGTTATCTTAATTGTGTAGTGGACCAAATCTTGTCCTCTTCTACAAGTGTCTGAAAAGCTGAAGAAGGTGAAACTCATTATTACTTATCTTCATTCTCAGGTCTTGTGCTTCCAACCTCTGTTCTGAGAACATATTTCTGAAGACCTTTTAATCCTCTAGGATCTCTCCCCTCCCCCTTCCCTTTCGTAAGAATAGCACCTGCTTGCT
This sequence comes from Lepidothrix coronata, assembly GCF_001604755.1. NCBI lineage: Eukaryota > Metazoa > Chordata > Aves > Passeriformes > Pipridae > Lepidothrix > Lepidothrix coronata. The sequence continues at coordinate 2,733,747 of NW_016690235.1, read as the reverse complement.
AGAGGAGAGGCAAGACAATTCATCCAACAGTAATCTTGAACAATTTTCTTTCCTTAAAAGACAGGTCAGTAGCTACAGACCAAGGGATATGGTGAGTGTGCATTGAACACAGACGAAATCTCTCCCCTTTTCAGATAGTGTGGCAGTACCCTTACATTAGCGCAAGACCTTGTCCTTTCAGGACACTACATGTAAAGCCTGTTTAAGTCCCTCTCTTGGGAGTTATTTTGATTAATTCCCAAACCTGTGCTCTGCTTTGCCCAGAAAAGGGGTAATCAAGTTCTCCGAGAATGCAAAGGGCTCATTGACTCTGTTATGTCCCAGTACAGGAGGACAAGGTTGTGGCAGAAGCTACGGGTAGGGTTGGGCAATTGAGCAAATAGCTTTCCAGTCTAATTTTATTTCAATCTACAAGTGGCTGTGCGGCTGAATAGTTGCCTAAGCAGGCACTTGGGAAGAATTTGCTTAGGACTGTGCCTTCAGACCAGTGACTATTCAGTTCAATATGACTTGGGTAAATATGTTTACCACAGGGAACGCTAAAATTATATTCACATCAGTCCAGGTGGAATAATAGGTTTGAGACCTGGGATTCATAATGCTCATTTCATAAAATTGGTGTTTGCATCACAAAGCTGGTGTTTGCAACCCTTTTTCAAAATTGCCGTGAGTCTGATGAAAAGAAGATGTTGCTTGATCTCAGGGGACAGTGTATCTGAAGACATACAGATAATAAAATAAGACAATTTGAACTTCTTTGTTATGCATATTATTAAAAGGAGGGAAGAAAAGATGAACTTACAAACTAGTTCTACTGTTGCTGCTACATTGTGGGTTCATGACTCATGAATCAGATTAGATAAGCAGATCTCACTGCATTGGTAGAGAAATCAATACTCCTGAAGAAAGAAAAAGCCAAGACTATTTCACATTATACTGATTTTCTAAACATTATTTTTAATCTTTTCAAGCTTTTTTGGGGAAGGTATTAGACATCAAAGCTGAGTAATAGCTTCATTCATTCACCTGTGATATCAAATGATGTGAGCATTGAAACACTGAATAATAAGCAGATGTGTTCTCATGCAGTGTGAGACAAATATATATATATATGAAAGTGTAGGTACTTGTGCTCTGTTCTAATAATGCCCCTTGTATGTAGGTATTTCTGAGCATGCAAAGTAAAATACACAGACTACAGGAATTTAATATATATGCATATATATATATATACTTATAAGGAAGGATTTTCTTTTTCAGGACAGCTGCAGAGTACCTGATTTAATTTCTAGGTGAGCTGTAAGTGGTCCAATACAAGGAAGTAAATAACTCAAAACTATGAGACACTAGATTATTATATTAATTAATGGCTCAGACCAACTCAAGTGTGAGTGGGTTGGGGGGAAAAGGACAGGTCGAATTCCGGGAAGGTGAGGTGATGCCCTATTCCACAGCTCAGCCCCTGCGTGTCTCCTTGGCAGCCCTGGGGCAGCTGACAGTCAAAGGCAGTCCAAGGGCACGGTCCATTCCACACCTCAGAGCCCCCAGCCCAGCCCCAGACTGGCTGGCACACTGGAAGTAACACCTGGGGCTGGGGGTGTGGCCACAAGGGTTCAAAACACATAAAAGCAGTGACACATGCTCTTCATGTTGTTCAAGCCCTTCATCTTGACTCCTGTAGGTGGATCTACCCTGGTGATAGCCATAGTTTTCTCTTTTTCTCTCTCTTTCTTCTTCTTATTCTCTTGTTCTCCTTTCTTAATATTTTGGGTAACATAGGACAAGATGGGTTGGATTTTACTAAATTGTATGGGTTTGCATATGCTAATGCTTTCGACAAAGCATTGCAAAATGCTTTGTTTTGGTTGAATTTACCCTTTAAACTTTGGCCAAGATCCCTTATCTCCTAAATCTTAATAGTAAAAGTACCTTCTGAGAAAATGTGTGCAGTGTTTCTCCTTTGCGCTGTCTCTTAAGGCTTTAAAAGAAATGAAGGCCCTTCTTCGGCAGGTGAATTTTTGGATCCTTGCATATTCTTTTAAAGTAAACCCCCTCCAATGAGCTTGAAGCCTCAGGTCTCTCAAAAACATGCTTAGCAAACAAATGAGCTACGATTTGTACAGTACACGATCTGCACAACTCATCAGCATAAAGGATGTTTTTTTGTGCTGAAAATGACAGGTTTTCATAGTTAGCAGACTGCATGAAGTCTACCCAAAAGGGTAAATTAGGAAAGGCAGGACATTATATGGGCATGGTCTTCATTCTACTTACATGCATATTTTCCCTAATATCTGCCTAAGGCATCTCTTCCTCGATCTTTTCTTATGTTCTTCAGAAGATTTCAGAGGTTTCTGGCTTTTTCTGTTTTGAGTAAAAAGGTTATGGATGGAACTTCCTGCTGGAAAATGCCTCTTTCTTTTTGGTAAGGCAAATATATATTATTTTACAAACTTTACATTGACCTTTGAAAACAATATTTGATATTCTATCAAAGATAATTGACAACAATTCATGTTGCAATATAAGTGTTTGGTCATTATATAAAAAAGGACTGTTTTAGAGATCCCAGACAGATATTTGAGATGAAGGATTCAAGATTTCCAGCAGCAAAAAATATTGTTTAGTGTAAAGTATAACTGACTGTCATTGTAGTATGGCGAGTCAGACAACATAGCAAGTTGAAAAGGTGGACTCCAGTGATTTCCAGAAGAAAGAATTCAGTGATTACAATTTAGACCAGCTAGTGACAGGCTTCGAATATTTAACGTATCAGTTTCTATTTCCTGTGTTCTGTGCACACGTGTATTAAGACAGATTTTGTAATATAGAGAAGATAGAGAGTGGACTAAAAGGTACTAGGGGATTTAACACTGCAGCAGAAATGTAATTCTGTTCTTATGACATCTCCTTCAATATTGCTGCTGTAGTTTGAATAACTTCAGAAGTGAATGTGAGCTACTAGTTCTTCAAACAGGATTGCTGATCAAACTGTAGCAAACAAGGCATTGATGTTGTTCAAAAATGGAGAAATCAAGGCACAAGGAAGGAATAACTGGGGCATCAAGGAAACAAACAACAGAAAGTTAGTCAGTTAGTATGTAGTTATCCAATTTTTATTTTAAACTAGACCAGTCCTCTTCTTAACCATTCAATCTGTCCTTACTTACATGACACGACTCCACTCAGAAAGATTTGGAAAAGGTCATTAAATTGAGTTAATAAGGTTTAGGAGGATGTGACATACCAAGTAACACTAAAATTACATTCTGTGGCACTACAGTAAGCTAATTCTCAGGAATTTGCCACTGAGCTAGGATTTCAGGTATTTGGGCAATTTTATTTGTAAGAAATGCATGGGACCACTTAGTTTTGGTCCTTCCAAGTGTTGACTGTAGGTATTAAAATGGTGTTGTGAGGAAGAAAAGCTGGCAGTGTGGGAGAGAGAAATGACACACTAGCTGTGCTAAAAAGTAGGTTTTTAAAGTTCTTAGAATATTTCTATATATTTGAAAACCTGAGTTTCAGAGACACATAGATTTTTTGTTCTGCCTGCTGATGATCAAGCAAGATTTGTGGATAGGATAGGATAAAGAGGATATTGTGGTACCATGATTGGCTATGCTTAGGTTATTGCCAATTTCCTTTGGACGTCTGCAGTTTAATAAATAAGAAAAAAAAATAAATCTCTCTTTTCACCTGTGTGTGTGAATCTCTTTGTGTATTAAAATGTGTTTTAATGAAACTACCTTCCTGAAAAACAATTAGTAAAAATAAATAAATAGCTACAAGTCTTCACCAGCTGCTGATGTTGCCAAAGGCTAAAGGAATTACATAAATTTTAGCCAAGCGCAAGATTACGTCCTGAATGAATCACAGTTGAAACTATCAGGTTTTTTTCTCAACATGACTGTCAGGAAAAAAGAGAGAAAAACTTTTAAAGAAAAAATTAGCTTGCACTTACCCTTTGACAACAGTGTGCATTACAGTGATTAAACTTTATTAAGAGAATTGTTTGCCAGTCCTATTTGTCTTTCTTTTGACAGCTCTGGCATAAATATTTAATTTAATTTATGTTCCAAATTAAAAAAATGTCTCTATAAAGACTGAGCAGTCTCTGCCCACCATGAAAAAAATGATGCTTATATATTACTGTGCCATTCACAGTGAAATATCTTTGTATGAAAGCTGACTGTTCCCTTACAGCCTGAAGTTTTAACTCTTTCTTATGTGGCCTGAGGAAGGAAGCCTGGAAAGTTAGAAAACACACTGAGAAGTGGAACAGATGCTTATCATAGGAAAATTTTTTCTTCAGGCAAGGATGCTTTTCTTTCTTTTAATGTAATATTTATCTAGATTTGCTACCTTGTCTCAGAAACAGACAGAAAAGACATATTTTTCAGTCTATAGCTAGGGGTTACTGTATCCCTGATGGAACACCTGGGATGGTAGTGAATCTCATGAATAGTTCATTTTGTTGGGCATGGCAAGACCCCTGAGCTCCCGGAGGAGTAATTAAATACATATTTGCTAGGTCTTTTCTTGTACATAAACACATTGCATTCCTGCCAGTTTGTCCCAAGTAGTATTGGAATCTCCTACTGCACCTCCTATTTATTTCATTTCTTTAATTCATAATATGCAAATTCTGAAAATCAAAGTCTGTATAACCCTGAGTTCTGTATGTATACAGGTCTTTATCAATACATACAGTTTTTCTGTCAATTTTCTGTGAACACTTTTAATGAAATCATACTTTTCACTTAAAATGAGTGTTCGTGACATACAGGGATGTGAACCTGTGGCAGGAGAAGAACAGAGGTTTAATTGCCCTGAGAGTGAGGAGACTGTAGAAATGGTTTTACTTCAAAAACGTGGTGATTTCCTTCCAGTATCTGAAGGAAGCCTGCAAGAAAGATGGAGAGAGACTGTATATAAGTGACAAAACAAGGGGAAATTGCTTCAAACTGAAATAGTGTAGGTTTAGATTAGATATCAGGAAAAAGTCTTTACTGTGGAGGTGGTGAGGCACTGGAACAGGTTGCCCAGAGATGCTTTGGGTGCCCTATCCTTGGAAGGCCAGGTTGAAGGGAAGTCTGAGCAACCTGGTCTAGTGCAAGGTGTCCCAGCCCATGCAGGTGGGTTGGAACGAGATGATCTTCAGGATCGCTTCCGACCCAAGCCCTTCTATTTTTTTTATCTAGGTTGCACTGAGTTTCAGACCTTTAAAGTATGAATGACTGTGCACTTCCAGACACAGGAAGTGGAAGGCTCAGCCACATTTTATTACGTACGAATGTTTTACAGCGTAGGTGTTCTTATTTAGCGAGACCCCTCAATGCTAGCAGTAAATGCAAGTTCATCTGTGTAGAGCTCCCTGAAGATTTCTTTCTGATCTTACTGTATCAGAAAGGAGGAGAAGAGAGAAAATAAGTGTTTTCAAATGTGAAAGTCAATGAAGTGTACAAATCCAGTTGGTTTCTTAACTGTCCCCAAATGCCCAAGAGTCACGTTTTCACTACTTGTTATTTTTAGCAATTAAACAAATGAACAACTTTTATTTTCACAAATAACACCTATTTGTAGGGTTTTTTTCTATTCTCCTTCCTTAACATGCTGCTCAAGATTTTTACTAAACAAAAGTATTTTGCTATTTGTACAGAAAACGGCCTCACAGAAGAATCTTTTGTATCCAGAAAAGTTAACTAACGGAGTCTCCCATTAACATATAGTAATTTTCACATGATAATTTTAGTGTGTATAATGCATGCAGGGTAACTCAAAACAAATTTTAGGATGTTTCAGACAATAAATTTCATCAACTGGATTAGTACTAGTGTTTATTTTCAGTTTAAATTAAGTTTAATTGAAAAGTTTCATACTCTAAAAAGTCCTAACATTTTTTTTAGTTACCTTATGTGCATTTGACATGAATTAAAATATCGTTTGGTGGCTTGATGTTCTAGCTCTTTCACACAGGAAACTCAGGATGAAGTTAAAACTGTAATACTTCATTACAGTGAAAGAAATTCCTTTTTCTTCCTTTTTCTTCTGCTGCAGAGTCATTATTGCAGAGCTGGAATACCCCTTAAATTATGATTTAAATTAGATTGTAACCATTAAATAGTGAGACTGCTTTCCAAGTGGTATGTGTGTATGCTTTTATGCCTATGAGAGGGAGGGAGGAATGATGCAATGAAATAAGAATGTTAGAATTCTTATTACAGAAAGTGCTTTTAATTACTTTTGACAACTAATACGACATTAAAATGGTTAGAAGAAAAGATTCCTTCAAATATTTTCCCTGGGTAATGTTACTGAAGGCTTGAAGCACCCCTATGTTTCTTCCCATGTGTGGCAGCAGACTACAGACATATCCATATGTAGGAAATGTGGTATGTTTTCAACGCTAATGGCAGACGTGCGGAGATAATGTGCAGCATCTTGCAAATCTGCATTAATAAAGACAGTGTTAAGCAGTTTTGTTTGCAACTCTATTGTTTTTGGAATCCCAGGCTGATGACATCTTGCTGAAATCCCACTGATTGTAGAAGTTTTCAAGTGTATAATAATATAGATGGTTATATTCTGTGCACTTATATTAAGTTAATCATAAATCATGTCAGGTCATTCATCTAAGATCTTAATCTCCTAGTTAAAATTATAAATTTAGCTAGTGACATGACTGACTGGATTTTCTCTTAAGGACCAGTTTGTTTCATGACTATTTTTGTATGGGTCAGGTATCAGTAAGGCCACTATTCCTTTACTGTAACCACAAGAATCTTAATTTCCTACTTTAAAAAGTATCTATTCCTGATCTGATTCAGAAGTCTGGCAAAATTATACTATCTCCACCCTAGATCTGCTCTGCAAGACAGGTATAGGACTTTTAAGACGTATCCTTTGTTGCCAGTTTTTGTGTAACACAGTATAGATATTATAAAGTAGGACTGGACAAAATAATTTTCAAAGTAACTGTTATTCTAGTGGGCTTACCTAGCAGTGTGGGGGTGTTTGGATTGTGATCCAGACCATCACACACTCGTAAAGGTAACATTTGGGCAAAGGAGTGGCATGAGGCCAGAGCTCTGCTGAAGTCTCATTTACATCAGTGATCTAAGAAGCTGAAAAGACTTAAAAGCTTCAGAAACCTTCTACTGCCTTCTTTCCTGGGCACAAGTTTGATCTCATGCAAAAAATGAAAAAATTGTCCTTCAGTTACTAAACTTAACTGAATGTATCTATACAGTAACAAAAAAGCAATAAAATTCATATAAAAAATTTCAAGCAAAAGCAAACATGATGCCAGTGATCTCTTTCATGACTATTTTCTTTAGAATTATTGTTGTAAAGTCAAATAAAGAATCAATATGCAATTTGTGCTTGGCCTTTCCATTCAATTTATACTCTAACCTAAAAACTTCACTCAGTATACAAACTCAGAACAGTGTTTTATCTGCTAAAAGCGGGTGGCCAATTGACGTATTAACTTGTTTGCTGAAATGTAGGACAAAATTAAGTAGCCTCCTCTCCGTTTCCCATCTCACTGCTCTGTTTCCTGTTGGCAACCACTGCTTAAGATTGTATCTTCTGGTGAATTTCTCTAAAAACCTTCCTGTGTGAGCTTGCCTGCATGGCGACCTATCTGGGGACATCTTTCCCAGAGAATGTAAGGTCTGCCCAGTTTAAATTAACCAGAGGATGGGAATTTGCAGGAAGTTGTTGCAGGAAAAAATAACTTGGTGATATTGATCCTGCAGAACCCAGTCTGCTAGAAAATTATTTGTGTATGTTAATTTGTCTCAGGGGTTTTTTTAGGGCAATATTTAAATTTTTATATAAAATACTCTTTCTGTAGAATCAACAGTAAGTATAAGTCATATATGATTGGGAACTTTGAAGATTTTTGTTACTGACATGTGTGCTGTGCTGAGACATGTAATGGCCAGTCTTCGCGAGCGAAGATTTGGGAAAGGTCATTGACCCTTCGAGCCTGCGCAGTGGATTTTTTAGGTGAGACACAGCGTGCGCTGAACTGAGCCCACCCTTTAATCCTGAGGTTCATCTGCTGGGGCCGAGTGAAACTCGGACAGTGGCAGTGAGGGTCTCAGGACGTAGGTTTGTTTAGAGTGACCTTCTCTTAGATGGATTGCCTCACAGGGCTAACGAGCTCCATCTGCCCGGGGGGCCGGGAATCGAACCCGGGTCGCAGCGGTGAGAGTCCTGCACCCTAACCACTAGACCATCAGAGGCCCCTGTGCTGAGACAGATATAGACTCTTTTTGGCATATTACTGGGAATGAGGATCTGACTCCCACTAGTCCAAACAGGAAAGATATTGCTTTGCAATTCAGATTTCATGGACTTACTCAGGGTCATTCTATAGCAACAAGACTTTTTCCATGGTTTCCACTCTGTGTTAAAGTTTTTGGTTGTATCTAACATAGTGTATGTGATCTGCAGAATTCATTAATATTTTACACTGTGAGATAAGGAGTCCCCAGGAAAAAAAATAATTTTTTCCTTAACCAGGGTTCCCCCTTTCAACTCTTTTTTTATGTGAAAAAAACACCTGTCAGCTGCTTAGAAAACTTTCTGAATCTTTGTATTTGAGTAGCTTTACATTTGCAAACTCTGCTCCCCAGCATGTTAAAAATTATCAGGGAAAGAAATTGTACCACTTGAATAGAGTGAGGGAAGAACTGAAGAAATGCAAACATACAGTGGTAATCAAAACACCTTGGAGCTTATGGAGGAGAGCACTGAAATGGGTGAGAAGGCTGAGCCTTAGTCCCTCGGTGTTTTGCAGAGCCTCTCTATTTTCCTTGTCCTCTTTAGATAACCACTGCTCTTTAACAGTGTGCACAGAACTGCAGGAAATGTTGGGTAGAAACACCAGCAAAAACTGGAGAAGGGATTATAATACAGTCTCAGCTAGGGGCACGGCACTCCCAGGTTTAAAACCTTGAATATCTGAATAAAAACAGTCCCAATGCAGTGTTTTGAATTTGGGTTTGCCTGACTTTTCTTTAGAGTATTTGGACGTTGTTACTTGCCCAAGTCCAAGCTGCTTGCTTTCTCAAACAGCATTCAGTCTTTCTGCAGGAAGTGCAAGGGTATTTCAGCCCAGAGAGAGCCCAAATAGCACTGTCAGTCTCAGCCTAAAACACTCCAGTTACAGTATCTACAGATATGTTATTTTCTTCTCCCTTTAGGTATTCAGGCAAAGTTACAGGGCTTCTGCCTGAACTTTGGGCTGCAGAACTCAGCTCTTCCATGTGCATTGGACATTTTTAGTCTACATCTACTCTTGTCATCATTTTTTAACTTAATTATGGGACTAGACATTTTTTTCCCACTTCTGAATTGTCCTTGTGAGTATGTCCTAGATAATAAGTTTCACTTAACATAATCCACTGTGAATTGAAACCTGCAGACGATTGTTATGGCACTCCGTCCACAGAATGTTGTCAATAGCAGTCCTGTCCAGTGAGTTAATCACTATGATTTCATGTCCCAGTGGCACTTCATCTGCAGTGAATGTTAGTCTAGATAATAAGTTTACCTGGCTGGAAATTTGAATGAAAAAATTTTCCAGTAAAAAATAAACTTGTTTGAGACCTATAAATTGTAGCAAACAGTGGGGGGGTGGTGTGGTGTTTGTTTGTTTGTTTGTGGTTTCTAAATATACATGTGCTTTTCTGCTACATCTGAAAATTCTGGAATTTTGATTTTTTTTTCCAATTTGTCTTTCTTTTCTTACTATTCCTAATATTATGTGTGATTGAATAATGGTAGGAGCTACATTCTCTGTGTCACAAATTTTCTTTATGTTACTATACTCTTTGAAATTTTTTAATTATGGAAAAATACTGAATATTTCAAAGTTCAGAAATATAGTGGAAAAAGGTTTGCAGAAATAATGTATTTTAATACACTCAATGACAAAAGAAAAGGAAAATAACTTGGGGAAAACATCTAGTAAATTTTAAGAATTTGTAAATTTCCAAGAATGTTTAAAACAGCAAGCATGAACCTTATGATAGCTTAAAACACAAATAGTTGGATTCTAGATTTCTCATTACATTTTTCTCCTTTTTACGACTAAGTAAGAGGCTCATAATTTTTGTCAGAGGGAGTAGTTGGATAAATTGAACTGAAATGAATTGCATTTGTTTTTCACAATGCTTGATCTGTGCCGTTTTTTTATGCAGAACACAAATTCCCTAGTTTTCATGTCATATGTATGACATCAGGTATGCTCCTGAAATACAAATAAATATTTAGAATCCTTTAAGAATTGTTTATATTTACTAAAACTTTCCATGATCTTGCTCTTCCTAATCTGAAAGACCCAATCATCTGAGAAATGGTGCTTGTTTAGAATGACCACTGTATGAGAGATCTATCTTTTTTCTAGAGGGCTGCACAAAGTCTGCATATGACTGAAGTATAACAAGGACAAGGGAAACATACACATACCAGAGGACAGAATGCTGGACTTGTCTTTTGGACTGACTTAGCAACACTAGGTGCCTTAGTTCAAGCAGGATGGAATTCAACTGAATGGGATCGAGCCTATGTTTTTATGAAATGGGAGGGAAAAGCTGATGCAAGCCCCTAAATTTTTCCCTTTACCACTCCTGTGTATTTTCTTGGACTATGAAAAACAAATTCTCTGTCCTCTTTAGATGAAATCTGAAGAATGTCATTAAATCACCTGTGAAATTTTTAGTTCTTGTGCTATTCTTCCTGAAAAAAGGAACATTTGTGGAGGACTGATGCTGGCATTCTTTTCCACATACACACCCTCTCTTCCTCTTGCATATTGCTATTATGGAGACATGGTCAATAGCTCATATGACTGAAATATCATGAAGGGCTACACATGGTTTAGGAGAGACAGACGAGGAAGGCACGGTGGTCGAGTTGCGCCCTATGTGAGGCAACATTTGGAATGTATCAAGCTCTGTCTTGGGTTGGATGATAAACAAGTCGGGAGTTTATGGGTTAGGATAAAAGGGCAGATTGTTAAGAGTGACGTTGTGGGTGCGTGCTACAGGCTGCCTGATGAAGAGGAGAAAGTGGATGAGACCTTCTAGAGACAACTAGAAGCAGTTTTGAAGTCACAATCCCTGGTTCTCGTGGGGGACTTTAACTACCCTGATATCTGCTGGAGAAGCTGCACAGCAAAGCAAAAGCAGTCCAGGAGGTCCCTGGAAATCCTTGATAACAACTTCCTGCCACAGGTAGTGAACAACCCCACAAGGAATGGTGTGTTGCTCAGGTACATACTAACCAAGAAGGAAGGCCTTTTTGATGATGTGAATGTTGGGGTCAGCCTTGGCTGTAGTGACAATGAGATGCAGAGTTCATTACTGAATGGAGAGGTAGCAGGACAGCGAGCAAGATTACAGCCATGGACTTCAGGTGACCTAACTTCAGCCTCTTTAGGGATCTTGTAAGAATCCCATGGGAACAGGCCCTGCAGGGAAGAAGGGTCCAAGAGAGCTGGTTGATATTCAAGGATTGCTTCCTTCAGACTCAAGAACAACGCATCCCAATGAGCAAGAAAATGGGCAAAGGGAGCGAGAGACGTGCGTGGATGAATAAAGAATTTCTGTCATTTTTCAAGTGTAAGCAGGAAATACACAGGAGATGGAAGTAGGGTCAGACCACTTTGAATCAATCTGGAGAGGTTGTCAAAGTAAGTAGAAATGAGACAAGGAAGACCAAGGCCCATCTAGAATTAAATCTGGACAAGGATGTCAAGGAAAATGGGAAGGCGTTTTTCATATAACACAAGGAAAACAACGTGTATTGTGAGCCCCTTACTAAAAGGAGGAGGGACCCTGGAAACAGAGGATACAGAGAAGGCAGAGTTACTGAATGACTTTTTTGCACTGGTCTTCATGTTTACAAGACCAACCCTCAGGTAACTCTGACCCAGCAGACCAGGGTAAAAGAATGTTGGAAGAAAGACTTTCCCTTGATGATGGAAGATTGGGTTAGAGAACACCTAGGTAAATTTGACATCCACAAGTTCATGGGCCCTGATGGGATGCATCCATGAATGCTGAGAGAGCTGGAGGACACCACAGCGAGGCTGCTCATGATCATCTTTGAAAGGTTGTGGTGATCAGAAGAGGTGCCTGAGGACTGGAAGGAAGCAAATGTCACCCTGGTCTTCAAAAGGGGCAAAAAGGAGCTCCCGGCCCAGCAGCCTCATCTTGATCCTTGGAAAGGTGATTGAGCATGTCATTCTGGAGGCCATCTCTATCCACAGGGATGACAAACAGGTGATCAGGAGCAGTCAGCATGAATTCACTGAATGGGATAAAGACCTGAGCAACCTGATCTGACTCCATGGCTGAGCCTACTCTGGGCAGGGGGTGTGAGTGGACACTTCCTTAGGTCTCCATTGACCTAAATTGTCCTGCCATGCTAAGTGACTTGGCAGGTCAATATTTCATAATCTTATAATAATCAGTGATTCTATTGTGATCTTAACTACTGAAGAATTTGCTTAAAGTCTGTGTCTTTAAATAAGGCAAATGACGGTGAATGTTAGAGTTATGCAATAATATACTTATTAAAAAAGTAAGGGGGATGGAAAAGAGTGTAGTGATAAAAGATTTGCATTCCCATTTAATAGGGCAATTGTTACTCTCTTTATCTTTTTAGATTCCTTTCCCCAAAGAATTTGGGGTGTGAGATAAGAGAATACTATGAGAACATAACGATGGTATTTGGACTATAGTAATTACTTAAAAGAGAGGAAAGTGAAGGGATTCTGGCACAAGAAAAATTCCAATAACAATTCTTCACAGGCAGAAAACAATTTATTTGAGTACATAATTAATAGATTTGTCAGAAAAGTACTTAGATTCTAAAATACAGTGAGTAAGACTTCTTTCCAGGTGGATTAAGATGAATAGGTTCTCCAGCAGAGTATGAAACCTTATTGCTCAGTGGTTAGAGAATTTTTTGCATCTAGATTTTTTTTGATTTTTCTTCTTTACTCTCTTCTTCATCTTGGTCCTATGGCTTCAGCTGACAAGTTGGGGGGGGGAAGAAGACAAAAGAAAAGAATTCTTATAACTTCACTGTTGATTGTATAATTTCACTGTTGATTGATGTCCTTCATCTAAAAGGCATTCAAGTAGTCAAAACTAAAGTAGATAGTCAATACAAGGCTATTTACTGTACAGGAATATAGAATGGGGGGATATAATGTACTAAACAATTAAGTTACATACCAGTGCAAGTCACAGAAGGGAGCATACCAAACATAGGATAATTAGAAGTCAGACAATACTTGTCCATTGAAACTTCAGTACTGAGGTGGGGGGAAAGCAATGGTTTGTGATAAGAAAATGAGCTGTAGAAATAGGGATGAACAGGTTATTTTAAGATTAGTATTAAGTATTTTTTCACTGAAAACATAAAGGGCATTTAGAAAATCCTTAAGATTCAAGTCAAGAGAGAAATAACTGAAATGTACTAATGACCACTACTGTGGGTGGAAATGCACCATTTTAAGACCAGACAAGCATCAGCAATGCCAGTTATACAGCTTTTTAATTTTGGATTTCAGTTCTGAGGGAGTGGGGGCAACGTTATTGGATTTTTCTCTGACCAAAAAAAGAAGCAAGTTAAAACTATGGATGGTAAGTGAAACACAGTGATTTTGAAAACCTTTATCAACTTGTGCCAATGGTTTTGGAATTTTCATCCACACGTGATCCTCCTAGTTTCCTAGTGAAGGCCATGTTAGTGAAAATCATGCTAGTGAGAAAAAAAGGATTATATGTCTGAGCTTGCCCAGCTTGAACAAGTGGTTCCAAATTCCTGAGAAGGCCATAGAAGAGCTGCATAATTTTGCCTTTTGCAAAAGCACTCAGATTATTTTTAGTAAATTTTTTTGTGTGTCTGCTTGCTGAATGTTATTTTCCCCTCCACATTCTCTGTCATTTTCCTCTGATTTTTAGTTTGGAAAAAGCTTGAGCTGAGTGAAAATCAACATTCCAGACTTCTTAAAATGAGAAAATTTTCCCTTTAGACTGCAAGCACAGTTTTAAATTTGTTTCTAGTGGAAGTCTATGTCAAAACCTCATATCAAAAGGCATACATGTATAATGAAAATTATGTTTTTATCTAGGTCATGTTTAAGCTTTAGCCAGCCTCTAGTATTTGTTTTTTACTTTGTATTGGCTTAGCTTGTCTCCAGATCTCTTTGAGTGGAAAAAACATTTCTAAATAATGTCATTATGTGATAAAAAAAGTCAGTCAGAAATTTAAAGATAATTCACTTGTGTTGTATTTTTCAGTTTTGGCAGCCCTTTGTTGGGCAGCATAGCCTACTTGCATATTCAGATGAGACCCAGACTTCATTTCTGGGCCTTTCTAGGCATCCCTGTGTATCAAATATGGCTAAAATATAGAGGGAATGATGCAGACAGAAAATTCAGAGTTCAGAACAACTGGATTCACTTTAGGTTGCATTTGGCAGAGACCAGACTTGCATGGTATGAGTTCTAGGATCCAGTTTAGTCAGGCAGATTAACCAGCAACTATTCTAATGACAGCTTTATTAATGGACATATACCGGGGAAACTAAAAATTATTCTTTCAATTATTTCTAAAGAAATAAAATTGGTAATCTGTATTTAGACTAGTCAGGAGATGTGGATTGCAAGATGAAATGAATTTAAGTTACCTGTGTGATATTTGGATTCCATTTTGCTCAGATTTAGACACTGTTTTAGGGCACCCTGAAAGTGATATCCACTGATATTTGCTGCTCCCAGGGTTCCAGGAGGGAGCAAAGTCTTGGCTCTCCTCCTTGATTCAGGAGAGATCATTATAAATATCTCTTGGTATCTGCTGCAGAACAAAGTTTATGAAATTTTATGCAGCAATTCTTGCTTTCAACCAGGCAATTTGGGTTTGAAATACAGCATATCTGGATTAGTCAGAGAACTGCAGATGGGTGGTATTCCGGGACATTGCTATATTTTTTCACCAAGCTTCACTGAGAATTAGGATGAAAAATTGTTGTATGTTATTATTCTTGAAGTTAAATATTACAAATGTCATTCTGAAGATGACAAAACATGTCATATTGGAGTCTTTGATGAAAATTAAGTACTATGTGCTTGGTGGAATTCTGAATTAAGAGAAATATCACTGAATTAAAATAAAAATTTTCTTTTATCTTTCAGAACTTAAACTGAAACAAATTAACTACATTCCTCTCTGGGAATGATTATCCATAAATGTATTTCATTTAGGAACATAAGGGGAACATAAGGGTAAATATATGGCACAGGTGTGTCAGTGCCATGAATCCATACCATGTGCCTTAGAGAAGATAATCCCTGTTACCTTTTCTCCTGTAGAGTCTGACATGTAGGAGAGAACAGAGACTTAAAAAAGCAGTTCAGAAGACCCAATGAGATGGCTTGCAAGTGCAGTTTTTATTAAACTTATTTGACAAAAGCAAGATGTTATAATTGGAGAAAAAAAAGCCATGAAAATACAAGTT
This sequence comes from Lepidothrix coronata, assembly GCF_001604755.1. Lineage (NCBI taxonomy): Eukaryota > Metazoa > Chordata > Aves > Passeriformes > Pipridae > Lepidothrix > Lepidothrix coronata. The sequence continues at coordinate 2,718,197 of NW_016690235.1, read as the reverse complement.
CATTTTTGATTTTCCCGTCAAAGTTAAAAATCTGTGACAAAAATCTCCTGGTTTGTTTTTTTTTTTTTTTTTTTTTTTTTTTTT
>NW_016690235.1:2676650-2718068 GCF_001604755.1 Lepidothrix coronata | reverse complement strand
CATAGAATGATCTGGGTTGGAAAGAACTTCAAGGATGACCCAGTTCCACCCTCCTGCTGTGGACAGGAACACCATTCACTAGACCAGGTTGCTCAGAGTCCCATCCAACCCAGCCTTGAATACTTAAAGGGAAGGGGAATTCTCAGCTTCTTGAGGTAACCTGTTCCAGGGTCTAACCACCTCTACAGTAAAGAATTTCTTCCTAATATCTAATCTAAACCTACTATCTCTCAGTTTGAAGTCACTCCCCCTTGTTCTGTCACTATACGTCCTCATAAAATGTTTCTCTCTATCTTCTTTCAGGCTGCCTCTGAGTACTGGAAGGCTGCAATTAAGTCATCCTTCTCTTTTTCAGGCTGAACAATTCCAACTCTCTCAGCCTTTCCTTATAGGAGAGGTGTTCCATTCCTCTCATAATTTTAGTGGCCCTCTCTGGACTTGCTCCAACATGTTGATGTCCCTCGTGTCCTGGGTGCCGAAGAGCTGGATGCAGCACTCCAGGTGGGGTCTCACCAGAGCAGAGAGGAGGGGCAGAATATCCTCCGTCAACTCCCTGGTATCAGTTCCCCACATCCAAAGCTCTGCCGATGTTGGGGGATATTGCCAAGCTCTGACGTCTCAGAAGAGAATGAGAACTATGGGATTTATTCTTTCCAGAGAACAGACTAGTAATGAAAACTGGAATGTCTGCTTATCGGAGTGTTTATTAGAAATGGAATAAACTTGTTATTAGAAATGGCATATCTGTTTACTGGAACCCTATTCCGATACGAATTGTAATAATGATCATGTAGTTTGAAAAAGGACTGGAATGGCTCTGTCTAACAGGGACAGAAAGGAAATACTCAGACACAGCCCACTCAGTATATTCCATCTCCTAGAAAATATGTAGGCTCTATTTTTTAAAGGACCTTCAATACATTTGAGAATCTTATTTAGATGCCTCAGTGCACACTCAGGTTTTGAAATGTGAATTGAAGTGGTAAAAACTGGACATGAACTTTTGAAAGAATTTTCTGTGCATCCCCAGCCTCTGGGGGAGAGAAGCAGAAAAGGCCTTGGGTCTGTGTAAGCACCTCTCAGCAGAAAGGAAAACATTCCAGTGTTATCAACACTGATTCTAGCACAAATACAAAACAAAATCTCATACGAGCTATGATGGAGAAAATTTACTGTACCCCAGCCAAATGCAGCAAAACTGTTCATAAATCTATTTTTCCATCAGTGTGTTGTATATTAGTCAGAATGAAAATCCTGCCAAACCCTTTACAAATCAGAGTCAATCAATTTAACAAGTCAACCTCCTGACTCAAATCTTTAAAATCTCTCTTATAACTCCAGAAAAACAGATATGAAAAATTGATCCTGAATTTTTACTTTCTTAAAAAAAATCCCCAAATCATTCTTTAGCATCAAATAGCAAAAACATTGTTTGTAAGTGCCACCTGCAATCATGTCTAAAAAGAGAGTTCACTGAAGCCAGCAGGTTGATGGAATGTCCTCACCTTCACTTTTTTGTAGAACTGTAGCAGGAAAAAACACTGAGCTGTGGTTTTATATATGTGGTAAACTTAGGAATTTTCGTAGAGGCTGGGAAAGGTGTTTTATTGTGCACTGGGTAATTTGTACCACTGTGCTACAAGGACATATGCAGTGAAGATCCTGCTTTACTAGCTCAGGTGTTCTGTGAAAGCAAGAGGAAAACCATGCCTACAATTAGCCATTGGGACTGAACTCTGTGATCCAGATACCTCAGAACAGCCATAGTGATAGAAGAAGAATAAAAATTCATTTCAAAATAAACTTAAGGTTCTATTTCTAGTCTCTGAGAAATTTCAACAAACAGAGAAATGTCAGTATTTCTCATGGAACTCAGCACACAGTATTCCTATTTACATTGTGTTAGTATTTAGGATTCTAATTTATATTAAATATAAGTGTGAATTAGAAATCTAAATACCTTGAAAATTCAGCCCGGTGTGTTTTGACTCTGTTTTTAGTGTCCAGAGAAACAGTTATGATTGAATTTTTTTGATGTTAGAATAATCAATATATAAGCATACTTTTGTTCCTCTACAATAATTGTGGTTTTTTTTTTCATATTTGAAACACCTTTAAAACCCCTACTGTTTAGGTTTTATTTTTTGATTATGTGTCAGGAACTGGAAATTTAAAAAATGTCTAAAAGAAACCTTCCTGTATCCAACTCTGCTGCTTAAATGACTCTGTGGCAATTCTCCTGAAAATGTCACTAGCATGAAAAAACCACTATAGAATCTTTTTTATGATCCAACTTGCTAAACAGAAAATAAATCTTACTTTATAAGTCTGTTGAAGTCACTGACAAGCTGAACTTGCACAACAAGTAGGGCTAAATAAATAAAATTAAAAATTGAGATTAGAGTTTGTTTGAACTTTAGATGTTTTTGCTATGACTATATCTACTTCTTGCATAGCAGTTTAGAAACAGTTCATTTTGCATAGATAGAAGATCAACACAGATGTCCATTCCTCCTTCTCAAGCTGCAAAGGCAAATGTACCAATTATATTAATTGCACTAAATACGCTAAAACTAGACTACAGGAATAAGTGGCTTTTAGTCCATGAGCCATAAAAAAAAATAAATATTGGAACAGTTGTCAAAATACACAAATCCTTTATTGCCATCCTCAGAAGTGTGTGGTACTGGAGTGGGTTATATTTTATGTCACCTGCATGTTTGACAATTGACCCAATGTACATACATATGGACCCAATGCACCCAGAAAGTCATATGATGTGTTTGGAATGCATACATGCTGGTGCAAAATATCTCATGTTGATTTCATGAGAAGAATGATGTGTATTTGAGATCCTGGTCTACCTCCACAACAATTATTTTAACTAAATTAACAGAAAGTTGTTTTCCACTTTTATCCCATATGAAGCTTTCTCCATTTAAACTGCTGAATTGTCAGAAATATTGACTCCTGTCATTCACAGGGTCTTCAGCTGGTCTGTGGATGCCCAGCAGCTCTGAAAAGCAGGTGTTAAAGGTTTATAATTATTATCAAAATTTCCATGAAGTCAGTAGGATCTAAGAGGAAGCTGCAGCCAGCCATTGATTAGCTTGCCTTTCCATGACAAATGTTTTGCTGGTGTCTTGTTTTTCTCCTGCAAACAGATTAATGAAAAGAATTCTTAATTTTAGCAGGGTTACTGTTTAAAGTGAGGATTGCTCAGGCATGTAAAGCTTCTCAGGACCAAATCCTTATCCATCATTAAATAAATAGCTTTGTATTCTATTCTAAGGACCACAGGAGTTCAGCATTAGCAAAGAAATCTTCTGTAAGAGTACTTCCCCCATTCCTTCAGTTTCTGTTGAATTGTTCTCCTTATCTCAAATAACAGTGGCTGTTTTATAAAGGTTACAGAAAAAACAGGTAAGTAGGATATTTTGCACCTGCTGACAGCAGTTTGTAACTTAGGCAGATGTGTAGAGCTTCACCTTTGCTCATTGCAGAATTAAGGATTGTGTAGAAATTTGTTTGATTGCTTAGTTTCCTGTCTGTCGAGGAACACGGGGCTTGCTTTCCTGCTCTGTCAAAAGTGTTTGGATCTATTATTTGAGCTATCTTAGTTAACTAATTACTCCATAGTTCTTCACTTTCTTTAAAATGAAGATACAAACCCTTGCAGAAAGTGATCTCTAGAACCTGCAGAAGGAGTCTTAGGAAAATTAGGATCCTATTCGAAGGCTTTTTTTAATTGAGGTGATTGCACTTACGTGGACTTAATATGTCCAGGTCTGTAGACCTATCTAATTTGTAGACCTGCCTGGCTTCCAGGTATCTGGTTCCCAGAGTTGAAATGGCAGCTCTGAATAACTATTTTCCTGTGTGCTAAAACAAAAGTTCTAGGATTCTAGGACTCAAATGTGCTTTGTGATTGCCAAATCAGTTTCGTGCCAAGTTTTAGGCTTCAGGAAAAACTAAGTCATCAGATAGGAAATGGCAAGGAAAGCAAGTCATTTGTGAAATTACACCCCTTTCCAACTGTTCAGACTCACCAACAACCTTGAATTAAGTACCTATGTGACACAAAGATTTTCAATTTAGAGCTGTCCCATCTATAATTCTCTGCCTTTTTCTCAGTGACAAACAACTTGTTGAAAGGGTTTAATCTTCAAAATCCAAGCAGCTTGAACTGGTCACTGTGACTGAGCATAGTACTAGGCTGTATAGGCTAGTAGGTAACCTACAAGAGATGAGGAAAAAACTCAACTGTCTGGCTTAGCTGGTGATTAGCTTAGCTCATGACTCACCTAAAGAGCAAGAAAACAAATCAGGGATCGCTCTGAGTGCTATTAGCTCTTTTGGAGAAATACATCAGCAGTTGAAATATGTATTTTTATTTTATCATTATGAAAAGGGCATTTCTCCTTGTGTTTTCCCCAAATGAAATGGTCAGAAAGAAGATTTCCTGCCCCTTAAAAAAATCAGAATATTTTTTCATTTTATTTGGAATGCTCGTTTTACTGTTTTTTGGGGAGGGTTGAACCTGATGACCTTGAAAGTTCCTTCCAACACAAACCATTCTATGATTTGGGAAACTGATTTTTTTTTTTTTAAGCCGTGTAGAAATAAGTCTAAGCCATTCCAGTGTTATAAAATAGTTTTTATTTTACATCTGTCAGTCTAGATTTTGCTCCCACTAAGGAATCTTTCCTTATAATCTTAATTTATGTTTCACAGGCTTTAGAGACAGAAAGGAGGTGAAAATGCTTGGGTGTTTCATAGCTCACTGTTTTTTACATTTTATCCTTGTTTTCTTGACTTAGGTGTGACCCAAGGCAAGTTTTGAATCTGTTCTGTGTATAGATGAGTACCTGTCCATTTTTTCTCAAATTCTCATCATTGAAGCTTGTAGCTGATAAGACAGGGGAGTTTGAAAGAACTTGTATAGTGTTTTAAATAAGCTAAATCATTAATTGGTAAGATTATGGGCCACTAAGTTTGCTGGGGGAAATAGAGAACCTAGGGCATAAATCTTTAGATCAAAGGGGTTCTCTGCCCCTCTGGTTAGTCTCATTTTCTCTTTTTAAACCTGGTCATTATACTCAGTAACTGCAGCTACAGGAAAAAAAAGAAAGTCTGGGGCATCATCCCTGTACCAACCAAGCAAAATGAGATGTGACTCCTAACAGACTTTGATCCAACTGGATCTTACAAACTTTTGATGATGAAGATTCCTTGACTTCCATAATTTAAGTATCCTACCTGTGGAAGAAAATATAAGAGTCCAAGCTGAGAAGTTTAAATTGTGATTTTTCTAGACAGTATCATTGATATATTTTGTCTTCTGAGAAATCATACTGGTTAAATAATCAATCAGTAAATGCAATACTTTTACAGAGGAATAACAACAAAGATGATTCTATTTAAGCTGCTGCCTTTCTGGAAGTGCCAGATATCATCTTTCACACAAAACACTGATCAGGAGGTTTCAAGGTCTATACTGAAAACATCTTTTCTGAATGTTAAATTTCATGGAATTCACCCTACTGCAGGAGTCGGAAAGGCCAAGTTCACAAGGCCAGGAGTTTGACCTGTAGTGTCCTGCCCTCTTCCAATTCAAATGCATTTGAGTTTACAGAAATCTGATACCCTGAGAGGTGGAGCAATAACACCTCCTTTGCTCCCTCTTTGGCTTGGAAATATTGTGCTCTGACTCTTCCTTGAACCTTTCGATTAATAATATATTATAGACAAAATGAATATATTTATTCTATAAAACAGCCTGTATCCTAAACTTACACTCAGAAGAATTTGTTCTGACTGACAAATTGGCCTGATAAGAGAAATCGGATTGATCTATGCAAAAGTTTCCATTTTAACCACTACAAAGCTTCAGGCTGTCTTGTTACATCCAGGGTAGCACAATAATAACATATTTAGCTCAAAATTGGAATGAAAAGGAGAAGAATAAACCATTATAGGAGCTTTTAATTCTGTTTTACTTTGTTCTGGTTTGTTTGTGAAGGGTTTTTTTTCCAAAGTCAGAACAAAACATGCTTGACTAACATGATATCTTTGCTTTCAAGAGCATCTTAGCTGCTGACCTCTTGAATGGATCACTCCACCTCTGGTGTTCCAAGCCCACACAGAAAAAGACATTCCAAGAGTCACATTCTCTATCTCACTCTTCCTGGAATATCTGTTAACTCCCAGAATGAGCAATCTAACATTTTCTTCAGTTTTGGTTCTGAGACTGCACTGCAGTCAAAGAGATTGTCTTCCATGGCCATCAGTGCTGAAACTAAGGTCAAATGTGATGCTGAATCCATAATACTCAGTTCCTAAAACTTCTAAGCACAGAGACTTTTAACTGAATTAAAATTCTTCATCTCTCCTTCTACTGAGTGAATTAGTGAGTAGCTTTCATAATCCCAGTTTTAACTGGAAGATATTTTTTCAAAATACGTTCATACAAATTTCAAGGTACACATGGCAAATGTTAATATGTCCATTTAATAAATCCAAAAGAATAAATTAGGGTGTTATGAAATTATGATCAACTTTGACTATAATAGCTAATGCCTTGCCGTATTTTCCTTTCAGGATGACTTCATGTCTTCATGGTGAATCCTTCAGAATGGCCACTTTGTGATGGTGAGCACCTGCAATTTTAACTGAAGAATGGGTGCCTAATTTCCAGAACTCATTCTAGTATAAGCCAGAAATAACAGAGTTCATCAGAACAGATTTTCTATGTCAACTGGAGTGGCCTGCTCAGAAAACTGTTGTCTGACTAGGGAACAAAATACATTCATGGAGTTATTGGAGAATAAAAAAATATACATGTATGTTTTTAGTGAAATCCGAATTTCGTGTCAAGATTTACATTGTCATTTGTTTTATCTTTGACGTTGCATTAGCAAATAAACAACTAGATTTCTATTAATTCAGAGTTTTAAGAAATAACTTTTAATCATATTTTACCCACCAAATAGCTCACCTTTTCCCTGTCTTCCTGCAACACTGTCTTCCTAGTCAAAACAGGAACAAAGTTTACTTTTTTGAAAGGGTCTTTCTGTAAGGTATCACACTGAAGACAAACTTTGATCCACAGAACTCATTTAAGGCAAGACTGAGCTTAAGCCTTTCAATTTTTTGGTGTAATAGTTATTCCTTACTTGCAATTAAGTTAGATGTCAGAAATGAAACATTAGTTTGAGGATGAGATGGATTACTGATAGCTGGCTTGCTGTGCTTACCCTGCTCTTAAGCACTGACATTTAAGCTAGTTTTATTTCTTTACTTGCTTTAACATTTTTCAAAATCAGAAAAACAATGTAATAGATTGCCCTTCTGCCTAGCTGTTCAGCTACGTCTACTCTGCTGACTGCTGTAAAGAGTCAAGAGGGTTTAAATCCATGAAAGATTCAGGGGAATGTTCTTAACATTTATTAATTTTCCAGGCACTTTTTACCAAGGCAATATATCTTTAAAGAAACCATACAATTTTGGTGGTGTTGTGTTTGCTTCTTTTTTTTTTCCCTACTCTTTTCTGTGTCTGACTGATAGTGTTGAATTTCTACTAAAGAAAAATGAACTCAGCTCATCTACACCATTGGAGGAGCTGACCTGAACACCAGCAATTGATTATTTTTTAGCATAGCTCTTAAATATAAAATTTGTGATGTAAAAGAGGGGAAACTAATCCCTTTTTTTTTTTATTTTATGCTGGATTGATGCAGGAAGGCAGTAAAGCAAGAAGCAGGAGTTACCATTCTGTAAGAGGTCAGGGGAGTATTATACATCCACTAGAGAATAGTTGTAGTATTATAATTATTCAGCTATCTTGCATAAAAGTAGAATGTTGCTTGTCCTGAATTCACTAAAAAATGTGTGTTTGTACAATGTGAGCAAAAAGAACTGTAAAACAAGTAGTTATTCTACAACAACATAAAATGAGGTTGGATTACAGCTATCTCCATGCTCTATTCCTGAAATCGGTGGGCTTCTCCTGCCTTAGGCTCTTGCCCCAACGGGAAGGTTGGACCTCTTCTCTCATTGTGCACCTTTCCTGATTTAACATAATATTATAAATTTACTTATTCATGTGTAATTTTACTACATAGAAGCATGACTCCTTTCTGTGTCTGGTATTAGTGCCACCGGTATCGGCGAAGCTCGTGGTGATTCTTGCAAGGGCAAGCAAGAGGACAATCAGAGTCACTAGTAACCATATTTTACTTGCTGAAGAAAATAAGATTTTGAAATGGGTCATAGGATGTACTATGGCTTTTGGTTAAGAAAGGAACCTTTCATTGAAATGAAGTGTTAAGAATAAAAATGAAAAAATGTGAGGGTTAACATTGATACATCCTTTCCCCATCTGATGACACAGGCTGCAAATTTGTATGTAAACAAGTATACAAATTTAATGAAGTTATTTTAAGTTGTCTTATCTGATAGTATCTTTACACTATTTTTCTTGAGAAATAAGAGCTTGAATTTGGTACTAGATGGTTGCTCATTAGCAGAGTGGGTTGGAGGTCTGCCTTCCGTCATTATATAGTGGCTAATGGAGCCTAGGTATTGCTCTTCTGCTTAGGAGTGTTTGACATGCATTTATCATGAGAGGTGCATTACTCGGATGTGACAGTGCAGATATTTCTCCTCTGAAGATGCAAGAAGATTCTCATAAATCTCAGATTAAACAATAGAGGCACTGATATACTTGCCTAGTACATCAGCCATCTTTTCCAGTAACATGACTATGCTACAAACCTGAATTTTTCTTTAGTAAATTTTTTTCTTTCTTTGTCCCATACTTTGTTATCGTAGTATCCTAGGGCAATTCAGGCTGGCAGGATCATCAAGATATCTCCAGTTCACACATTGCCACCCCCGTTCCTGCCCCACTCCCTTCAACAGGTTCAGCTGAGAGATCAGACCTGGATACTCAGGGCTGTGTCCCATATGGGCTTGAAACTGTTCAAGGATGGAGATGGGGTCTCGTGATAAACCTGCTTGTTTGACTGAGTATGGGATGGGTGGTTCTTGCCCTTGGATAACTTCACCTTTAAAGCCGTGACAGCTCCCCTGAGTTCTGGGGTCCTTCTGAACTGCCTCCCCAGGATCCAACCTTCTTGCTCCCTGACTAGCCAAAATCTTTTCTGAAAATCCTGGTCCTTACTCTGCTGGTTGCTTTTATTTACATTTCCTTACACAAAAGAAAAATGTTGTACATGTTTCCTTACACAAAAACACAAATGTTGCTTCTGTCCATTCAGGATTTTGATGTCCTTCCACTCCAGGTCAATATTGCATTTTTGTGTTAAACAAACCCATATATGCATATGAAAAGTTCTGCTTTCCCTTCCAGTGTCAAACCCTCAGCCTCCCCAGGTGATTGCCAAGACCAACCAGGTGGACCAGAGCCCATGGTGGGATGGTTATCTGACATTTGCCCTGTCAATAGTAAGATCCTCAAGCAAATCTCTCTCAAATGCTTATTTTTGTTTTGTTTTATTTAGTTTTGTTTTCTTTTAACTAATGAAAGCTTCAGTTGAGCAATCTCATTCCAGGATCTCTGAAGAGGAGAGATGCTTTCATGAGCAAAGTCCTCTTACCAGTGTTTGAAAACGGTCTGTCTTGTGTCTGGCATGCATGTTTTTCTTGTTTCTGCTGTCCTCCATTTCTCAGGCAGCAGCTTGCTCACTGTAATAAGAGCATAGTGCCTAGTGTGAATATTCTACTAGGGGGATAACCAAATCTGCATTAAAAATTGCATAAATATATGATAAATAAAGCAAATTATTTAACGATTATATACAGGCACTGAAACTCCTGTATGTTGGGTTTCTATCACTTAGGTAAATAATGCATGTCTTATAACTTTCAGTGAATGTTGGGTTTTTTGTCTGAGAAAACCGTGGGGATTAAATACAAAATACTACCTTCGAATGACATTCTGGAAATGGCATATACTGAAAATACCAAGACAGGTTGAGGGTTTTTTTGCATGGAAACTGACAATGTATCTAGCTTCACTGAAAATGTGAATTATTCTGAAATGTTACATTAAAGATAGGATAGTGCTGCAAAAAATGCAGTGTTTCAGTTTTGCTAAATTTATTGAAAAGCTAGAAAATGTTTTTGTACTTAATTCACACAGGTTAACAAAAAAACCACAATCTGTTAAATACCGCAGAAACTGTCAGTGTTATTTTCTAAACATACAGCAAAACTCCTCCTTAAGCAAAAACTGATCCAGTTGTTAGATTTGATTATTCTGGCAGTTAAGAATAGTGGGTTGTTATTTTTCTGTAGAATGTTGATCAAGTCTCATATTTTCTTTGCCTGGAGCTCCATTAGTAAAACAGGAATGACTGCAGCTTTATGGGAAGAGCTGAATATTAGTAAGGAAGAGGGGAGGTGTTCTCATTAAGTGATCCATCTTTGGGATGGCTTGGTTTCAAGCAGTTGGTGGTGATGTTAAACTAGTTAGACAAATTAATAAACAACTTAACAAAATCTGTAATTAGGTGAGGGCTATATCTAATGTAGTGCTGCTATAAAGGGCTATAAGTGAATGTATGTACAGCCCTGTGGATAAGGATAGTGTTAACATGCCTCTCAGTTGAAGACCGTGATTATCTGTACAATCACCAGTTGTTAACTTGGGTGAAAGCAGCATTGCCCAAAATATCAGCTGAAGTGGAAGAAAATCAAAGTGTCTCAGCAGCAGCAGGCTGTGATATATGAAAATATTACCATATTTTGTGGTATTTACCATATTTTGTGGTATTTACCATAGTCCTGAGCTACTACATTAGAGGACAAGATGTATGAAGTAAATGGTATACCATTAGAAAGGCATCACATGTTAAAATACAAAATCAGCATAGAAGTAGTCATCATGGTTAAAAAAGATAAAGCATCAGATATATGTGCAAGGTAGAAGACAATGCCATTGTAAAGAATATCCTAGAGTAATGGGAAAAGAGAAACTGAGGGAGAAGGATTTTGTCTTCTGTAGTACAAGCTTTGATTGGTGCTGCTTATGACAACTGAAGAAACTCAACAGTGAAACAACGGTATGTAAGCTGTCTTAGGTTTTCTAGGACTGTTACACGTGAACTCCATTTTAATGAGTGTAATGATCAGAAAGTCTATGTAGCAGAAAGCCAGTGTTAGAACAAGGAAGGACAGTGCTACAGCTTCTCTGAGACCCAAGATGCTCAGATTTTGTGGGGTGAGGAGGCAGAAGTTGCCTTGCGTATTCAGCAGTAAAAACTGGTCATTTCCCCCTTCTTCTAACCCAAGAGCTACTTTCCCTGTGAAAAACATTGCTACAGACAATGTAACTAACAAACGACATCAAAAGTGAGAGATGATCTGTTCTACTGGCTTCCATTCCAAATACAGATGACTACTTTGGGTCTCCAAGACCAAACAGCATCTTCTCTTCTTTGTTTCTATTGTCTTATCTAATAATAGAGACCCCAGTTTTAAAGTATATTCTTTCCAACTAAAAATTAATATTTCATATATCTTGCCTGAATTTTTCTAAAGGTCCTAGCTGTGAATTAAACATTGTTCCATACTAAATTGCCTCTCGGATAATTCCTCTTATTCTTTTCAAAGCATATTCCATTTTAAATTGCTTAACATCTCAGCACAGAATGCCAGACAGTTGAGAAATATACTTTTTTCCAAGGCTAAAGATTTTAGTTGCCACAATTAAAAATTGCCTGTTTGACCACTAGAGAATGTATGTTTTGGTACCATTCTTCCATCATGCATTAATCTTGCACACGGGATACACCTCTAAGGACTGCTAACCACAGCAATGAGGTCAGCTGAGTCCAGCTGTTGACAAAACACAATAATGGGAATAATCAAGAGAACAAGGGAACATGTCTGAGAGCCCCTCAAAGAATCTGAGTTTTTATTTCCTATTTGAGATCATGTTGCATGCACAGTTTTTAGATATTTCAATAGTCATGAAATCTAAGTGGTAGCCATCTGATAAATCCATCCAGTAGCTTAGTCAAGTTGCTGGCTTTCTCTCACTCTCTTTTTTCATTGTTGTCTAAAAAAATTGTGAATTATAGAGGAGGAAGTGCTTGATTCCTCTTTAGTACATATATTGCTGCTTACTCATAACTCTTTAATTCTATTTGTTTTGATTTTTGTGACATCTTGTCATGATTATAAATAAATTATGATTCTGAAATGGCATCTGAGCATTTTTTAGCTGTTGGCAGCCTTCTTAGAGCAAACTTACAAGAAATTTAAGGGTTGAGTTTGCATATCCCAGATTGGGAGGTTGAGGGTGAAGTGTAATAAACAGTCCACATGAAAATCCTGGTTCAGCTGGGACAGACAGAAAGCTGTCTCTCACATTCTATGTATTAAACGTAATAAACGCCCAAAAATTGATTAAATATAATACCAATTGTTTTATTCAGCCAATTAGGAATGTCATATTTTGTTTCTGTTAACAACCTTAACATGTACAACATTAGGTTTGGAATGTTCCCTTTGGTTACTAAAAATCGGAAAACTGATTGTGCTTTGTGCTAATAAAACTTGTGGTTTCTGAAATATCTAAATTTTGTTTAAGAAAAACAAGGGATGAGTCTTTCTAGTGGCATGTGTAGTTCTTTAATGTAAGGTATGTTTTGGATAAGTGACACTAAATTACAGATATGGAGCTCATCCTTATTTTCATCTTGGATTACAGAGAGCAGAGATGGTGCTATTGTGTTTAGAGCAAAATGTTTGAATTTCTTTTATTGCAACTGAAACAGAATTATTTGAATATCTCTGGGCTGCTGTTCAAGTGAAGTCCCTGTAGGGGATTTTAGTTTTATAAACTGACACAGACCTACTCAACACAAATTCAAGCATTAGTGGGATCGCTCAATCTGCTCCATTAGGTGTTGGTTACAATGGACCATGCCTGAAACGTTTCTAACCAATGCACAGAGCATGAGGAACAAACAAGAGGAGAAAATTTGCTTTATTGGCAGAAGTGGAACCTGGTGTAATAAGTCCTGTGACTGGAGTGCCACGTTGGAAGGTTACAGGCTCTTCAGGAGGGATACGCAGAGCAAGTGAGGTACAGGGGTGGCACTGTGTGTAATGGAGGACTGGAATGTATGGAGCTCACAGATGGTGATGGCAGGGTTGAGAGTCTCTGGGAAAGGATTAGGGCACAAACAATTAATGTGGTTGTCACCGTGGAAGTCTGCTATAGACCACTCAGCCCAGAGGTGATGCTGATGAACTACTTGAGGAACTAAGAGACGCCTCTAAATCAATTGCCCTTTTCCTTCTAGTGTGACTAGCATTTGAGGGAAGACAACTGGGTGTGGGAAGTCTGGAACATTTGACTTTCCATCTAACAGAAGATTGATTTGGTGTATCTGTCTTGGCTGTTTATGCCAGAAGAAAATTATCAAGGGAAAAAAACAACAAGAACAACAACAACAAAATCAGTAACTTCTGATGTTGGAGTGTTTTAGTGGTGTGGTATTTAGTCCAATATAGTAACTAAGTTCCGCTGAGCTGCTCACTCACTCTCCTTGCTCCTGGTAGGATGGGGAGAAGAATAAAAAAAAACCAATAAACCAAACCAAAACAAAAAAACCCAAGACAAACAAAAAAAAAACAAACAAAAAAAATCAAAAAGCATGGGTTGAGATAAGAACAGTTTAATAATTGAAATAAAGTAAAATATCATCATCATCACCATCATAAGAAGAATAAGAGAGAGAAAGAAAGTTGAGTGATGCACAATATAATTGCTCTCCATCCACTGGCCAATGAGCAGCTGGTCCCCAAGCAACAGTCCATAGCCCCTTGACAATTCACTCCAGTTTATATACTCAGAATGATGTGGAACGTCTCTTTGGCCAGTTCAGGTCAGCTGTCCTGGGCATGCTTCTCCCTGGCTTCTTGTGTACCTTTTCACTGGCAGAGCATGAGACACTGAAAAGTCCTTGACTAAGCACTGCTTTTCAACAAGTAAAATATCAGTATTACCAACATTACTGTTGTAGTGAATTCAAAACACAGTACTGTACCTGTGACTAGGAAGAACATTAACTCTGTCCTAGCCAAAACCAAGATAAGTGGAAAATCACACGCTAAATGCAAGATTTTATTTTCTCAGTAAGGATGAGATTTTACTCTGTACCATCACTTACTGGTGAAAATAAAAGTAATGGATGAAACTTATGCATTATGAGAGATGTGAACTGTCAAGAGTTTGTGGAAGAGGGGTTTAGTGTCTGTCTTCTAGCATGCAGGGTTAAAGGTAGCCATGACTGTACATGTAGTTGCAGTAAGACCTTCTTAATACTCAGTAATTTGCCAAGTTTTCTGTCCATTTATTGGCCTCTGGAAAGAAAGTATAAAATGCCCTCGCCCTCCCTTTTCAGTATTTTCATCTCATACAACACTGCCTTTTTTCCCCAGCTGCCTGGCAATGCTTCTTTAATATTTTAGTTTGTTTGGTGTCAAGCTTTGTCAGAATGGGAATCTCACTCAGGCTCTCACATTGATAGCAACTAGGACTAGCTATGATCATGCATTTCTTCAGCTTTATTAAAATGCTATGAGATTTTTGTTGTCTTTTCCCCATTTATTTTAGGCTTCTCTGGCATAGCTCAAAAATGTTGCTTTTAAAATAGCAAAGGCAGTTCTAGAAAGCAAATAAAACCCTCAAAACCCTATCAAAATGTAGCCATAATCAAAGTAAACAATTTTTCTGTTTGGGCAGTGCACGTAAATCCCTGTTTTTCCTAAAACATTCATGTTTGACATTTTGCAAGGACTCCATGATTTTTCTGTACTCACTGTCCTGTGTTACAGAACAATACAAGAAGGAGACAAACTTTGTGTATCCTTCTGAAGCTGGAAAAATCTGCTTTGGGGGTGTGTGCTGGTTTAAGAGTTAACCAGCAGGGGAAATGAACTTAACTCAACGGAGAGATTATAAGTCAGAATAACAATTTATTAAAATAATACAGTAAGTACAATCATACAAACAAACAATTGGTCTTAACCCACAAAACCCAAATGTATAACCCAGTACCCTGGGGCATGAACAAAGTGGTGTTCCTTGGGCCCCGCTTGAGTCCAAAGTAAAGGGAGAGGGGAAAAACCTGCTGGTGGGAGAGCTGTTGCAGTCTGGTCAGAAGTGGTGATTGCAGTCCAGCTGAGGTTGAGAGCAATGAACTGCAGTCTTCCTCTGGATCCCACGAGTGGTTAAAAATGTTCCAAGACTCCAAGATTATATATCCTCCAGTTCAGGCAGGAATGCTCAATACTTCCCTCAGGGCGGGGAGTTCCACAAAGGGTGTGAGGACAAGAGCATCCTTCTATCTCACAGGCCTCTTAACACCTAGTTTATAGCCTGAGGAGTCAGGCTCTATGGGCAGAGGGTTCGAATAGTCTATTGACAACAGTTTCTGGGAAATGGCATGGAAGGTTATAGAATTCACAGTTTTGGGTTACACTTATACTATGATGAACTGATCTCAGTTGTCCTAACTAGGACAGGGTGATAGCATGTCCAGGAGATGCCAGGGAAAGGCTAGGAACAGCAGTTTCAGAGGAAAAATCTTACTGTAACTTTTTGTAACTCTTCCGTAACTGCTGAAACTCTTTAGGCACATTGCAAGTCTAGTCAAGGGCAAGAGATGCAATAGAAGTGTGTTTTTAAAGGTCAAATTATGAGATTGTTTATCGTACTACACTTTAGATCCCAGCCACAGTGATGGTTCTCCTGGGGTTTCATATTAAACAGCAAGCATTTGTGGCCTGCAGACACAGAAAGAAGACATCTACCCTAGAACATGTGAATGGTTTTTTCAGGAACATGCAGAAAAATCACTTCTTGGATGTGTTTGCCTCACAGCTGGAGGAGCTGCACCATCCTGCAGCTCCCAGGTAAGTTCAGCAGCAGTGCCTGGACACACGCAGCATCTCTCCCCACAGCTCAGCAGTGAATTTGCGGGCTCTTTTCTGTTGGCAAGGAAAATACTCTTCCCTTTCTCAGGTGGAAACATCTCCGACAGGATAAGTCAGAACCCAATGTCATAGCCCCTTCTGCAGCCTGAAAGACACTTTCAGATGCATCCATGTGCTCTTATGGACCAAATATTAAGTGACAGAAGTGAGTGTTGAGCTGCTCATAATAACTGAGGAGTATGAGACAGAGAAATGTAAATTAAATCCTTCACTGTGACATATGAATACATGTAAATTTGCATCTCAGATGATTTAATGCTATTTCTAATGAGATGTCACCATACCAACAAGGAAATTGACAAAGCAGGCTAACAAAAATGCTGGAGTTTTACAAAAAAAGGTGAAAACTTTGGAAATGTCATTGCTTTGTTTTGGTTTTCTTAAGGTACCTGTCCAAGAAAGTATCCTGGTATTTTTGTTCTTTTGAGCAAAAATGAAGTTGCTATTGGATATACAATACCCACTTTGACCTAAAAGAAGGAGCAAAAGAGGAATATGTTTTCACTAAATGCCTCGCAAAATATCTGCCAAAAAAATCACATAAAAAAAATTACTAAAGTCTGTTACACTACTAAAAAATGAATAAGGGTAAATGAGAAATCAGTAAATTTCAGTGGATTTGTCATAGACAAATTGTTCCATCAAAATCTGTTCTAATTTTGCAATTTCCATATCATGAAGGGGTAGCTTATGGCAGAGATGAGAAAGAGGACATTAGAAAAAAAGGCAAAGACAGATGGGAATTAGGCCCAATATTGAAGAGAGTTCTTGTGGTTGGAAGAGTTACTCTCTACAAATGACACGAGGAGCTCCAGATTTATTCTTTATTACTGACTGTCACAAAAAATTTGTTTCTTTTTACAGGTCAAAGGCTGTCTTGCCAGATGTTCTCTCTCTGTTGCCTTTTGCTGGAGCTATAGGTCCGCCAGTTAGTATGTACTGGGCAATGATGTTGATCTGAATCTGAATCTATCAAAACTAAATCTGTTTTCCTGATCTGTATCAATTGAATAGTTAGAGTATTTGTAACATAAGAGTTTTCGTTAGAAATGTTACTGTAGCTGATACATACTACTTGCATTCCAGATTTTCCAGTGAAATGTTTATTTCTTTATACCTTTATCTAACAGGCAAACTCCATGATCTTACTATTTCCCCATGGAAAACAAGTCATCAAAGACAGGAGAAAACTGGAGGGAACTACGTGAGTTTCTAAGTTGCTATAAATCTGAGTGCAGAATTTAGGAGACTGGAAAGTGACTTGGAAGTCTTAAATACTGTGCATCATGAGAACACAGTCAGAAAAAAATACAAAAGCGAATCATGCCAGGTGTACTTTTACCAATATTTGCACCTATTAAGTGATTCATGTTTTTTTGCTCTTCTGTCCAACATTTCATGGTGGGCCTGGTATTTAGACTGAATTATCTAATGAATATCCAGATGGCCTCATCCTCATGTGCCTTCAGCCTAATTCTGAAGCAAAAACATTTGGAAGTGTTCTTGAGCAGATATCGGGAATGTCTTTCTATTTTGTCAGCAGAAATGCAAATTATTTACTCATTCATGCAAGTTGCTAATAAGGGAGAAAATAGTACAAATATAAAATAACTTAGTCAATGAAAAAAATAAATTCATATGAGCAAAAGAAAACTAGATATTGAATTTTGTAAAATTTTATAAACAGAGAAAATTTTATAAACAGACTTTTAACTCTTGCAGGAGTGACTGCTGGTCCAAAAAAAGCCTTTAGTGTAAGTTTAGTGCTATACATTTGCATTTGAAGAGTCTCTCTGGTATGTATTCTATTTCAAGAGTCTGCAGTGCCAAAGATATTTAGGTAATTCGGATTTCCTAGCCTAGCACATTCTTTTTCAGGTTTTAAATCGTAATACACTTTGATTCAAAGAACTTTAACTGCTGAACTCTGGATAACTGATCTTATGTCATGCTGGACTTAGTGGTGAGTGACTAAAGCAGATTTGAAATAGTGAACACCTATAGAAAACATTTTTGCCAACTGTCTTTCTGCAAAGAACATTCATCAAGGATTTCTGTATGGGTTTTGTTCTGTGGGTTTTTTTTTTGCTTTTTTGCTTTTTGGTGGGGAAGGTAGGGTTTATTTTGTTGTTAGAGTGAGTCGATGGGGAAGAGACTGGATGTTACTCTAAACATCCATGCCAAGTTTCCAATGTGGGAAATCATTCAGTGCCCATCCAGCTCGCTTTAACACTGAATGCTGTCAAAATCACTTCAGGAACTTATCAGTGCCGAACTGTTCTTATCCTTAGAGAGCATTTTTCTTGTCAGTGCATGAACAAAACTTCTTGTTAACATGTGTACTTTAAGTATCCAGCTCCAACACTCTGTCTTTTCAAAAACATCACTTTGCATCTGACTTTCCTGTAACCTCATTCACCATTCTTCAGTGCAGGTTTGACATCATTCATATTTCATTGCGACAAGCTCTCTAAGTTCTAATACAGAATACTTTTAAAAAATGTCCTTTTATGTGATGGTTATCGAGTTTGGGAATCATCATTAATTTCCTGCAACTTAATTCATTAAGATGAATAATATATACTTTTTTTGGTAAATGACAGTGAAATATGAAGTCTTTTTCCAGGCATTAGTATTTCTCTGGAGCCAATATATCTTTTTTACCTTTATATTCTTATTTATTTTCACTGGAAATCAATCCTACTGGACACACTTACTTTGCACTGCATGGTGCTCATTCGATTGACTTGCACTAGAATCACTTTTGTCAGATTTTTTAAGATCTTTCAGAATCAAATTGTGTTAGGAAACTACATGTTCAAAGGAACAAATGAGTTTCATTGGATTCTGATGAACAGAGGTAAATATAAATGCAGAATAAACAGTGGTGGTGCTCATATTACAAAATATTTCCAAGGATACAGTGTGCATTATGATCAGTTTCTTTCCTATACTATGATGTTCATGTTGCAAGAAAGGCTTGGAATATTTACCTAGTCCTGTCTGAAACCTATGAGTGCCGACTGTAGTTCTCTTCTTGTTTTACTTCTCAGCCTACACCATCATGTTTTGTGCAGTGTGCTGGAGATGGAGTATTTTTCAGTCTAATTACACTTCCAGCAGCAATACAGTGAGATACTCAAGTGCTCAACATCTAGTAATGACCAATTCCATTGCCTGCCTGTGTTTTACCCTGGCTTCTCTTTTGTCTTGCTAAGACTTTGGCACATACTGTTGTTTGTGTTGGGTTAACAGTAGCCACAGTAGCTAAGTCCCATTAATAACAAAATTAACTTGAGAACAGTATGTCAGTAAGGATGACCTACTACTTTCAATCAACACCTGAGGTATTAAAAATTTTGGCAAGGGAAATATGAGCAGGCGACAGACAGGAAACGTCATATCATGTTTAGATAGAAAGAAATTCACCAGTGATAAATAGTGTGGTGCTGACTGAGGACTTCATGCACTACAAGTGAACGTGAACGCAGATATTACCTGAATGCAGGCATGACCTGAATGGTCTATCCCAGGAGGGGCAAGGGAAGCAAAAGGTTGAAGGGTTGAAATGAGAGAGTGAGATGGGAAAAAAGACAAGCTAGCAGCTCCTGCAGCAGAAGCAGGGAGGACAGACAGAGTCACTGCATCTTTCTGCAGGAAAAGGGATGAGGATTTTCCCTTTTCTCTAACCATAACTGGCACCAAACACGTGTCCATAAAATTTTGGAATATGAACTGTCAACTTCTGACAGCAACTCATAATGGTACAGAATTAGGTAAAATAAAGATCAGTATTTTCAAAATATTGACTGATGACCCAAGCAGAGCAGGTTCAGATGTGATCTCATAGTACCTTCAAGCCCATCTAACTCTGGCTGCTGCATGATTGTCACGTTATTGACTCCACCTTCACTCTGCTCTACTGCTTTCCAGTGTTCAGACGGGTACGGCTGCTAGGCAGCATGGAATTGGAAGAACACAGGTGCAGCAAAGCTACATAATCCAGATTACCTGTCTAACAGCAGTGCAGCAGGCAGAGAAAGAAAGGAAAGGAGTAGAATTATGTTTTCAATGGCCTTGTAGAGAATGTCTTATGCAATTTCAAAACTGCATTCTCAGTGACTTATGCTGACTTTATTCAAAGTCTCTGTTTCCGAGCAGGGTTTGAAAAACAATCACAAGACACTTATCATCTGACTCTGTATTGACCATTACACAGTGAAATGACTGTGTACAGCAGGAAGCAGAGGAGTATCTGGATTTTTCCTTCCAGATTCACTGTCTGCCTTTTTTTTTTTTTTCCTTCCCCTCTCCTCCAGTCATAGCTGATGCACTGTCTACTGCTAAAATGATTTAAAATATTTAAAGAACCAAACTCAATAACCTTTGTTAGGGCCTATGATGGAAAAAGATCATTTCTTGCAGACAACTTTTTATAATAAGATTCAGTAAAAGGGTTATAACATTAAGCATTGATGCAATGGAAAACGTCCTTGAAAATTTCTGTTTCACTGTAAGGAGTGTTAAGTGCAGCAGTATTTTGACCTTATGTGATAGGAGATTTCTAAGAAGAAACTTATTAACCAGAAAATAATTTGAAGTTTGGGATGGTACTCAGAGCAAAGTGAAGGACCATGAACTGCCTACATGGTAAGGATACGAATTGCGTCTTGTAGGAAAATAGTGAGTGATTATACCTAGTATACAATATCATAAATGTGTTTAAAAAGAGATTGCGCTGATTTAATTCTGATTAATTAAATCCTGAGATTTCACTGAGAGCTTTAATTCTCATTTAAAGATTAATCAGCATTTCTAGAATGAAAGTTTAATATTCTTTTCCTGAAAAACATGGGTTATATTTGTGAGCTATAATGCTGCAGTACTCAGAGCAGCTGCCTTCCAATTTCCCTGGAAAGGCTGCTTGCAGCTGTGCTCTGTAATGTCCCACACTGAGCAATGGTGTGGAGCGTGGTGGTGAATTCTGCTGTATCACAAAGCTTCTCTCCTGATAAGCTGTATCTCAGCCAGAAAAAAGAAACAGTGTCAGGACTTGTCCTCTGGGCCACACCACTATTCTTCAGGCAGTTTTTGCTCCAAATTGCTGTAGTTTCATGCTAAGTAGTTGCCCGGATGACTCTCTGGCCTGGGCACAGACTGTGCTTGGGACCTGTTTCATCCACAGCTGAAACATCTTAAGGGCCATACAATTGTTCCCAGTGTACTGTAAAACTACCCACTGACTGAAACAGCATTACCCAAATAGCACAGCATGAAAGTCCAGCTGATACATAGTTTTCCACAGTACTAATACCTTCAAATTGTCATGAGAGCTATAAACATCAGGAGCCATCTGGAACTCTTTTATACCTCAGATGAAAATTGAGCCCTTCAATACTTTGCGCTAAGCTGAATCATTCAGTCGATAAGAGTGCCACCTATTGAATCACTAACTATGTTCCTACAGGATCCCTTTTTCCTCTTATTGCACTGGCCAGGATCTGTCTCAGCACTGGAAGTTACTTGAACATGTGCTTAAGACTTCCTCAAAGTTAAGCACATGCTTAAAGATCCTTTCACCTGTAGAGACATCTTACAGATTGAAAATCAAGATTCAGAAATACAAGTTTGTATCCATAAGTTGCATTGCTCCTAGCTATAATTTCATATAATTATATGGAAGTGGCTTATCAATAATTCAATTGTTTCATTAGTTTTGTGCTAAGATGTTAATAGAGTTAACTGAATTAATGCATACATAATTTATCAGTCTATAATCTAAATAGTTTAAAATGCAATATTGAGACTTACCATGGTAATAGCTTATAAAATGTGCAGTCTATGATGGATTACAAAATGTCCTGCCTGCATTGGCTCTGGAGCAGCTGGAGCACGGAGCTGCTGTAAAGAACACAGAGGAGAGACTACTGCCTCCAGGGCCTGTAGACAACAAGATGAGGAGAACTGCTGAGGTCAGGCTGAAAGATGCCTGTGAAAAGTTGTGTTTGGAAAATGCAGACAGAGTATTATATTCCAACCTTACCTCTGAGCTACACTGTCTTCAGTTTAATCTGAAGAGCTATGCTTTCCCTCCACTTTTTTTCAGAAAGAAATCATAGTTACATGGCTGAGCTATGAATCCCTCTTAATCTGAGGGAGGCACTAGACATCGATATCCAAAATAACCACAAACTCTGCCTGCAGTGTATACCTCCTACACAGTGGTTTTGCACCTCATAGGATCATGTCTACAGAGGAAATGAATGAGACATATGAATCACAACCATGTCTTACACTAAGTTAATTAGTGTGAGCCGCTGGAGGTAAATAATTCCAAAACCTGAGAGGCCATTAATTTCAAAACCTGAGGTAGGAGTTTAAGCATACGTGTTTTCTTTTTTAAAAAAGCACAGTCCTGAAGTTTAAAGGTGACTTGGAATCTGAATGTTTACTGGACTTAAAATTGTTTTGTCATATAGTCTGTAACTTTATTCTATTTCCACATTTCAGATTGTGATCCTAGTTACTAAAAAAACCCCAGAAAGTAGAGGAACAAACAATTTCAGAATCTTAAAAAGTTACATTTAAATTTATTTTAAAAATGCAGGCAGACATTTTAAAGGCATGAAAGATGTTTTTGTGTAATGGTAGGAACAAATACTCTATCTACCCTCAATTTTTTTGTAGTTTAGTCCTAATGAAATCTCCTGCTGCCTTCTTTTTTTTCTCTCTCTTTTTTCCTCATTTCTGTCTTGTTATATTTCTGAAGAAAACTTTCATATAACTTTCAAGTCAACAAGCCAGGTGCATATTTTGTAGTCTGAGAATACTAACTAGAAGCCACTGTCTAATACAGACCTGCTAAAATGAATCTGCTTCTCTGTTTTCTCCTCATTGAAATACTTCCTTTTAGTTCAACTGGAGAAGAAGTTTATGAGGCAAATGCCATGGTATTCACAGGTAGTTATTTACTGTGACTTGCAGTGGTGTCAGCTATTAATGGGTTTTGCAGACGGTAAGAAGCATCAGTGGAGAAGTTTACAATGAAACTATCTGTGGTTCAGATATGTATCTCTTTCATTTACAAATACACATTTAATAATTAAATACTAAAATACCTTGCCTAGTTAGCTTTGAGCTTGTTTGATTTTTACAAAGTTGGGTGGCAAGGGTGACTAGAGGGAGACTAGGGAGACCAGACTTTAACCACAAGTATAACAGTGGTGACCACAGGAAACCATCTAGAACCCTCAGCAGCACTTGCCAGTATCACCAAGCAGGATTGGCACAAGTCCCTCAATGTCTTTGTTAAAACCACATTGTAAGTTGTGCATCTGTTAATTTTAGAAACTAGGCAAAGTGATCTACAGAGCTGCCTTAAAAATAATGAGAATAACCACAAGTGTCTATTCTACCAGATCTTTTACTTCTATACTAGGCATTTGTTTTGATTCCTATTAGTACTCAGGGCCAGTGGTGACAGAACCCAGAGGAGCTGCATCTCTGGAATAGGCCAGAAGCTGATTGAAGAGCTCCTGCTGCTTTATTTCTGCATAATGAAAGGGAACACAGATTATTTATTTGTAGTGAGAGAATGACAGTTCAAAAATAAATTTAGCCATCGAAGAAAGTTAGCATTACCTATCTACAGTTTATTTTTTTTATTTTTGTGGCCTGATACAAAAAATACACTCCATTTTTTGGTTACATCTGAGAAGAGAGTTTGCAAATTATTAGTTGACCAAACATGAAAACTTTTACATGTATGAAGCCACAAGGGAGAGACAGGCCATACTTGCAAGTAGCTATAAAGTATCAAGCATATGTCGATTTTTCATTCTTCTGAACTATTCTGTGTTAAGTAACAGTAGGCTATTCTATTTGCTTTATTTGATGATGCTACTACAAGAAATATGTCTAGGCAAGGTGATGATTCAGGCAAGGTAAGCTAGCCAGGAACCATAGAAAGGCAATATTTGGGTTCATTAGCAGTTGAATCCCTTGTAAACGTAAAGGAATATATAGCAATAGCAGGATGTTTATCCCAACCCTTCAATAAAAGGAAGAATTCTGATGTACTTTGAAAAACTAAAGTCCTAGTACTGGGGATTTCTATTAAATGATGCATCTGTTCAAAGCTACAGCTTGTACTGAGGTCACCATAACCTGAGGGAAAACATACGCTTCCTTTATTCTTGTCCTCCATAAACAACTCAGGTAACTGGCCAGCAAAGGAGTTCCCTTTTAATTGTGGTTGTAGGAATAGATACATTTCCAGAAGAATTTGTAATGGGAAGTTTCACTAGGAACGCTTTCTTCTTAGGTGGTGGCTCTTTCTCAAAGGCAATTTCAATGCTTCCCCCCCACCCCCACTGCCACATAGCAAGACAAGTTCTCAGCCTTGCTCTCTGGTATGAAGAGAGATAATGTATTTGCAGGCATGTACAGGGCCTCCTTGAGCCAGAGAGAGTGGGGGAGGAGAGAGAGAAAATACGAAAAGCCTTGGAGGAGAAGGGGCTTTGCCTTTTACCCCTGGGGCTTGATGCATGCACTATCATATCTGAAATAAACCTTTTTATTTTAATCCTTCTACTGCCTTGGCATTCTTGGGTAGAATACCTGAGTACGTTTACCTTACAGTGGTATACAGCTCTTTTGTGAGATGTTTCTGAGGGGAATTTGGTAGCTGCAGATTCATTCAAACCTCCTGGAACAAACAACAGCAGTTTTACAGTTTTATGACAGACACTAGATCTAGTGCTGGCTTTTTACAAGGACAGGCTGGGGGAAATGATTTATGGGATTTACAGACCCTTTGCCTTTTATTCACCTATGATTTTAACAACATGAGCTCACAGTACTTTATACCACAAGGGGCTTGGTATTTATTGTTATGCTATTTCATCAAACTGTAGGGTCATGGAATCAGATATATTGATCTTATGACTTAAAAAATCTGCCCTACAAAAATCATCCTTCCCTTCTAGAACCTTATAGCCACCTGGAGCAGAAATCAGGTTGTGCAGTGACACCTTCTGATACATCCTACAAGTAATAAAATTTACTAGTAAAACAATAACTTTTAGTTTAGAAAGAAGAAGATGGATAAGAATGGCATCACCGTAATCGTGGCATCACCTTGTCTTCCTTAAGGGCAAAGTGTGTTGCTCTTTGTCTCTATGACTTTCTTTGGGTTTTGTGAAGGGAGGTTCCTAGTGTATATTGTGTATGAACAAGTGATAAATACCTGATGCAATATACATTGTTATAAATAGAATGGCTAAAAGTGTAGGTAAATTCCAGAAATCTGTAGCAGAATTTAATTTATAAGAGAAAATTAGCAGGTTGCACAGTACACTATATTATTGATATATCTGCTCCTTAATGTGTATATTAAATAGTCTTATATTGGACTGACAGTAAATCTGGATTCTGAATGCTCCTCTTTGAGTTTTGCCCACTTAGTCAATATTTTTGAAATTTCAGCTTGTTCACAATGATTCTGTTAGTTTCTGATGTCTGAATGAAGAATGTGTTAAATATTCCAGATGCACAAACTGAGGGTTGCTATCTCCTTCAATTTGTCTGGATAGAATGGGCAATACTTAATGCTGTTTTAAAGAAAAATTAAAATAACTTCTTTTTCTGGAAATTTTGTCTTTGATAGCAGTTTAACAAAAACACCATTACATTGATCCATGGACTTAAAAAATAAGGAAATTAATTTGTATACGGCCAACTTCCCTGGTGTCTTGTACATTTTCTCAAGTAATCTATTTCTAAATTGCATTATTCATAGCTTTCTGAAAACATATGCAATATATTAGAAGTTTTATAAAATGTACTAATAAGAAGGAGATCACATATTTTACTTTGCAGATGGAATGAAGTTTGAATATCTAAGCTGAATGGAGATTTGTAACTGTAATGTTACAAATTTTTATCAGTTTAACATTTGTTAAACTGATAAACTGAACAGATGCAGGAGCCAACCTCACACAGTGTCAGCATCAAGGACATTTAAAAAAGCAATTATATATAGCTGAAATCAAATGGAATGGACCCTGAGACAGAGAAAATGGTCTTAACCTGTGTAATAGATAATTTGAACAAAATTTGGTTGCTTCTGTCAAAAATGTTCCGATGGAGCTAGATGGGACACTGTAAACAATTTCTGATAAAGCTGGTAATTTCCTAAATTGCTTTAGGACTCAGTGACATGGAAATATGAAAGTAGACACGGATCAGTAAAGTTTGATCAAGAAAGAATATTGGAGTCTTTACAAAAGTCTCCACCTCTCTGATAATTTTTGTTGCTCTCCTCTGAACCCGCCCCAACAGGTCTTCTGTTGAGGACTCCAGAGCTGGATTCAGTGTTCCGTCTGGAATCTCACCAGAGTAGAGCAGAGGAGCAGAATCACCTGCTCTGACCTGCTACCCACACTGCTTTTGATGCAGCCCAGGACACCATTGCTTTTCTGAGCTGCAGGTGCACAGTGCTGGGTCATACCCAGGCTGTCATCTACCAGCACCCCCAAGTCCTCGTCAGCAGGGCTGTTCTCAATCAATTCATCCCCCAACCTGGTTTGATAGTTGGGGTTGCCCCAACCAAAATACATCACCTTGCACTTGGCCTTATTAAACTTCATAAGGTTCCCTTGAGCCCACTTCTCAAGCTCATCCAGGTCCCTCAGGATGGCATCGCATCCTTCAGTAATCTTACTGAATAATAAAATACTGAGAGTAAACACTTTATCCATGCTGTTTAGATTCTGTTCTTCCCCCTTGAATTTTTTATTTGAAACAGCAAGGTGATCAAACTAAAAAAAAACAAAACCAACCAACCAAAAAAACCCCAAAACCCTATAAGGAAATGTTTATGACAACCAAAAGTTTTGTGTTTCACAGTGACAGCACCTGAGTGCTTTTCTATGGCTACAAAATTCTGTTTGTGCAAAGGAAGCTCTTTTCAATCCCAATTTGGAGAGCAACATGTAAAGTTGACCCTTAATACTATGCTTTCCTAAGTTTTCCCTGGTTTCTTTGATATGAGTTATTTCAAATGCAACTTTTTTAATCACAAGCACCATCCTCCCAATGAATATTCTGATTTTTTGGTCTGTATTTCAGGCAATATTGATACCTTTCCAGCTGTCCACATGAGATCATTTACTGATTTTCATGTCACCTCAAAATGCTTCTTTCACTAATCTGACATTTGGCATTTGAATAAAGTGCTTCACTCACCTCACTGATACCTTGCCGTTATACTTGATCACTGTTGATCTATGTGCCATATTAGGAATCTGTTTCTAGTGTGGTAAGCCACTGATAAATTTTTCTTTTTGAAGAAACTTTTATTAAAATAACGTTATTTGATCCATTTATCTCATGTATAGTAGATATAAGTATTTTCTGTTACGTAGTTAATATTTTTATGCATTTAGAATTGCACTTTGGCCTACAGCTCCAGTCAGAGGTTTCAAAGGGTACAGCTGGATTTGGACATCCTGGTTTCCTATATCTGTGTCTGTCATGTTATAGCAACACTAAATATAACAGTCCATGAGGGAGGATCTTCAATAAAACTAAAAATTACTGAAAAGTACCATCATGACCAGCAGGCATGTTGACTTAGATATTAAGTGTCTTTTATCTGCATCAGGTAGAAGCTATATATAAGTAATACATTTCATTTAAAATAAATTATAGTCATAAAATTATAATGGTGTTAATTTTAGACACAAAAAATGGGCACAGATAAACATATGGAGCCTGAGCAGGGGGTAGGGAAGAAGGGAGCCCTGATTCAATTACTGAAAAGTGCATAATACACAGATTTTCCCAGACTCATTAAAAAAAATGTATCCTTCATAACGTCTCTCAAGGATGCCTAGGCTTCTGAAACATCCTGTGTCTTGGGCTCCTGTGCTACATCCAATATTCCTTGTGACTTTGTGGTGCTTATGGAGCCTGCAATAGCACAATATTTCATTAAGAATTGCAATTTATGAGAAATGCTAAGAAGTTCTTGACTTTCATCTATCATCTTCAGCAAAAATCTGAAGGAGCATCTATAGCTGAACTTTCAGAGAATGAAATAATTAAGATTCATATATCCACAAGTTTTAATCTAGTTTGGACTGTTGACCTTTATTTATTCAGTCACTAGGGTTTCTCATCTTAGAACATGTCGAGCTACAAAAATCGCTCTTGGACCTAACTTCGAGAAAAGTAATGCAAACCTCTTTTACAGTAACCCCTTTCTGAAGCAGTGAAAAAGTCTAAGGAAATTATTCCACTGGGGAACCTTGCTTAGGCTGTGTGTGCTAAGACTTTCTAAGTCTTACTTCAGGCTTAGTACAGGGTTTTGAGTTAAAGCGTGGGCAGCACACAGGACAG
This sequence comes from Lepidothrix coronata, assembly GCF_001604755.1. Classification (NCBI taxonomy): domain Eukaryota; kingdom Metazoa; phylum Chordata; class Aves; order Passeriformes; family Pipridae; genus Lepidothrix; species Lepidothrix coronata. Next base: position 2,689,631 of record NW_016690235.1, on the reverse strand, counting down.
CACCAAGCCTAGCATCACTAGGCATCAGAACAGGAAATAGTCTCCACTGGCACTTCAGGCTTTCAGGATTACCCCCAAATTAAAAACCGCTACAGTTGCCACTGAGACTGGATATTGCTCAAGGAATGCAAAATATTGTTTAGAAATCTTGATAATATAACTTCTTCTAAATTCATAAGACTCCATTTACAACCACTCCAACAACCCCCCGATTCACTTTTGCTGTTATTAAGATAGAATTAGTGTTGGAATGTTGATTTGAATATCAAATTAATTATAGTGAAAAGAGCTGTCTATAGTCTCGCTAAACTATGATGTGTACTGTTCATGCAGTAGCATTAACTGCTTCAGGGAACTTCACAGATTTATTTAAGAGAGAAATTTTGTAGTAACAGTAATACCGTCAATCAAATAATTTGTTTAATCAATATACACAGAGGTAGATGCAGAGTAAAGCAGTACAAAGTCAAATCATATGCCACCTTTTACAGCGGTCTGACTTGACAGATTTATCTTTATAAATGATAGCAAGCAGAGAAGTAAAACCAGAGCCAACAAGATAACATTCAGGTAATTCTTATATCCTTTTGTTCCCATCAAAAGGTGTTGCAACTAGATATTCTAAGTTACAGAAGTTGTTGTTTCTAGAAAGAACTAATCACACCAAGTTAGTAAATTTTTAAATAGAAATTTAGATGGCATCAAATTCAAAGCCCTTGTACCACAGCATCTTAGCAGAGAAAGCTTATTTTACTGTAATACTACCCTCTGGTCAGAAACTATGTCAATACATCTCACCTTTTCTCCACCATAACGCTACATATCTGCTTCTGTTGATGCTTGAATGAATGTAAACCAAAATAATATCATTGAAATTTGTGAAGATCATTAGTGAGAGAGCAAAACGAGGAATCAATTCCTTCATCTAAAGGTCTGTCTATTGCTGTCTCATTGCCAAAAACCTTTTTACCTTCACTGTGACTCTTAATAAATGTCTTAATCTTTTCCTCTTGACTCCTAAAATCCCACTTTTTAAATGTCAAGAGATCTCAGTTGATTCCAAGAAGTAACACCATCCACTGTCACCTTGCTTCCTGTTCATCTTTAAGGCCAGTTAAAAAAAGATCTTTTAGGTTGTTTTGGTTTTGGTTTGTTTGTTTCTTTGTTTCTTTGTTTCTTTAAGATTGTAGTATGGTCCTATGCCTATATACACAACTCCAATAATCATATGGTTCACTCCTTTAATTTTGAGATCAGGCTTTCATACTCTTCATTGCCTAGAGTCTCTCTATCCTTTTTCTTCTCCTCATCAGAAAGTGAGTGCTATTCTGCATCAGAATTCTAAGTCAAAGGTCATGTTCTAGCCAACATTAGAGTTGTATGGGTCAGAATTAAAACCTCAAAATTAAAACAACATCAGAATCATATGTTTTGGGTGGGTTAGTGTACCTGATGTAATCCCTAAGAATATTATAAAGCTAAAACACTGTATCTTCGCTCAGAGATCTATTTTTGTATCTATCTTTGCAAACTCATGGCATATCACTTTAACTGTCTCTGGGCTAAACAAACAATCTAAATGAGAAAAACAAGCATGCATAAAGCTTGGTGCCTTGAGGTAAAATAATGGAAGTTCTGACTCCCTTCAGCAGCTCCTCTACAATCATTTTCCTGAATAAGGTTGTCTGATTTGTAACCTCCTTGAGCTCATGTTAAGGCTTAATAGCTGTCCTAATAGTCTAATCCTCCTTCACAAGTCAGCTGCTTTGTTCAAGGCTCCTTGCAGCAAAGGAGTTTCTTGGATCCTGTGAGCTTTTCTTCATTCAGCTGGCACTGCTTCTTTGTTTGGAAAGGGAGCATAAATGCCATGAGGTGTCTGCCATGAAAAGGAAACAGCTGCTCACAGATCCTGGATTGACAGCTGTGAACTTTTTGTGTCATAGTCTCTATCTACTTGTTTCAGGGGCTGCATCGAATGCATGCATTCACATAAAGGCTAAGCTGTAGTCATGGCAACTTAATTAGATAACATTTCCTGTTGCTGATCTTCAAAACCATACAAATAAGTCCTTCAATTTTGAAACATGTCAGCTTTCACTGTCTCTGTCACCATATTAAAAATTTCGTATCAGATATATTGTTTTTTATTCTTCACAAATATGTCTCTAATAGTAACTTGAGGCACACAGGGAATTTTAGCAGACCCATAGACCCATTTTAGTAAATTGCATATTTTCTTGTATCAGTCTTCATTTATACTGTTAGTATTTACTGCCTTTTAAGTACGTTTAATAATTTTGTCTGGTTGGTTTGGTTTACCTTTTTTTATTTTTTTAATTTTATTTCAACTAGCAAGAATGACTCCAAAGAAAGCATCATGAATTGATAACAGAATTTTACAACATAAGAATGTATAGATTTGATAAATCAGCCTCACTAGTTTTTATGCACAATCTGTGTTCGTAGTACCACAGAGAAAACAGATATGCTGCAATGTTTCATTCAGAAATTGCAGGAGAAGCACAAAAGAAATGTAAATCTTCTTAATTTAAATATATTCTAATTAGGTAATTGTTAATTATTCTTACTTCCCAGAATAGCAGAAAAACTAGCACTTAAGTTGAAAGAATTTTTTTTAATGTTTTCCGTGTCCTTTAGTAATTTTTCAAAGTACTGTCTGAGTTTTACTGGCACATCATGTTTAGTAGTTTGGCTCCTGAATATAAAACTTTAGACTATGAGCTCTGTTGCAAAGACAGGGGAAGAAGGGAGGAACATCCATCCTTCCTACTCCTTACAAGAACAAAAGGAGAATCATTCAGAGGAATCATTCCAAGGAGGAGCATCACCTCCAGCATTTCCCAGCACAATAAGCAGAAAAGCCTTGATGGACAGCATGAGCAGGTATCTGGATGACGTGTGCACAGTAGCAGTCCTCTTTTTCTTGTCCAGTAGATCAACTGCCTGAAGCAACATGACCATAGAATGTTGGGTAGGAATTTTTTCTTGGTTAAGGGGAGGTAAACTACCTGAGGTCAGGCAGATTTCACTGGGGTAATAAACTTTATTACTTACACACAGGAAACTATTAAGAACACTGCAGTTATCTACAATCATAGTCTCCAAAAGAGATGTGCTCCTGCAGATGCTGCAGTGCCAATGGGTGAAATTCTTTGAATTTTCTGTGTGATTGGTACGTGCAAATTTCAAATATAGAAGTGATTTAGGAGTTTATAAAACACTGTTTTTTCAATAACATTTAGGCTTTTAAGTGCTTAAGTCACGTAACTCCTGAGCTCTTGGGTATTTTACAGCTTCTCTTTCATTGAAATAATTTCTTTGTTTGGAAGCAGTTTTAAACTGTACTTTTAAAAGTGACTTTTCATCTTCAGACATTCACATCAGTATCTGTGGACTATTCAGACGTATATTTAGTTTTCCATTGACATACACTGGACTATTGATTTCTCCTCTTTCATTTTACTCCTGGCTCAGATTCTCTAGAGAAATAACTAAAAATACAGAAAAAATACATGCAAAAAATGAGGATATATTCCTCATCTATGGGGACAATTACATCTGAGGAACAGCACTGACTGCTGAAATTGAAATTTTAATTCATGTTAAAAGCAGCCTTCATCATCTAGGAAGCATCAATACAGGTAAGTGAGGGTTGGGAACAGCCTACAATGAACATATCAGAAGAGGAAACCATTTGCTCTTCTATTGATTAAGAAAGTCAGTCTGGCTCAAAACAATTTTTCTGTTCACTTTTTACAGAAGTCGGTAAGTGTGTGATGGGTGATCTTAAACTTCAAATTTAACAAAATATTGTAATAGTAAAGAAATTACTGAAATGCTGTCATTCATTCTCAACAGAAAGCTGGAGTTCAGAAGATTTTCCCCAATAAAATACAGTCAGTCAATAAATAAACAGATAAATATTGTTGGACTACCACAGCTGTATTAGGATTATTCTACCTGCAAAATGGTTGCTAAATGACATTAACTGAAGTGAGTTTGTTTCTAGTGCCAGACTGTCTGTCTGACAGCTGTGGGATGTAGGGTCATCTTGCTCCTACGTACAGAAAGTCTGAAAAGAAAAGTGGTCATAGTACCCTGCCACAGTGCTTCCAGAGTGCTTTCTGAGGTTTAAATAATTAATTGGGGTTTTTTATCAGTGACTAAGGGGCTCCGTGGTGTCCAGCATCTGTTTCAACCATAGGAAATATACTGCCAGTTGATAAAAAAAAAAAATTAGAAATGGTTTATATTCCTGCATTAAGATAAAAAAATAAATCATGCTTGATGGGACATTTCTTAGGCAGAAATAAATTTGCTTCTCACTAAGAAACTCGAAAGCAAGGGACATCTCTGTGTCCATGCAACAGAAACTTGGAACATCTCTAGGCTGCAGCTGGACAGGTTGGCAAATGAAAGCTGGAGAGATAACAGCAACAAGCATTTTTTTAATACTTTACATAGATTTGATTAAAAAAATAAAAAAGAACAAATATAAGTAATCCTCTGCAGCCCACTTGAACCCCTTTCTTTCTTGTGAAACTCCTGTCCTGATGTGGACTGCAATCCATAACCAAAGCCTTATTTTTCTGCCAAGAGTGTAAGCAAAAGGGCAAGTACAGTGACTAGGGGGTATTCAGCTAAGGAGAAGTTTCACAGATTTCACAGAATATTCTGAGTTGGAAGAGACCCATAAGGATCACTGAGTCCAACTCTCAGATGAATGATCCATACAGAGATCAAACCTTGGTGTTATTAGCACTATGCTCTAACCACCTGAGATAATCTCAGGGTCATTTTTAAATAAAAATAAACATTTATTGCAGGAAACAGAGAAGAGACAAAGCAAGAATAAAACAGTAAATATAAGGACAAGCAGAAAAGTGAAAGCTCAAAACTGGATCTCTAGTGCATTTCACATCAGTAGTTGGATTGAAGAATGAGCAAAAACCAGGGAAACTAAAAGTGTGCTTGGGAAATTTTGCAGGGTTTTCAATGAAACAGATAAAAAAGTTAAAATAGCAACTTATTTCAAACTAAAAAGCATTTTTTTTCAGTTCTGAATTACTTAATCTTCTCTGACCTTATTCTTCTAATAAAGACAGCTTTTAAAATGGAGGGTTAAACACTAAGTTGGAAGTGTATTTTTCTCAAAATACTTAATTTCACCATTTCTTTAATGAAGCATTTGATTTTGAAAATGTCAAAACATTTTACTTGCATGTTTTCAGAATAAAATGTTTTGACATTTTGAAATCTCCCCATGTCTGACAAAAGCATTTGCGGAGTTCAATGATAATTCAGATTTTTAACATCTAACTTCCCACCCACACACACACCATCCCGCCCTCAGAATGAATTTTGCAAAAAAGAACAAAAGTCCCAGATCTTTCTGAGCAACAAATAAATTGCTCATTAGTCACACAGCAGTGACTAAACAGCAGCTTCTGACAAACAGAAGTAAGGACTCCAGGTTCTTCCTGTAACACAGCTGCATTCATGGTAGTTCAGCAGGGCTGCAGGAAAGTGTGCTGTGACTGCCAAAGGCATGACTGAGATGGGAATGGTGATGCTTGGCATCTCTGTTGGTGAGCATTAAAGAACCACTCTCAGCCCACAACAGTGTACAGCTCTGTTTGTTTCTCCACAAACATCAAACCTGTGGGAAATGTAAAAATATAAAATCAACCTTACTTGAACCTATTGATGCTTAAAATGTTTGTGCTCTTTTCTCTTGCAACTCTTTTTGCTTTTATATTTTTATAATCAGGTTGTTCAGAGCTGCGAGCTCTTTGAAGTTCCCACAGTGGTTTAATAAACTATCTTCATTGATTGTGTCCTTCAGACACTCTGACTGTTTCATTGTGCCCTGCATCATCTTGCCTCTCCAGAAAAGAGTCTTATGTTTGTGTTTTGAACCATCTTTTTATATTTATCTGCAGAAATGTGGCAGTTTTCAAAGGATTACCTTGTGGCCTATCCAATGGAAAAGATAGGTTTTCCCTCTTCCAACTTTCTCACCTTTAGTTCCATGTAAAACCTCTCAACAGTTCCTGTAGTGTTGATTCCGTATTTCTTCCTTCTGATATATTTGAGTTGCTGTCATATAATAACAACAATAAAAAAAATAACGGTTATTATAATTCATAATAATTTTAATGATAATAATTATATTATTTTCTGGAAAAATAGAAAAATAAGAAACAAAAACAGTAAAGGCTCACTATGCAATTAATTCCATTTTAGGATGAACTGTTAACTGGGGCAAGAACTGCCATGTGAGCCTCTCCATGCCCCCTTTTACTTTGGTGAATAAAAGATAGCATTAAAATCAACAGATACTTTAAGAAAGGGACAGTCATGGCTCATAACTCCAGATGAAGTGTCAGGAAATTAATCTCCACCCTTACAGAAAAGACCAAGGTGCAGAAAATGGTAATGACACAGTTATTTTCCTGCTGATCATGTAACAGGTTCAACATGTACTGCCTGTTATCCGCCACCCCGAGGCATTGCAAATATTGTATAGGGTGAGAAGTGGATGACAATTAGGAGTGACAAAGATGAGCTTGACTCTGTGAATCTAGACCCGCAGGCCCTGTTGTTTTGGTTTTTTTTTTTTGCTGAAGCACTGTGTGCAGCAGATTTTTCAGTTAACATGGAATTGACTTGTAATGATTACTTCCATGTTTTATAAATTATATGAAGTGGGATAATATATGGTAATAGCACAGATTACACAATACATCGATGTCTTTACAAAAAAAGTCCTAATATGGCAATTATACTTCAGCAAAACAAATTAATGTAAAGTGACTCAAATTGCATTTCTCTCTAGTAAATGAATCATAATGCTTTAATGACCCCAGATAATCTGCAATTAAATAAACAAAATATTAAATCCAAATGACCACACAGAGATGTTAGAGTGCTCAGGGAAAAAAAGACATGAAAAGAAGGCAGGGAAGAGAAAGAAATAATACACTAAGAGATAAAACACTGTACAAAGTTTAAGCAAAACAGGACCTAAATTGTAGTGCACTTTTCACTAAAAATTTCCTAAAAATATTTTATTATACAGCCTAGTGACAATTAGTATTTACTAGAAAGTGAAACTGCTACCTTTTTTAATATGAAATATAAATGTAAATCTAAAAGTGTAGTTCCATGTCTACAAATTAAACTGCAAATCTCATCACATTCTGTTTTGCTCAGCCTGAACTTTCTGAGTTCTGTGAATTGGCGTAATTGATTTAGGATTTCATAACAAATTTTACCCTTTGTAATTCATTAATTACTTAGTATAATCTTAGTAGTTTATACTGTAGACAGGAGAAAGAAAACAATCTGGAGGAGTGGAATTTAAACAGAATTAAATACACTGGAAATTATTGTTGACCCTGATTAGGGATTAGCAGGCTCAGTGCTGCTATTTTCTCAGCATGAAAAGAGCAGAGAAGTTGGTAATGCATTGGCCTTCATTTTTATCTTCAGCCCTCAGAGTACCCAAAGAATAGAGACTATTTTGATTGTAGTATAACATACAGACATTGGCATCATATCACTTTGCAGATGTCAAGTAATTTGTGAGACCTTTTGAACATGTTTTTCAGCCATTTCAATCATTTAACAAACAGATCTGGCTCAAGTGAAAAAACTTCACTGAGACTTGTAAATTCACTAGTATCAGGCCATTTCTAGCTCCATCAGAAAAGTAGTCTAAGAGGTAGAAATTTTCTGTTGACTCCTATTTTTAATGGCAAATTGTTTCCACTATAGGTCTTTTACTGTGCTGGTTGTATGTAGTGGTAGAATAATCATGGCATTTCTCATCTCTCTATTTTGTTGAGGACCAGAAGGAAAGGTAAACTCCTGCTACAAAGATGCTGATCCTTACACTAATGCACAACCATGATAACAGATGCACAGCAAACTATTGATGAAAACAACAGCTGGTGTACAAGTCTTAGTTCATGGCTTCCAGCACAGAGCACTGTGGCCACAAAATAAATAGCAGAACGGCCACGAGAAAATAATTTTTTTCATTGTATATTTAAGTCACTTGTGATAGAGGGGGTTTTAAATGCACAAAATATAAACAAAATAAATAAAAATTAATAAGTAAAACAGTTTCTCTCCCAGTGTAGCTATAAACAGTCTTGTATAATGAGGCTTTTTGAATTGTTTTAGCAGAGGAACAAATACAGTTCCTAAGGAAGAAATCAATTGTTTTCATTTAAAATCCTGAATCCTGTCCCCCTGCTCCACCCACCTCTCATATGAACCTCTGCATAATTATTAATTATATTTCACCAATTATAATATAATGTAATGTATAACTACAATGTAAGCCTCTTCAGAGTGAAGAAGAAAGTGTTTAGATGAAGGAATAAGCAGTAAAAAATATATTACGATATAAACCTTCTCCCTCTTTTCAATTTGTTGTTATGGTAACAAGAGATCCAAAAGTGTTATATACAAGACATGGTACCAGAATAATACAGAATTATTTGTATCTTATGTAAGGAAATATATTTTACAAGTACCACACAAGCATAACGTGTTAGTACTATGTGCCCATTCCTTAATTGTGAAGTAACAAATAAGAATGTAACACCCTGTGCATATCTATTTTTTAAAAAAAATCAAAACAACCAAACTACAAAGCCCAAGCTAAAAAGCGTTCCACAGGATTATTCATAAAGGTCACATTGTGGTGGAATGACAAAAAATACTGGAGACCAATAATTCCATCGTATGAGTATAGACTTTTTGTATAAATCCAGAAGTCTTAACCGACGTTCTATAAGAGTATCCCATGTCAAGGACAAAATCCCACAAACTCCTTATTCCATTCTAAACCTGCACAGGATGCACTGTTTTTATCTTCTGAAGTGGTAAATTTGATTTCTCTTTTTCATCACACAAACCTTCTGAAGCAATTAAGTGAAATAAATTAGTTATCTCCAAACAGGTGAGTGTCATGACACTCTGTTGAAAAACTGGTGAAAATAATGTAAACATGTTTCCCATCTGAGGAATTATCAAGCTGGAACTGTTAACTATGTAAGACATTAAGCAGTTTTATTCCTCTCCTCAAACTCAGTCAAAACACCAGATCACCACAGCAGTATGAAACATTCCAGAATCTTTTATCACATGTAAATAATAATACAGCAAAATCTGCTCTACAGACAAGTTCATGGTAATCCAAAATGATAGTTTAGAGAGAGAGAAACAGCATGAGCAATATTCTTGAACATCAACATAAAAACACCCAATTAACAGAATGATCTGTTATAAATAAAATGAAAAAAGCTGCTGCAGCTGACAGAAAAGAGGTTGAAAGCTCCAATTGCAACTTTCTGATGATATGGAGTAAAGTGAAGAGAGATTTAAGTAACAATATACTACATGCATGCAAAAAGTGCTAAGAAACAAGAATGTATATGGAATTTAATTTTATTCCTTGCAATTAGCTGATCATGAAGAAATTAGTGCTTTTAATATATTTCATTTAACTCCTGCAGAGGAGGGAAGCTTCAAAAGCTCTCTGTAAAGTTTTGATGAGAAATACACTCTACTTTGAAGTGAAACACGGAAGAGCTATGTTTTTAAAGAAAGTGCAAAAGAGGAAGTCTGGTGGAGACTGATGGCCAATTTACAAATTACTCTATCCCCGAAAAAAGCCCAGGTTCTGTCTTGGGATGCGGAATGAAGCATCACTTGTGTTTGATGAACAACTCTTACTACTAGAGAAAAACCTGTAACAAAATCAAAATCTAAAAACCAATCCATATTTTGCCTTCATAGATGAAATCTGCATTTACATCCACTGTAGTTTTCCTTAGTTGTAGACCAGAGAAGACAGCCTGCATTCTCAATAGCTTATACCAATTGTCCACAGGGCTTTATAAACGTTAAAATGAAAACAAAGAGAGAAAAAAATAATAAGTAAGGTTTACATGCTGACTATGTCAATTTTTATTCTGAAAAAGATATTAGGCTTGTCAGCAATGGGAAATAACGGTCCTGATATGAAATGGGGTCTTCCCACATAAGAATCTGTATCATAAGAGTTAATCATTGACGCTGTCAGAGCTAATTGACACTGCAGCAAGGCCATCTGGGATCCACTAAAATTCAGGGCACCATCAGGACAATAGGAAAGGTTATCTAGTCAATGGATTGACTATAAGGATTATCCATTTGTTAATACTAATTTTTGTTGGTCTTTGCTTGTGAAAGGAGTCATAGGGAGCTGTTACAGTGAAACTCCTCTGTGGAATGGTTTAATACCTCTTAAACTCATGACATCGGATGCAGAGCTCAGAAAGTGAAGGAAGTAGACATCTAAAAGTCTGACCCTGACTAATTATAAGTCACACTGGTACCTGCCTGGCTTGAATTTGATGGAGAGATTGGAGCTGAGCAGTGAAGTCAATGACCCTGATGTACATATTTAGGATCCAGCATGATTTCAGGAACAGACCTGCTTTCTGAACAGGGGCTAATGGGGTGCCTTTTTAGAATCCTGAAAGACAATTAGGCACCCAATATCATATAGTTTGCTTATATTGTGTTACAAACTAGCAATGTAAGTGAATCAGTCCTAATTTCTTACAGTTAATAAAGCACACTTCCTAAATCATCTACTTTTTCTTTTTTCCCCCACTATAATCAAAAGGTATATTTACCTTTGTGCCATCTGTTAACTACAAGAGTTCCCAAAATGAAGAGGCAATGTAAAATTGGTTGGGAATGATAAAGTTCACTTTCTTTCCCTTTGGTTATGTTATTTGAAAGAGTCAATTCACTTTCTATTTATTTTTTATGAAAGACTTAGCTGGGAGACCTTTGAAAATGTCTGTGACTCATTGAAGGTTTTTTAAGTTTTCCAAGTCCTCTTGTGATTTTTAAGAGCTGTTTTGAAAAATTTGAGGTTTTTTGTCCATCATGTAAAATGACAGGGAAGACAAGTCCCAGAAAACATAAAACGGATCTTTTTCCATCCTCCCAATGCAGAGGGGTTATTTTTCCGCAGGAATTCTATGAAATTATGCAGAAGAATGAATCTATTGTGCAAATGACATATTTTAGAATTTAAATTAAGCAGATGAGGATCATGACAGAACTTGGCTTTTGTCATCTTTGTAAATGAACACTCATTCATAATGTATTTTGATGAAGATAGTATAGAACCATGGAATAGTTTGAGTTGGAAAGGAACTTTAAATGCCATCTAATTCAACTTACCTGCAGTGATCGTGGACATCTTCCAGTAAATAAGGTTGCTCAGAGCCCCATCCAACCTGATCTTGAATGTTTCCAGGGATGGGGCACCTATCACCTCTCTAGACAATCTCTTGCAGGGTTTCACCATGCTCATCACAAAAAATAATAAAAAAAAAAAAAAAATCTTCCTTATATCCACTCTAAGCCTACTCTCTTTTCATTTAAAACCATTACCCCATTTTATACCATTACAGACCCTGATAAAAAGTTTGTCCTCAAACAAACTTACTTGTAAGTCCCCTTTAAATACTGTAAGGTCTCAATAAGCTCTCTCTGGAGCCCTCTCTTCTCCAGGCTGAACAGTCCTGACTCTCTCAGCTTTTCCTCATAGGAATAGAGTTTGTCCCTCTGAGTATTTTGGTGGCCCTTGTCTGGACTTGCTCCAACAGGTCGATGTCTTTGCTGTGCTGGCAACCCCAGAGCTGAAATACAGCACTTCAGCTGAGGTCTCACCAGACTAAAGAGGCAGAATCCCCTCCCTTGCCCTGCTGGCCACGCTGCCTTTTGATGCAGCCCAAGATACAGTCGGCTTTTGAGCTGCAAGTGTACATTGCCAGCTCATGTCCAGCCTCTCATCCACCCGCACCCCTAAGTCCTTCTTGGCAAGGCTGCTCTTAATTTGTTCATCCCCCTGCTTGTCTTGATATAAGGAGTTGCCTCAACCAAGGTGCAGCACCTTGGCCATGTTGAACCTCATGAATTTTCCATGAGCCCATTTCTCCAGCTTCTCCAGGTTCCTCTGGATGGCATCCCGCTCTTTAAGGCTTGTCAACTGCACCACTCAGCTTGGTGTTATCTACAAACTTGCTGAAGATGCCTTCATTCCCACTGTCTATGTAATTGATGAAATCAAGTGTTGTATACCAAAGTATCCAACTGCTCAAATCTTATTCAGTGTGACCATCCAAAGTAGTGAAGATAAATGAAGTAAAAGAATGATCTCAAAACCTGTAGTAATCTAACCAGTTGGTATGGTCCAAAAATTTTTTTTCTTTCTCCCAATGAAACTGAGATACCTGATTCTTCAGGGTGATTGTCCAGTTTTGGAAAATAAGTAGCTGAACTTGAAAATTACTCACTTCAATATGCAGAAAATATCATAGAGTAGTGGTTGTTGAGTACTTCTTCTCTAGTCTGTCCTTCCAATCTGACAGTTCATTCATCTTCCACAATCCTGGAGTCTAGAGAGTAAGTTACATGAGCAGCAGCTCACAAAAGAATCCTGAGAGGAGACCTTATGGTTCTTTCCTGCCCAGGCTTGGCTCCTCCTCGGAACCGATTAAGGTGAGTGGGAGGGGTCAGGCTCATTAGCAGGTGATAGGGTTGGCATAATAAGAGCCTCCAAGAGAGCTTGAGCGAAGGTTGCTCACCCACCCCACACAGGAGCGGGCAAACAGGGGTGTGGCACGTCAGTGAGGGTGTGGCACGGCAGTTTGCACGGCAGTTCCCACAGGCAGGGCAAACAGGTAGGGCAGAAGCCTAAGGTATTTCTGCGGCTTTTTTCTCACAGCTCAAGGCAGTCATGCCTCCCAAAAAAATGAAAGCTGTTGCTCCTATTACCAGTAGAGGGGTGTCCATACAGACAGAACCCTCTAAAAAGGATGCAGCCACTCAGGCCTCTGGCTGCATAGACTGTTTGAGCCTACAACTGCTACCAGAGGACAG
>NW_016690235.1:2648926-2671165 GCF_001604755.1 Lepidothrix coronata | reverse complement strand
GGAAAAGCTTTTCCTTTACAAAGACATCAGGAAGGATATTTGGACGTGGCACTGAGTGCCATGATCTAGTAAATGGACTGGATTTGGACCAAGGGTTGGACTCGATGATCTCGGAGGTCTTTTCCAACCCAATCGATTCTATGATTCTACCTGAAAGGAGGTTGTTGAGAGGTGGGGGTTGCTCTCTTCTCCCAATTAACAAAAGGTAGCACAAAAAGAAACGGTCTCAAGTTACACCAGGAAAAGTTTAGACTGGATATTAAAAAAAAATTTATGGTTTCTAGGCATTTTAACAGCCTAGCTCTGGAGGGGTCACTGGAGGTATTTAAGACCCAGAGATGTGGCACTTAGGAACATGGTTTAGTGGTTGGCTTGGCACTGCTAGGTTTATGGTTAGACTCAGTGGTCTTAAGGGTCTTTTCCAATCTAAAGAATTCTATTATTCTATTCTATGATCTCCTGCCTCACTACTCAGATCTATGGGGTGTTTGATAGAAGCAGGCAACTAATCCAGGTGCTTTGCTTTCCTGCATGGCCACTGTCATATACATCGCTGGGGAAGTCCACAGCTTCAGCTTTTGATTGAAGTGTTCTTACTTTTGTCTGAGCTGCTTTTTTGCACTCAGATAGTATGGACAACAGCTACAGAAGATAGCTAATCAAGCTTGAATAATAAAGGAATGGGAATCTGGGACTTGGTTTTGTTCCAACTGTTTATCCATTGTTCAGTTACTTTGATAATACCTGAGTTTCCTTTTCATAGCCTGTTGACTAATAACAAACTGCCTATTTTGGAAATCTTTGCTCTTCTTGTTTCAGTTTGGGAACAGTATCAAGATACAAATAACACTTTAATGTTGTGAGACAGAAATTCATCTGTAAAATTCCTAAGGTTTAATTACAAAGCATAATTTTACTTTTGTTTTGCCTTTTTTTCCTCATTGCAGCTATTTCACAGAGGTATGATATAAAACAATTAATCCAGATATAAGCTGAGATTCTCGTATGATCAAATAATTAAACATGGGTATGGGTTTTTATTAATTTTGTAATATATTCTACTCAACGGGACTTGCTCAAGTAATAAATTCTTTAGTTCATTCATTGTTTGAAAAACACTACATAAACTTCAAAGGAATAGTTCTCTTCCAGCAGAGTCAGTTGTGAATATATGCATGCAGCAATACTGAATATATATGTCTATAACAATACAAACTTTTAGTAACTTTTAGTTATCTTTTTGCTACAATTATTTGGAAATTGGACTCTACAGTACTTCATTGGCTATTTACATAAATGATCCAATCTGAAGATGTAAACGATACCGTATTTTAAGGAACTCATTGATCTTGTTGATTTAGAAAGGGTTATAATCAGGTGCGACCAATTGTGCAATTTAAAATGCCATTTAAAGTGTTGAAAATATATAAAACCACACTTTATTTTTGAATGTGAATGATTATTAGGAGGTCACATCTTTTTGCAACTGGCTTTGCTCTAACAGTTATGTGCAATGTGCTTCTTTTCAACAGCTCACCCAAGTGTGCGAAGTAACTGCATATCCACCACTGCTCTGTTTTTTTTATAGGCAACTGACACTGTCTGTGCTGATGCTCTTCTCTACTCATCTGTTATTGTACAACATAATTAATACTTTCTCCATTTAGAAAGGGCCATTTTGGCACTGTTTTCCCATACAACATCACCCACAGAAATTGCCATCACCACTAGATAGAAACCCTCCTGTTTTGATGACAATAAGGAGATCCATATTGCACTCATGAAAGCAGACAGAACGTTTGCACTGAGTATTAACCAGGCGGCATGTGTGAAAAAGTTATTGCAGGTGATAATTGACAACAGAGTCCAGCCAAGCCTAATAATCACACCCACCCCTGGAGTGAAAGCTCAGCATAAACTCTTATTCCAGGTATCTTTTAATGAAACATTACACACAACATGGATGCAGGCTGATCCATGTGGGCTCACACACTTAGCCTGACTGCTGTAATAGCGAAGACACTCTGTGTCCTAAAAATTGTAATTTTTAAAGACAGAATAATCAAAGAAAGATGACAAATGGGCATTTGGATCCAGGGCATCATAATCTTAAGCAAATTATGTATATTTAATGTATATTTTAGTATCCTCTTTTGTTGAAAACGTGATACTTTAGAGAGTCTTCAGTCAGGACTTCTATGATATTTTGTGTGGGAAATAACCAAATAAACCATAAAATATTTTGATTATCCCTAAGTGTATAAAGACCTGGATAAAGGGGAAAGGGAACCAGTAGTTTTGGTGAGAGATCACTGTTCTCAAGAGAGGAAAATTACAAACATTTTTTCTCAAGTTTCGGTCTTGGGAATGGTCTCATCCAACATTTTTGCCAGCAACCTTCTCAGTAAGGTTAAGAATATACCATTGAAATTTAGTGATGACATAAAACTTGGAATGCCTTTCACACAGGAAAATGCAGAACAAACTGGATAATCTTTCAAATGTGACTACTAAGAGCTAGTGAGGAAATGGCATGAAATATAAGGGCACAAAGGTGCAGAGCTAGGTTTTCTGTTACAAAGTGGAGGGCTGTCACTGGGAGAGCTTACTGAAACTTTTTCAGTATGGTGTAGACCATGAGTGCCCATTTCTTAAGTTGCTCAGATCCATATACCTCTTACAAGGGTGTTCTTAACTTACACTTTCTTCATATGTGGACTTTACAAACAGTCCCAGAAGTTTGCTTTTTGAAAGGATTACTTGATGCCTAGCCAGAGTTTACATGATATACTCACTAAAGGTACAGTAATGGATCACAGAAACAGAAATTTGAATGGGCCACTCTATCACCATCTCTGATTACCTATAGTAGTAGGAAATTAAGGGAAATAGAATAAGCAAAAGATTTAAAGTACTTTTGATAAAGGAGTCACAACTACAAATTCCTTTTTTATGCCTTATACCCAGACAAATATTTGTAACATTTAAAATTCCTTACTCTTTTCTTTCCTCATATCTCCTGTTTTGTAATCCTTTATCAATCTCACAGCATTTTAGCTCAACCTCTCTTTCTTTTTTCCCCTCTATTCTTGTGCCAAAGAACCCTTTCTATAGAGTATCAATTCAGTCCAAATGAAACATTTTCTCAGGTGTTTCTTGTTCTCCCCTGCTTTTATTAGCCCTCCTGTTAATTTAGAGTCAAGATTTTTTGCATCTGCAAAGGTAAAATACATTTTTTTTAACTAAAATGATATTTAATAAAACCCCATGTCGTATTCCGACTAATTTTCATTTCTAGGGAGATGGCAATATTAAGCATGCTGGAGATTTGTTTACCAGCATTTCAACCTTGCAAGAAGTTAAGCTGAAGAGTTTTTTTTCTAGGTTAGTATATATCAAAGGCCAGTAAAATTATCAGATATGTTGTTTACAGTGCCTCTGCCACGAAGTTAGTCATGTTTTGTATACATATGAGACAGTAGGTTTGACAGACCTTGAAGAAAGCCCACAAGGTCTTTATGAATGATAAATGTTGGTTCAGACTATAAAACCTCCAAATGAACTCTGCTTGGAGGCTTTGCAGTATGAGCTTTTACAAAGTTGGTTTGTTTCTTTTACTGAATGTATTCAGTGTTGTGTCTGGTGGTGGGAATAAAATTATAAAAGTTATAAATGCAAGATGGTGACTGGAGAAATTAACCTTCCTATGAGGTTCTGTAACTGTATCTTGGGCTGATCTCTGTCCTTTGAGACTACAAAGTACAAAATCCTGGGGGAATAGGGTCATCAGCATGAAACATCTTATTTCAACATAGTGCTTGATACGTAGTCTGATTTAGACAGAACACTTCATTTTAGAATCTCAGAGAATTTTACCAGCAACAGTTTAGTCTTAGGAATATTGCAACTATTTCATAAATTTTACAAAGCAGAACTGGACAGGGTCAGTGACTTACATCAAATGACTGGTGAATAAATGGGAAAAAGCAGAAATAGAAATAAGAAATATCGATTCCTACACTCTGATGTCAGGCCCAGGTAACAGCAGACAGTTTTACAATACATTCACAGTTTTATAACAACTTGTCAAAAGTATTCTGTATTTTTAACTGGGTATATTTTTTTGTGAAGAATGTTCGGTTTCTTAGGAAAACAAAATTTTCTATTTAAAAAAGCCAAGCTCTCTACAGTGAAAATGTTTCAGGTTTTTATTTTTACTGGAATATTTTGAAAGGAGTGGCCATTTGGCGACTGCATGTCCCTATTTTCCTGTAAGACGTATTTTCATGGTCTAATTCTCCCTGCAACATATGGGGTAACCACAGACTTCAGGGATGCTCTACTTCTAACTTTTGTTGGAAGGAGTCACAGTTCTGTATCATAGATGAATTAATCTAATTTCTGAGAATAGGTATTAATGCAATGCCTGAAATCACTGTTTTATATTTATGGAATGAAACCTGGTTTGGTATTAATAGCTTTTGTAGCAAAACTTTAAAATCAAGACAGAATCATTGTTTTAATAATGTTTTAATAAACATTTTTTTAGGAAAAGAAATCCACCATTGGCAACAATAGCGTTTCTTTTCTTTTCTCCTCTCCATTGATAAATATCAGCTTGTCTCTCTCAAATGATCGCTTTAAGTGTTCCTACATTTCATATAATGCATTTTTATATGAACTGTGTAATTGTAGATTTTAAAAGAATCCTAAATATTTCAATTTACTCTTTTGCTATAATTACTCTTCTACTCTTTTCAGACATTCTCCGTTTTAATCTTCACTTACGCAATATCACAAAAGTCAGATTTGTTTTATTCCCCAGCTCCTCACGTTTCAATTTATCCATTAATATTTCACTACATCTTGCACTTCTGATATGATGAATCTTACAGGGAAATACATTTAAAGGCTGCTGCTGTAACATCAGGGAACTCACTTCTACAAAATTTGACATCTTGACGATTCTGTCAGGTATCACTGGCTTCCAGATTTTTACAGAATTGATTGTTATTGATTTCAAAGTGCCACTGACTTTAGATTCTGGCACCATCCCTCCTTACAAAAAAAAAAATAATTCCTAGCTATTCTTTCTGATCTTTCTTACAACATGCTCCATCTAAGGGATTCTGATTATGAAATGGATTCAGATTGATCAACATAAATGGAGCTTCCTGATTAACTGTTAAATCCTGTCAGATATGGTTCATGGACTTTCAGTATCAAAGACCCTCCCATTCATTTTGCTGGCATGACCTTATTCCCTTTTAAAATTATATTTCTATTTATAACAATAGTGCAGAATGCTTACCTATTTGGGGCTTTATTATAACAGCCTTGGACAAACCAGTTCCACTCAATATAGCACATGAAATGTAGACCACATACATATTGGTTACCATGTTATCAAATATTCTCTGATTCTCTTTCAAGGCAAATATACAATATGAATTATAAATGTTGCCTTGACTAACACTCAAGCTCAGCACTAAGATAGAGCAACTCATGCAATTCGATGACTCCACATGGCTACATCTATCTTACAGCACGTATCTATCCTATAATGTGTGTCCTCTTGGTCTAACCGGGAGACCTACCAGAAAATACCACAGTTCCCTCTTTTGCTAGAAGGCTTTTTTAAAAGTTTCTGCTAAGAAAACCAGGGCAGATCACGAGTTTGCTGAAAAACATCTCTTTACAAATCTCTCCCCTCAATACTTCCTCTTACTTCAACAGCCATATTGTGATCATCATCAACAGTCAGAGGACATTAGGCAATGTCCTTCTACCTTCTTTCATAGCTGTTGGAGAGGGACATGAATAAAGACATGACTTCGAATTTTAAGGTCAATAGTCAGTTGACAGCTGGTGACTAAATGTGTCGCAGCATTTCTTATAATAAACAGTCAGCCTTATAAGAGGAACATATACAAATACCACAAGTTACAGAAGACTGTGTGGATACTGTCCAAAGCTGAAAGGAATGTTTGATGGTAAAAAAAAAAAAAAGAAAAAGAAAAGAGTCGAGGACATACTGGTTTGTCCTGATCAGAAGTCTCAAAAGGATAAGTGAAAAAGAATCTGCCACAGTTTAACCATAGACTATGAATAAAAGCTGTATGCCCATATGTCCTAAATAGTGCATTCTTTTCCAAGTAATTTCCCCCATTCCCAGTTTTGAATTGGAAAGTTTGTACTGGTAAGAAAAAACTGAGCATATTCACATCTTGCTCCAGTGAGGGTGCATCTAAGGTCCTTCTAGAGTAGAGCTGCAGTCTGGATGAGGATCAGACAGAATTATCTAAGTCCTTCAGAAAAAGAAAAAAATAAAAAAATCAGAACAACCAGACTTACTGTCACTTGATTTTCTATTGTGTTTCACTAAATAGGAACCTAAGAAAAAACCCTGTGTTTGTATGCCTGGTAGTGCATTTGTTTTATGTTCAAAATCTGAGCACTGCTTGCTTAGAGATTAATAAAAAATCATTCATTAAAAAAACCCAAATCTATAGTCTCCAGACAATTCCAGTCCCCACAACCCTCTTGTTGCAACCCTTTTCTTGCCAGTGGTGTGGTTTTTGTAGCATAACACTCATGGATAAGAGCTGGGATACACAATTCTTCTTTTAAGTTCACATTTTTGTTAAAAGTCCTCTTAGCCCAGCTTTCGACTAACTTGGGACTACAGCACTCATTTTAGTGGTTGTGTCTGTGCATGAAGTGCTCTGAGGCAGTCTGTTTGAAAGACATAATACAGGTGCTGTTGCACTTTATTGTATTATTCAAAAAATGAACAAGAGAGGTACTGTCTGGCTGAACTGTCAATGTTAAATGATTGCCATGAGGGAGCTTTGGGGCCTTTTAAATAAACTATGTGTGATTTCCATAGATATATTGATATTAAAATTGTGCTTATGACAGGCATCACGTTTGTGAAAAAAAAAGAAAAAAAAGCAAAAGGATGAAGGTTGTTTGAGATTTCCTCTGCTGACATGTCAATAGTTAAGTAGCTTGGGGAAAATGAAGTGAGAAAAATGTCCATGAGGAGACAATAAATGAGCAATGCACATAAACACATGAACACATGCATAATGATGCAGAGACATAACAAAGTGTGCTGGAAAAATGAAAAATGTGGTGTGAGATATTCCAGAAAAATTGGATTGAATCTGATACAAGAACTAAGATTACAGGGCAATTTCAGCAGTCATGTTTGCACTCAACATTAGTGGTAGCAGAGCTTGCTGCTATCTACACATACTACATATGTAGCATAAATTGTGTCACCCAGTAGGAAACGAGTGGGGAAACAGGATGAAGTAAATGTCAGTAGTAGTGAAAGTAATATTAACATTCAGGTCTGTTAACCTGCAAAGGGGTTTCCCTAGGGAAGCAGTGAAAACATCATCACTTTCCTCATTTAAAACTAGATCAGAAAAAGTCTATGGGGCTACATTCTACTTCAATTTTATTAATATCATTCTGGCTTTGAAATTGTCTATCTTCTTCTGCACTGATACAAGCTAAAGCAGAATCTGCCTCCTTGGGAACAACTTATTTTAGCAAGGATTAGTACTAAGAGAGAATATGCAGTCCACCAGGTCTTTTCTCATTTTCAGTACCTATGGGATAATCTTCAGACAGGATCGAGTCTTTGAAAATAAATATTGTGATAGATTTGACCATGTATTTATATGACTTAAGTTGATATTCTAGGGATGTTTTGGAGTACAGGTGGCATGGTCTAGTACACTAGCAGAAATACGGTATTTTCAAATAGTATTCAAATTTTCAGTGAAAATGGATACGATTTTGAGTCTTTCTGCACTGGCCTGAATGTTCATAAGTCATATTTGCTATGTCTGTGATAAGAATTGTCCTGAGATCATGAAATACCTCCCATCGCTTTTCTTCCTTATTTTTTAGTTGTTGCTGATTTTTTTTCCCAACAATTAGATACAGTATAAATCAAAATTTGTTAGCATAGCTAATTGGACTTTAGCATCTTGCAGACATTTCTATAAGGACAGTAATGATTTTTAATTTATTTTTTTTAGTATGTATTGGCTTGCTCTCTTCTACAGAGGAGAGCCCTCCTTTAGGAAAAACAAACTCCCACTCAGTGTACGTAAAAAACTTACCCTGAGAATGAATCCAAATAGAATCATATCAGCAGAAACTCTGGCCTGTTACATTTTAAGTAACTGGCTGGCTAATGACTTTGGTGGTCTATCTGAAAAAGGGTGTTGATATTCAAAATGAAGCTCTCTAGTTAGAACACTGGCTCTTACTTAAATGTAACAGCACTTGTTGCTGCACAGCAAATTTACCTACTCAAAAAAATGTAGAGAGGAGGCTATGTTTTGTTAAAAAGTTACCTGCTCTGGAATGACTTTAAAGGAAGGACAAAAGAGATATTCACTTTGATACATAACTGGGAGTTTGATTTGCTTACCATGCTTAAAAACTTTTGAGTGCAACTGCTGCCTGTGGCTGAGAAGGGCTCTGCTCTCTCTTATCGTTAAGTTCATATATGGACATAAATACAGCTCAGATGGGATTATTTGAATAAAGGCAGAGATACATAGACTGCTCAAAGCTACAAATGCACCATATTTGGGTCTGCAAGGCTAGTATTCAGTGTCTGCACCGGTAGTTAAATGGCAGCTCTCAAAACCTGGGTCTGCTGCTCTTTGCCATCAACACCTTATGAGGGCATAGTGCAGTGGCTTTAGTCTTTTATTAGTTGTCTTTTCCTGAGGCTTACAGGCTATATAGCAGCACTGTTTGTTCCCAAAACTAAAAAAAGAAGGGTTTATATTCTTCTCTAATTCTGTAATTACTCTGCTGATATGCATTCAGAGATCATTCTGGATCCTAGTTTTGAAGGATTTGGTCTTAATTGCGACTATAATGAAGCTGTGAGTTAAGTGAGATCACAAAGAAAACTGAGACAAACACAGAAAATATATTCCTGGCCAAATAGACATGAGTTTATTGGAGGAAAGTAAGAAACAGGACACAGAGCAGGTACACTGACTTTCATAAATGACAAAGTCAGTGCGATCATAGTCATTCTGCAGAATTCATACTACTTTGCACAGGACTGAACAACTACACAGGTGTCAGAACAATGAAGCCTTAAACAGTACACTTTCTCAGTGCTCCTCTTCATCCTTTCATAAGAATTCACCTTCTAATCCAAAATACCTTTTCCAAAATTTCATTGTGTGTGCTATTAATTACATATAATAGAGAAAAAATCCCTGTTAGGAGGCAAAATATTACTATTATAGAGTTGAGAAATGTGAACTATTTGGATCAGTATTCAGATTATTCCAAACAGAATATCTTTTGAGGTTTTCCCATTTCAATTCTCAGGGATCTCCCACCTTCTGGGTAGCATTCCTTTATGTGTCTTGCCTTAATTAATTTTCCCCCAGGGTGTAGTTATTAAGCATATTGAAGGTGTTTGGCAGTTACTCTTCCCCATGTTTTCAACTAGATGAAATTTGCAACACATTACACTTCTTGATAAGAAGAGAGAACTAACTCAAAGGATTTGCTGACAAGAAAAGCCCAGATGTGATGTGTGTAAGTTTTCAATCTTTCTTCCCCCTTTAGCTGTGAAGGAATTTTCTCATCTATACTAATTGTGTTACCATTCTGATACAAGCTTCATTAAAGCACTTTTAGTCTGATTGACCGGAGCTTCACTCTTTTTAAACAGTCCAAAAGAGAGAAAGAAAATCAGATGAGAGATTGTACATGATTTCATCTACTGTCCAACACAAAGAGTTAGAAATTGGTGATCCACAAAGAACCTAATGTTTCAGGCAGGAATTCAGGCTATACTGGAACTTTTTTCCCTTGCGCCTCCACTTAGATTACGGCCTTACTGCTGATGAAGTGCTGTTTTGATGATGCCTAGCACCACTACCCACTCCTAGAAGACCCTGTTAGGTTTATGAGATTATGGGGTGAGCCAGAATACAAGGTTGGGGGCTGGACAGTGGGGGACATGAAGAGGACCCACATCTGCCAACCTCTGTCTCCTTGGGCAGTTTTGCCTTGAGTGCTGGCATTTCATTTCCTAGCTGAAAAAGTTTACTGTGCGGGCAAGCTATCCCAGTGCAGTTTTTCTGGTTAATAGGAGTAGATATATTTGCAATTCTGTGTGCAAATTTTTGTTTTGAAGTTGGCTTTGACTTTCATAAAGTGCAAGAAAACTTTGAAACTGTGGGGAAGGAGGAGCTTCACAATTTATTATCCTGTTTTACTACTTTTCGCTCCTCAGAAGCTTGCCACAGCTCCCCCACTATTCTTTTTGCTGGACCTGACTATGCACTTGGCATGTCCACAAGCCAGCCGAAGCCATTTTTGTGATCTTAACTGCACATGAACCTACCCACACAGAATCTTCTCTTCTCAGCCTGCCTTGTCTTTTTTTACTTATCTGTACCTGAGAAAAAAAATAAATCCTTTATCCTGCATTATCAGCCTTGTCAAAATTATCCAGCCATCAGCTGCACTACAATTAGACAGCTCTAGTGTATAGGACTCAGTCCTAGTGTTCCTGACACCTCCTACTCCCTGCAGTGTCTTTTCTAAATGGTGTCAATGCTGAGAACAAAAGAGCACTGCTTTCAGATCTGAACTGGCTTCCAACAGTCTCGAGTAAAAGAACAGTTTAACCTGTCAAAATGTGAACACTTTGGTAAGCAGACACCTGACAGATGAAACTTACTCACACTGCCACAGATGAGAATAACTTGAACTCTCTGGGTGGTGGATGCCCAGTACAAACATCAGTTTCTGTAAAGACTCTTCCACTCTGCAGGTTAGTTACCTCAGCTATCTGCTAGAGCCTGTGCTCATTCACTTTCCAGACAGTCTTCAAGTCCTCTGTGTTTAAACTTTCCTAAAAGCTATTATTTACTATAAATACTATAAAGGCTATATTACCGATTCTATGTTGGCTTGGGTTATTTTCAAATCTTTATATGGGGATGGCACCAAAGCAGGTGATTCATAACCTATTTAAATGTGATTAAAAACATATCTGCACAGATTTCAGTAATAAAGATCTCACTAATAACAATAATATATTTCAATGAGTTCTTGGGTCTTTAAATATTTCACACAAATATTGCTAGATTTTATTCCAGTATAGTTTGCTATATTTTTAAACTGCATTAAAAGAAAACCATTTTTTTTTGTTTGGAAAAGAGAAATAAAATTCTTTTGCTGTGTTTTAAGGCTGCTTTCATTTGCTTTATTGTAGTTCTGTTAAGTGTTACTTTGGCATTTGACATATGCAGGTCTTCATCACAATCTGGACAATTCTGTCATTGGAAGCTACTATGATCCCAAGTTGCTATGGAAAACAGTTTGATGATAAGATCTCTTAATGAAATATAACAAAGCAGACAGGAAAATAAAAGCCAGTTGGAGAGGATTGCATTACAACAACACAACCGTTTTTCAATACATATCAAAGCAACATCTGCTGTTCTCTTTAAGATTGTGAAAATTTCATTTGATTAAGATCTCAGTATCAAATTACTGTTAGATTACTTTAAAAGTAATTTCCAGCTTAAATGTGTCTGTTTTGTGGCATAATTTATGACTGTGTTTTGAGGTGTTGTGGTGGGGGAAAAACAGTTTTCCCCCTGAAGTTATAAAACGGTAAATCCCCAGGGGGTGGTTACCCTTGAGGTTGAACCAATGAGCGCTTCTGCAAAATATAAACATATCACCCAGACCGGAAAAGAAGGTAGTTGTTGTTGTAGTTGCAGTTGTAGTTGTTGTTGGAGAGGTGGCCATGTTCTGAGGCCACGAGGAGAAGGGGCAGGAGCCCCCCTTGGGGGCTATGGCCCCCCCAGCCCCCGGCTGGAGGGCTACAGGGACTTGGAACAGTGTTAGTCTGGGCTAAGTGTCTGTAGCTGAGAAGCTGGAAGTTTTTCTCCACCGTGAGCAGCAGCAAGGGCAGCGGCAAAAACAGCACTGGCCGGAGACAGTGGTAGAGAGCCAAGAGATAAGAGAGAAGCATCAGAGACAGCATGCAGCCAAAGAAGACACAGAGCTGTCTGTGAGAGAGAGAGCCAGCAGCAGAGAGAGAACTAAACTCTACCAAGAGAGAGAGAGTTTGGGTAAGAACTGAAACAAAGTCACCAAACCCCTCTGAGACCTCCTAGATAAGAGGAAGATGACGGACTCTTACTTAAGAAGAGTCTTAGAGTGCTACAGCACGGAAAGGAGAAGAGCTGAGATGCTCAGGGCTTCCCGGAGCTGGACCAGGTCGGCCAAAGGAATGCAGAGGAGGGCTTTGCTCTCCCGCTGCTGTTAAGCAGAGCACAGGAGCTCTGCAAGGGGGCTTGAATCCCCTGAAGATAGGGACTGTCACGAAGGGTCCTGTACTTCGTGGTATGACACAGTGAAGTGACCTTTGTCCCGGTGAACACAGCCTATGGAAGAGAAGACCCCCACTTGAAGACGAAGGGCCACGAGGGCTTGGATACCCCCCTCATGTGTACTGGCAGAGATCCAGCTACAGCTGCTGCATGAAAGAAGAGAGCCTGCTGCCCTAGAGACACTGCTGCTCTGAAAGTAGAAAGGATCTCTTCCTTCTTCCCTCCTGGACCTTTATTTGGACAGAGAAGAGATTTGATCCATTGTAAATACTGCTTTATCATGGTAGAGATAGTGTGTAATGAAATTTAATATTTATGTGTACAGTCATTGTAATATATATATTCCCTTCCCCCCATTTTGAGTCTTGTGTGGTGTCTGGAAAACCCATCTCACACTGGGCTGAGATGTGGGAGGGGGGCTTGGACTAGGGAATTAGATTTTGGGGCTCTCAAACCATGACAGATGTGATGATTTTTATTAAGACCATTTTTCAATTTCCTTTCTTTTATTGAAAAAGGAAAGGTACAGAGTGATAACACTCATATTTATTTCTTTTTACATCTTCTGTCTCCTAACACAAACACTTACTTTATAAAGTAAATAGATCCATGCTGTGCAATACTTCTATAAAGAAACTTAAAGCAATAAAAAATCATGTGGTTTGGTCTTTACAGAATCAAAATATTCAAAAACTTAACACTCACTGAGAATCAGTCTTGCTTCAGCATCCTCATACATGATACTAAAGAACATAACTGTTTTGGTTCCCTCCTACATAATTTCAAATCAGGAACTTAAAGATGAAGAAAAGAAAGTTATGGAGTAGATGAAAAAAGACTTCTTCTCAGAGGTCTGAAAAGCACTGTAAGAGGAGATTCACGTCACAGACAGAAATCCCAGAAATCCTCCCATGGTGGCTGAATACAGCAGAAGGAAGGGTGCACACAATTTACTACTACTGTAGGAAAGTACCATAAAATGCACTAAATCCTTTGTCTGTGTTTAACTTATTTTAGCAGCAATCTAGCTCCATTGAGAAGCTTGCCAATGCCATTTTTGTTCTGCAGTTATTGGTAGATTCTCATGGATGGCAGAGATCCTTTAATACTCCTGAACATATACAAAAGCCCATAAAGTTCTACATATATATATGTGTATATATCTATATATCTATATAAATGCATACAGATTATCTGCAGCAGCTATCACAAGGTTATCTTGAGATCAGAGCACGATGAGGGATCAATACTTTATTCTTTTGCAGTTTGATTGCATCATGGTTACTAGAGTGGCTGCCCTTTTGACCCCTTTCAAATTGTTTCAGCATGTGCTTTCTCTGATCCTAAGCCAATAAAAGTTCCAGAATTTTACTGTCTGACTCCTTCACTCTTCAATGACACCTGACTTTACTTTCATTCCCCTAATATTAAGGTACCAACAAGAACTGAAAGCATCTGAATCATCATAGCCATGTTACTGGGTTATTAGTCTTGTGGTAACGAGCCATAAGGACATTTTCAGTCTTCCTCAAAGCATCTCAGGTTAAATCACCATGACGATAAACACCATTGCTTAAGAACATGGGAACCCCAAAGGGAGTAGCTGGTGTGTTTTCTCCTATTGTTTTTCAAAGAATTCAGCTTAGGAGTTTCTATATGGCTGCCACGCTTTCTTTTCCTAAATCTCCTTCACCCTCATCAAACCGCACAACAACCATTAGCCAACATACTCCAGCATTTTCTGACGTAGTTCACACTGATAAACATTATTGAATACCAATTCTGGAGTATTTTGTTCCTCTAAGTCCACCGTGTAAGACACTAAGAATGCAACTTTAAACTGAATATTATCTTCATGAAGACAGTTTTCTTACAGCTTGCCTTTTGATGTGTGTGTAAGATGTATGTTATTGTCTGAATGTAAAATGTATGTTGAAGTACTTTAGGTGGTAAAAGATAACTGTTGATGTCCCTACAGTTTTAGTTTCAGTATGCAAAGAAAAAGGCCCTAAAGGCAGAACACACTAGTGTAGGTAATGTTTTCACTGTTAGCATGTGGGTTTCATCCTGTGTGAACATGTGATTTCTTATGGTATGTTCAAGTGTAGCACCTGTCAGGGCAAATATTCTCACAAATTGCTGTCAGATCAGTTTACTAAGCAGTAAGTCTTATGTTTGCCTTCTATTGTATGCAAGGTTACATTTCACTGCAAGGAGTTTGGGGACCCCAGACTGAATTCCAAAATAAAAAAAAAAATCACTCAGTTTCATGTATACAGTTAGAAGACTGCTAAAAATTAGCACAGGCTCCATATTAATTTACTCTCAAAGAAAGAAAATCCCAAATCACTCACTTTCTCACAGCTTTTACCCACCAATTCCCTTATTATATATGCAATTACTAGAGTTCCACAATCAGAATTACAGATGGCTTTCCATTGATCTTGCATAGCATTTCTGCTTCAGGTGTTTTAGACAACTCTTCCTTTTGGTCTTAAATGTGGAAATATCTCCTGCAACTGGGTCATTACATCTTGGCACAAGTACATGGACTAAAGATATTGTAACTAATATTTCTCCAAAATAAGCACACAATGCTCAGAAAGTAATTTGAACTTACAGAGTGTTTTTTTTTCTTTTAATTTTCAGAAGATTCCAGGGAGAGGAGCAAGTGTCAAGACAGGCAGGCTCTTCTCAAATACATTTTTTTTCTGATAGCTGAACAAAAATGTCATTGGATGTGTTGGGTGGCTTTTCTGAACTAAATTTGCACTGAAATATGGAGAGGAGAAGGAGATACTTTAAAATTATACAACTCGCATATTTTTAGACACAGGAAGATCTGAAAACAAAATTATTTTACAGTTGCTTCTTCTGTATTTCAGTGTTCCTCTACACTGACCATTATGTTCCCAGTACTGAGAGTACTTTTTTAAACACTCATAGCATACCTTTGTCTGTCTCTGCAAATGTATATGAATGTGATGCTTTATTTCTGTATCTGAGTTGTGACAGCCCATGGCTTTCAATCCAATTAACTGAGTCATACTGTTATAAAACTCCAAGGAGAAAAAAATATCAGCCCCATAAACTTAGAAATAACAGGACTGTACTCTTTTTCTTTGAAGGATGCACTTCTCTTTCAACTCTATTACTTCCTTAATATTTTATAGGTTCAAAATGAGAGAAAAAAATTGATTTTGAATTCCACTGGGTAGTATATTTAGGAAGAGCTACATGCATATAGCTTATAGCAGTTTTCCAGATATACGTGCCCTGTGTGTAAGGATTGAACAGATGAATATTCTTTATTTTACTTATCCTTACCATATGGTCTCTTTTTATAGAATAAGAGAAAGAAATTAAAACTTTTGCTCTTATGTATCATTTAAGCAAAAACCAGAGAAGGTTATTGAGTATCAGTTTCTATGCACAAAAATGTCCAAGAATTATGTGAAAATCTTCTTCCTGGAAGTGAGGATGATGGTCTGGGAAAAGCAAGTTTCTTTCAAGACCTTCAATCACATCAAGTGTTCAAAATCAGAGCCACTCGGGTGTACTTCTGAGGGGAGCAACTCTGACTGTCAGTAAAGGATATACGAGATCCATGCATTGCCAAGAACAGACTATGTGAATGGGCAAGGATGTTTGGAAGAACAGAAACAAGCTACCAGAAGGGTGGGGAGCAGGAGAAATTCAGGGTGTATAGTGTAATCCAGTCAACTGCAGATACTTATTTCAATAATCACAAAAGGAGTTTTTGAATATTCAGTGGAGCAGAGAAGCATGTGCCACTGACCAAATGCATCCCTCTCACCTGAAGGGAAACAGTCAGAATAAGTAGCTGATTGTTAGTCTGATGTTGCTAAAGCCTGAGTCATGCTTTGGTCATCTTTGTAGTTTTTCTTGATAATAATTTTGCTTTCCTTTAATCCCTTTGCTATTAAATATGTTTCATAACTGAGAAGATAATTTTTATTTTAATAATCATGGTCTTGTACTGAATCATTACCAACGTATCGTTTTAGAAGCAAGCACAGCAAGGATTTCCCTGAAAGCTCCTGCACCTTTTCTATTCCTTCAGCTCTTCAATATTTGCTGGTTTTATCATTTTGTATAATATTTTTAGTACACACAGAGAAAGATGGGATTTGCTGTTGGTTTGTTTCTTCTAATGACAGATTCTAAAGGATCTCTTCTGATCTGAAGCCACAAAGCAAAAGTGGCAGCAAAATGAGCACTACTGACAAGAGTTCTCTGGCATAAAAATAAGGTATTTGGAAGAGAGAAATAACAGCTGAGAAGAGTGAGTGACTAAAAGAAAAGTCTCTCATTGCCACTTGAGCTTGACATATTGTGTCATGAGCTTTTTAAGTAGAAATTGTATGTATTTGAGTATAGAAAGGATGATAAAATGCAGTCTGTGCACTTATCTTCATTCAGGGCTGAAATGTGCTTTCAAAAGCAGTATGATAGTGTTTAAAAATAAAGCTATACTAAAGAACAAATAAAAAGTTTCTTCAACCACTTAATAATGAGTTCTGCAGGGGAATGTTGCATGGTTGTTCCAAAGTTCTTTACAAAACCTGAAATCCAGAGTTTTCCTTCACACGCCTTTCTGGACTGAAAAGATAACATAACAATTACATAATAAAATTAATCTGGGAAGAGTAAATATCTTTGATGCTTATTTCCTGCAGATGAACTAAATCTTTTACTAGTAAAGCTTGCTCCTTATCTCTTAGATCTGTGATGTTATAGTACACCCAAAAACGGAGGAGAAAATGCTTAAACAACACAAGCTCTTTGAGATTTTCATAGTGTTACCTTGTATGGATTGCATTAACTGTTTCTCTAGCACGGCTTGTTTCTGTTCTCTGTTACAATTTCCCTAGCTCTGTGTCATAGTTTTGCGGTTGCTCTCTACAGAAGAATGATAGCTTTGGGATTTATTCATCAGATCTAGATTATATTGCTATTGCACTTTTGCAATAGTTGACCTCTGCTGTCTCTGTTCATGTGAGGTATTTAAAATTGCAAGCTGTTATGAACAAAGACATAATTTTTAAGATAAGTGGCTCTGGACTCTACAGATGATAACAATGCGAAGATAAAAATTCCATATTTTGTCTTGGATTTCTGTCTGTATTCATGTCCCTTGAGTCTCATGCAATCACTAAACAACAATGGATGATTCTGATCAGGCAAAATTTGAACGACTGACCATGCGGTCTACAGGTGAAATGTTCTGTAACCCATGACTTAGACAATAAGTATATGTTAAGTACATGGAGATATGAGTTCATCTAGGAGTTAATCACGAGAATAAAATTCCAATTTGGTATTCCCAGGTACTTTGTGTGCTAAAAGTTATTTCTAAGTAATTATTTTACACGGTCGATGAGCAAAGAGCTAGAAGGCACTTGTAATTCAAAAGTGGAGATAACTATCATGCTTTTGTGAATAAATAGACAGTTTTTGGAAGGAACACTATCAGATTTTTTTTTTTTTCAGTGAAAAATAGTGATTTTCCAGACCGTAATGTGCTGGAACAAAACTGAGTATTCATCTAAATATATGCGTAGTGGGTGTCTGAGCTCGGCCAGGATGGGTAGCTCTTCACTGTGGTGCTAGGAGGCTGATCAGTAGCTCTACTCTGTGGGAAACAAAAAAAAATTCTTTTCATCACAAACCCACAACTTCCTGAGTTAGCATATTTATGCCTATGTCTTCTTTCTGATAATTTTCAATATAGCTTAATATGAATGCAATTCTTATTTATGTATTTTAATGAATGAAAACCTTCATAAAATTAGAGACATAAACATGTAAAATAGACCAAATATAAATACTGCCAAGCTGCATGTAGATTTGCAAGCGTAAGTAACTCCATTTGGAGATCTGAAAAGTCACATGACCAGAGGCACAGCTACTATTAAAAAAAATTAGAAGCTTTTAAATCATAAATGGCATACTTAATTTTGTTTCAGAATACATTTCCTTCATTTATTTTGACTACCCTTCTATTTTTGCTGTTGAAAAGCTAAGAAAAATGGAGGAAATTATTTCTCTTTTGTGATAATCCAACACCAATTGACTTTGCCTCTGGAAGGTAAATTTGACAACCATAATTTGGTCATATAGCAGACAGGTTTTTTGATCCTAGTTTAAATGTAAATACTCCCTTACCACAGTTTAATATTCTGTGGGATATTCCAATATCAGGAAGCTGGGCCTGTGCGGTCTAGAGAATAGAAGACTGAGAAGGAACCTCATTAATGCATAAAAATATCTCAAAGGCAGTGTCAAGAGGATTCCTTTCAGGATGAGGAGCAATGGCCATAAACTAAACCACAAGAAGTTCTACCTGAACACGAGGAAGAACTTCTTTACATTGAAGGTGGCAGAGCACTGGAACAAGCTGCCCAGGGAGGTCGTGGAGTTTCCCTTTCTGGAGACATTCAAAACCCACCTGGACACATTCCTATATAACCTGCTCTAGGTGATCCTGCCTTGGCAGAGGGATTGGACTAGATGATCTCCAGAGGTCCCTTCCAACCCTAACAATTCTGTGATTCACATATACCCACAAAATATGCAAAATGCAATGCAGCACAAACTAGTTCACTTCGTCATAGCTAACTTCATTTCTTTTCTCATTTTTAATCTCAAAACCTTAAATTGCAGTAGCAGGTCTTGTATTCACTAAAAAGGTAAAATAAACTAAAGCACCAGTCAGCTTAAATAACACAAGAAAAGATAAAATTTATAATCGGATTATGTGAATGTAAAAGATACTTAAATGTTCTTAAGAGGAATGAGCTAAGGTTTCTTTCACAGATAACACTACCGTTGAAAATAAAGAACACATCTAATAATCCAGCTTCCAGTTCCCAAGTAACTGCAAATTCTCTTTTACTTTAGAGAATATTTAGCTTTTTTAGAACTGGTCTAGAAACCATAGAAACCTCTGACATCAGTAAGTTCTGATTCTTTTTTATTTTGTTTTGTCTTGTTTTCTGGTCTCAATTCTGCAACTTTTGCCACGTAGATGTCTGAATCTATCTGCTTTTGTGAAGCACCAGTTAACACAGTGGGCCATAGCAATGCATTAGCTTCTGTGAAATATGTCTTTTTATACAGTATTTTAAATGAATCATTGAAATACTAAGAGTGTCATCCTTCTTGCTCACTAAGTGATGTCACAGACTACAGGAATTTATTATTGGGTTTGGAAGGAAGTGTACCACAGAGCTTTGTTCTTATTTTTGTACTATATTTAAACATGAGGGAATCAACAGCTATAGTCTGGACACAAATTTGATTTGTAGGCAGCTTAGAATTAGCGGTGTGCTGGCAACACTTTCAAATAACTAGCATGTAATGTGGCTGGTGTGATTAATGTCCAGAATAAGTTATGTCCCAAGGTATGCATTATAACAACAACAACTTTCATAGGCTTTTTTTTTTTCTTTTGTAATTTTATAATGGCAATATACAATTCTGCAGAAAATACCTTTAATTTAGGGAGGTCATTCATTAAAAAATATTGATAAGAGGATACAGGTCAAATGTGATTTAAAATTGGAGATCAAATAATTAGCCTGTAATTATATTTAGATCTGTGCTTAATTTTAAAATATATAAAATAAAAAAGAAAAAGGGAAAAAATGTTCATACAGCAATTAGATTGAAAGCTAAAAAAATTAAATAAGACAAGGAGTGATGGGTACAAATGGAAAGAGAGAATATTTAAGATATGCTAGGAAGAAATTTTTCACTATGAGGGTGGTTTAGACACTGTAATAGGTTGTCCAGGGAGCTTGTGGATGCCCCAGTCCTGGCAGTGTTCAAAGTCAGGTTGGATGAGGCCTTGAGCAACTTGGTCTAGTGGGAGGTGTTGCTGTCAATGGCAGAGGGTGGGTTGGGACTACATGGTCTTTAAGGTCCATTTCAACCTGTTAACATACAATTTTATGATTCTATGTGACTACCTAGTTTGTCAGAAAGACCCTTGTGCGTTTAACTGGTGTTAATAGAAACTGTCTCAAATTACTTGAGACTACGGAGATTACTCTTATCAAGAAAATAATCCATTATTTATCATTTAAGCATATAATTTAACATAATAGTGTCTGTCAAATGCAAAGACCTGCTCATTTACTAGTGCATTATGTACTTGAAACACCATCTGCTCTCTTTTGTCTTGCCTACCTTCTTTTTTTTCTTGATATGTATTTTTTTCAGTTTTGTTTTCTTTTTCATTTTGTCTGAGAGCTGGATTTAATTCTCACTGACATGAGTGGAAGGACTCTTACTGACTTCTAAAGGCATTGACTAGGATCTCTGCCCGCTTACTCTTTTGAGCTCCTAAGTCACAGGTCAATGTACTGCCTACATAACCTGTTTCTTATTCCTAAATCCATATCTCTGTCTCATTATTCTATTTTCATGTTTTTAACCTTGTGCCAATCCAAATGAAATAGCTTGACCAATCAATTTTTTGGTCTAAAAATCATGTTTTCTCTTATGCCTCTCACCCAATTAATTCTGTTAATTTCTTTTCAAATTAAAACCCCTCAAGATTTCAAATATTTTATATGAACAAATCTTTCTTGACCGTATAACCTTAAACAATGTCTTCTGTGAATGTATTTTATTTTTCACTCAGATTCTTCAATTTAAGTTTTTCTTAGGTTCTAGTTTACTTTTTCTTTTACTTTCCCAAGCTGTACCTTTTTCTTTCCTTTTGAAGTTATTAGATTTTATATTATTTTGAATAAGGCAGGTGTGGATACTGGGTTTTCTCTCCTGAGGTTCTAGGGTTACTAGCAAGACACGAGCCGATGAGTAATGATAATGCAACGTGTTGTTGCAAAGTGTGGAATATTGTCTTCGAATGAGATTTTTAAATCTATTTTAAGCTGACTGATGAAGACTTTCCTAGTCAGTGAGAAAGGACACTCAGCCAGGGGAACAAACAGTTAGCATCCCTTAGTCAAGGACATCCTGGAATTAGTATATGTAATAAATCAAGATGATGTTGTACGTCTGTGTATACATTGCTAACTTGGCAGACATCTTAAGATCCATGCACCCCTTAGCTGAACTATCTTCATTATAATACTAAAGATCACACCTACAGGTCAAAAAGACCCCATATCAGGTGAAGACCCTTCCCTTTGGCATATGCAGAACTTAGCTGTGATTACAAAACTTGTATGGAAACTACTAACCAATAATAATAGAGAGACTGTACTTGCAAAGGTACTAACCTTGAAATTCTGAGTATAAACAACGGTGTGGAAAGTCCTGTTGGCTCATGTGATTTGTGGAAAATCACCGAGCACCCAGGCCTGAGTAAATCTGAAATAAATAATCAATGTCTCTCTCAAGTGTGCAATTACTGACTTGTTACACACCAGGTAACGAATCTCATTTTCTGGACAACAATGTTGCCAACAAAAGCTGCAGGGCCCAGAAATCTCTTCCCTTTTCCGTATTAGTCAAAGTAATTGGCAAGATCAATTCTAAACATACCACACCATTAGCATACTAATGATAATGCAACCCTTTTTAGATCACTGAGCCTGTATTGCAGAGGAATGCTCCAGCAGCTGTATCTGCTTTGCATGCCCTCTCTTCATGGCAAACAACCACTGTGTATGGTTGGCCTGTCCAGGAGAGGACATCCACTTCCTCTTGCTCTCTGGGTTTGCTGTATCAGAGGAGGCATTACTAGACCCAAAGCAGCCTTTTTTCACTTTCCATTTAGCCTTTTCTTTGCAGGAGTGTCCCTGACAGCTCAGGTTTCTCTCCCTAAACC